>NC_092876.1:127721595-128046595 GCF_028372415.1 Notamacropus eugenii
AACCCTGCTCCAGAATTTCTGGACTTTACTTCATCATCCCCTTGCCCCCTTTTCACCTCCTTTTGCACGATGACTTGCTGCATTCAATGACCCTCTCAAGGTCTCTCTCAAAAACTTTGGATTTGACTGTGCAACATGGGAGACACTAGCATAGGACTGTTCAGCATGGTGTGCCCACATCAGAAAAGGTGCTGTGCTGTATGAGCAAAGCAGAATTGAGACAGCACAAAGGAAACGTAGGATGCACAAATTTGGAGTAACCACCCCAAATGTTCACACGGACTCTCTGTGCCCAATCTGTGGTAGAGCATTCAGAGTTCGTATTAGTCTGATCAGCCACAGTCATACAGATTGAAACTTCACTTTATCATGGTGATGTCATTTTGGTCCCCTTCAAGAATGAAGAACAACAACCAATCAACAGCTAGAAAGTGTTTGAGGTCAGATCTGAACTCTACAAACGTTGCGTACAGACCTCTGTTCTGCTCCTAGCATTTCTCCTGGAGTTGTTGGGCAGCAAACACCATATCAACTGTTCCTCGGCCCTTTCTGAAGCCACACTGGCTCTCAGGTATATGACCATTTTCCAGGTGAAGGATCAGTTTATTAAGGAGGACTCTAGCAAGAATCTTGCCAGTAATGATTAAGAGAGAGAGAGAGATCCCCCTGTGATTGTTGCAGGACAATCTATTCCCTTTACCTTTACAGAGATGGCCAAGGGAGGCATCCTTGAACTCCTGGGGGATAACCTCCTCTTGCCAAATAACCTGGAATACTTCAGTCAGTTTTTATATGAACAATGGTTCCCCCTACCTGGTAAATCTCAGCTGGAATAGAATCAGTACCAGATGCTTTGTCACATGAAAGGAGCCTAATGGCCCTCAAAACCTCTGCTTCAGTTGGAAGTTCAGCTAAGGAGGGATTGACTTCAACCTGAGGTAAACTGTCAATGGCCTCAGCATTGATTGATGATGGTCTGTTGAGAACACTGTGGAAGTGTTCAGCCCATCTCTCTAAGATCATGAATGAATGAATTAAACAACAACAAAAACAACCAACCAAACAAAACCTTTTGTCAAGCATTTACTGTATATTAGGCACTGCTAGCCCCTGAGTATACAGATATAAAAGTGCATCCTGGGTCATCTCCAGTCATCATCCTGATGAATATCTGGTCACTGGATTCAGATGGCTCTGGAGGAGAAGTGAGGCTGGTGACCTGCACAGCCTTCCCTCACTCAAAACAAAGTCACGTGCAAGTCATGTCATCATTTCTCTGATGCCATGGTCTTCTTTGGCAATGAAGGACAAACACATACTGCATTAGGATGTTAGCTTCTTGAGGGCAAAACTTTCTTTTCTTTTAGCTTGTAGAGTAGGCACATAGCGAGCCTTAGTAGATGCATTTTTCTTCCTTCCTTTCTGCATTCTCTACAAGGTGCTCCTCTTTCACAAACACAGATTAAATGACTGGTAATTATTAGAATGTGAGCTACAAGCCCAGGGGTCAGGCATATAGCATCTAAACTTTTTATCTCCCCTCAGCTAATTGATGCCTGACACACAGTAGATACTTAAAAAACACTTGCTTATTTCACATTATGGTTTTTTCTTCCTGTGGGATTTAATTGTTCAATGAAATAAACTGCCCAAAGGTCATCTCTGACAATGACTATCTCTGTGATGTCGGACAAGTCATATCCTCTATGTTCCTCAGGACACTCTAGCACTTCACGAAAAAAATCAGGCTTCATTTTGCTTTGATAATGGTTCCTCTACTTTAGATGCTGAAAAGATTCTATTTGTCCCATATCTGAAATGTGGCAGGACATCATACTCCAAACTATTTTCTCCCCAAACTGCTGACACTGTGGATCTCCCTATTTGTTAAAAGTACCATTATTCTCCCAATAACACTGTCCTAAAAACCTGAATTCATCTTTGACTTTTCCCTATAAACAAATATTTATGCAGTTCCAAAGTTTGTAGATATTTGCATATAAATAAATAGTAGATCTCACCTGTCCAGTATCTCTGCTACCATTCCAGTCTGGGCCCTTATCATTTCTATTGTGAAGACCTCCCAACTAGTTTCCCAGCTTTCAGTTCATCCTATATTATCACTGCCAAATTTATTTTCCTCAAACACAATTTTCACTCACACTCAAAAACATTCCATAGATCCCTAATGATCACAGGACAAAGTGGTATTCAGAGCTCAGTCTCCAACTATATAAACCTTCCACCAAAGCCAAATGCTCTGTTCCTTCTTCCCTATGCATATAATTTGCATTTCCACCTCTGTACCTGCTGAGTTATCACTGCCCCCTATCAGAAGTAACTTTTCTGCTTAACTTTACTTGTAATTACCAACTTGACTTCCAAGCTCAGCCCAAATTCTACTTTTTGTTTGAATCCTTAAGGACCTATCCATCTTACCTTAAATAAGTAACTTGAAAAGGGTGTGGGGGTTAAAGGAGAAAAAGAATATTAATTGGGGAAGTAAAAGGGCAAAGAACTCCCCTCTCTACCCTAGAGATAAACCCTCAGGAGTAATAGTTTCAGATCAGGAAGGAAACATTTATTTAAAAGGAACTTGCATCCCTGGAAGTAGGTCTATGAAACATATTGTGAAGGCAATGTAGCAGATTATCTCAATTATTTTTTTCTCAGAACTCCCTGCATTGCCTGCTTATTTTTTTTAGGCAGACAGGACAGCCCTTAGGCTTTGGCAGGAGTTGGGATGGCTACCTGCTGAGTCAGTGATCTCCACTGATAGTTCTCCTGTTTTGGGATGTCAAGAGAGCTGCTTATATGGCTATCCCGAGTCAAGGAGCTGAAGCAGACCTACTGGCAATGCTGGGAGCAGGATGGTTTGTGGGAGACGTCTCAGAAGCTGGGAGTTACGATGTTGAAAAGGGATGTAAAAGGGTGAAATGTGAGGTCCAGATTATTTAACTGACTCCTAGAAATTAAAGGATATGAGCATAAATAAAGCATTTTATTAAGCACCTACTATGTGCTGTGCTCTGTGATAGTAAGCCAATGGACTTTTCAATTATGGGAACTGATAACAGGGTATTTATATCTTCCACTGGTATTAGAAGTATGGGAACACCACCTATTGCATGGCCACAAAGTCAGAGTAAGTCTCCAAATCTATATTGCCAGTAGCAGTCAACTTTTCCCCTTCTCAGAGAGAGACAGATACTCAGAAGAGGCAATAGATTAAGGTTCTCTGCACATCGTCCCCAGTTGTCCCCTTTCCCTTCCAAGTGTAGCAAGAACAAAGTATTTTCCTAGGCAGAGCAGGGTATAAGGATCTCATGGGACAACCTGTTAAATAATATCCAGATTCTCCAGTTGTGCCAAATTGAAGCAATGCAGCATTTCTCAGCTTTTGAATATTGGTTAGACTTGATTGTCTTGCATGGCCTCAATGTTTCAGATAGATTATACGGGTACCCTAGCAGCTTGTATAGCTAGAAAACTCGAACAGTTCTCTGCCACGATACTTATGGATTCACCTGGCCCCTTACTGATTTATTGGGACATAGAAGTAAATTAAATTCTCTAGTCTAGGCAGGGGAAACCATGCTTGTGAGAATGTTTTAATAATGGAAGCTGAGCTAGGTGGCACAGTGGACAGAGCACTGACACTGGAGTCAGAAAGACCTGAGTTCAAATTTGAACTCATACTTACTAGCTGTGTGACCTTAGGCAAATCACTTAACCTTATTTGTATCAGTTTCCTCATCTGTAAAATGAGCTGGAGAAGGAAATGGCAAACTACTCCAGTATCTTTGCCAAGAAAACCCCAAATAGGGTCATGAAGAGTGGGACACAACAAAAGAGCTCATGTGAAGCAGGTGATTATTATAATAAATATCTACAGGAAGACAAGAGAACTTGACACATACTATAACATTAAACATTTCCCATTTTGGAGATCCTGGAATGCTCGCTATTAAACAAAAAACAATTTCTTTTCCTCAAACATTCTATTCTTGGTTTGTGCCAACTCCGTATTTCCTACAATTAAGTTTTCTTCCCTTCCAGCAAAGTAGAGACCTAGGCAACTGTGGACCTGATACACTGATTTTAAGACTAACCAAGATGCTCTTTAAGAGACAAATATAGAAGACAAAATAATATTGGTTGATGAACACTCAATCTGGGGAGGGAGGGGTTCCCAGAAATGAAAGTAAGAGTTAAGGTGACAAGAATGAAAATGGCTCCTGCATTTATATAGTGCCTAAATAACATTTGCTACTTCTGGGAAACCAGAAAAGATGATGGCATTAGAAAAGCAACACAAAACATAAAGGTGGGTATGCATGGGTAGTCTAGTAAGCAACAGCTATCAAGAGTACTGTACTCAAATATCCGAGGGGCTATACTGGATTGGATTTCCAAAGTCCATTAAAATAAACAACCAGGAGATCAACTCAAATTGTGGGAGCAGAGGTAAGCAGAGTCAAATGGTCAGGCAAAAAGTATGTCATCAGGAAGTCCTCAGGACCTGAGGGTGCAGGAGGGAGAGAACAAAGACCAGGCACCAGAACTGGGATACAACTAAGGAAACACTTTGATCTACTAAGGAAGTTTCAGATAACCTTTTCTATTCTTCTTACCATAGTAATACCCACCCCTGAGTGAGCTTGGGCAGGAGGCTCTCTGATGATGAATTTCACAGCTGGTCTGCTGAGGATTGAATAAGGAAGGGTGGAGGAGGCAGAGGCAGTTCCGACACCATCCCATGGGATAACCTGTGTTCCAGAAGCAGGAACACTCTTTCTCAAAATGCCTCATTTTGTCCAGCTTCCCCTGAGTTCTCAGGAGAAATGTCAAGTTTTTGCTGCTTGTGTTCATCCCTCAAAAGGTCTGATACAAACTTTGCAGATACTTTTCATCTTCAAGTTTTCTTTTAGAATAAGTATGTTTCCTTGTCCAACTGCGACTCTTCAGCCACTTTTCTTACAGTAAAGCAGCAATTTGAATGAATCAAATCTCTGACTTTTTTGATATTTTCTTTGCTCCTGTGAGTGATAGGATGACCACTTCATGCACCATCCCGCACATCTTCCCTACTTCCTTTAAACCTTTTATGCCAGTCAAAAACCCTTGCTCTTGACATTACTTCATCCCCATAAGCTTCTTCTACAAATCGAGTGTCTCGCTTGCAGATTTATTTAACTTCACACAAAACTTGATACTAACCCTTTGCTCTAAATATTGGTCACTCATTTTTATAGGGGACACCTGAAAGAATAGGCTCTTCTCTATTCACTCGAAGAAGGAAGGAAACAACCATTTATTAAGTGCTTACTAGATGGCAGGCACTGTGCTATAGGTTCCAGTACAATACTGAATGGTCAACTTTGTTAAACTGGCTGTGCTGAGTTGAAATTCAGAATCCTGTAATCCTGGCATTGGAAAGACCTACAGAGGGCATCTAGTCCACCTCTTCCCTGAGCA
The DNA here is from genome assembly GCF_028372415.1 of Notamacropus eugenii. NCBI lineage: Eukaryota > Metazoa > Chordata > Mammalia > Diprotodontia > Macropodidae > Notamacropus > Notamacropus eugenii. The sequence continues at coordinate 127,727,074 of NC_092876.1, forward strand.
GAAATCTCCCCTATAGAAGGACTCCCCAATAGGGATTCAACTGTGTATCCAATGGAAGACCTCCAGTGATGGGGTGGAGGGTGAAGGCTTAGAGAAAAGGGGAATGTGAGAGACAGCAAAGAGTTAAGTTTCCACAGAGTTGATAGTTGATGAAGTCACTGAGAATAAATCAGATAATAAGAAAGCTAGCCTACTGCAGGTGGACTCAACCAATCAGGAGACAACCAATGCCCTTCAGAAAGTCACAAAGTTCTTGATAAAGAGGACCAAATCTAAAACTACCTTAAACTAGTCAGGGAACATGACCTAGAATAACCAGGAGAAAGCTTTTTTTTTACTGCCCCTCCTTAATGAACCTCATGCATATAATAAGCAGACATACCATGCATAAAATTATCCCTCCACTTTCTAATCATGGGTCCTATGTTAAAAAGCATTTTTGGGAGGGGGAATCAACCAAGGGTGGTTACTGAAGTAGGCATGTAGAGATGATGGTGACCTAATGGAGAGGGCACCAATCCTTCCTCCTGATGGGAGGATTTGTCCTGAATTAGCAGTATAAAGCCAATCTCGCTTCTATATTTGACACTCCCTCCTCCTGAAAAGGCAGTTGGACTCAGCTTGGGCCAAGGTATTCAATTCCTCTGAATTCTGCTGCAATAAATATTCCTTGCCACCTTCCAGGGTCAAGCGTGTTTCTAACAGGGAGTCTCAGAGTGTTCCCAGGAGCCTTTATTGCATACACTTCCAGTTTCTTTCATGTTTAAGTTATAGTCAAACCTCCAGTTTTCCTTCTAGTCCGTTCTTCAGAGGGGTGCCATCTGACCCCTGCCACCTGGATAACACCAAGCTGAGTTCGCAGTTCCAACATCCAGGTGAGGCCCAGGTTAACTTCTCATGCACGGATAAAATGAGGACAAAGAAAGCCAGATGGGTAGGTAGGGAAAGCCAGACAGGTCCCTCCAGCGTTAATCTGCACAGCACGGGGGTGCCCTGTAACCTACACGGAACCGGAGCTAAATTCCTGAGCCAGGTGCCTACTCTCGTAGTCCACCCTCGCCAGACAAGCCTGGAGTACGAGCACCCTCGGGCTGCAGCCGAATCACACTTACACCAAATGGCCACAGCATGCCATCAGAACTGGTCTTCAGCTTCCCGAGGCCACGGCTCTGGGGGTGTGTGTGTTCTCACCTCAGCCATTGGCTCTCGAGCCACGGGGGGCGGGGCGTATTGCTAGGGAACACAGCAGGAAGAGCGAGTGCGCGTGCAGATGTGGAGGGCAGGGCTCAGATGCGTGTAGCCGGGCTTCTTGCGCTGTGATCAGTGCTGGAGATCCGGGATTCAGGCAGTGATGACTCTTTACGCTGCCTGGGTAAGGAAACTCGGGTAGTTCATTCTCCTTTTACAGTGGGGTTTAGAGTTGGAGATTGTGCCCATTCTGAGTCAGGTCAAATCAACAGGCATTTATTTATTCAAGTGCTTGCCATGTGCTAAGAGCTGGAAATAGAAATACAAGCAGAAAGACAGCCCCTGTTTCCATTGTTTTATAATAATAATAGCGATAATAACTAACATTTATATATCACTTACTTTGTGCCAGGCACTGTGCTAAAAGCCATAGAGTTATTATCTCATCTTATCCTCACAGCAACTCTGCAAGTTATCCCCATTTTACAGATGAGGAAACTGAGACAAACAGAGGCTAAGTGACTTGGTCAGGGTCACATAGCTAGTAAAAGTTTGAGAACAAATTTGAACTCGAGTATTCCTTACTCCAGGACTAACCCTGTAAGCACCGCTATCACTCACCTTTCCACTCCAAGCACCCCCTTCCCAAATAAAAACAAAAGAAAGCCCCTAACTGATTAAAACTAAAGGAAGAACCCTATTATAAACATGTATAAACAAGTTTCCCCATTGACTACGTATGCCCCTTCCAAAATTGTCTCATTTTGCATTCTGAGTCTTTCCCTTCTCTCAGGAGGTGGGTAAGATGTTTCATCATTAATCCTATGGAGTTGTGGTTGGTACTTTGATTGAGAGTAAGGAACTTATATTGTAACGTGATTCTGAGAAGACATCTATAGGCATCACCAGACTGTCACAGGGGTCTATGGCACAAAGAAGGTTAGAAACTACTGCATTAGTGCTGCCCTCTTTATGATCTCCCTTTTCAGCATTTTATTTTTTTCATACTAGGTCACATATTGTTGTCTGGGAGTGAGAGCTGAGGAAACACTGGGGGTAAAACGGGGGGTGTGGGGGGGAACAAGGCGTAACAGAAAACCGAAAAAGAGGGGAGGAAGAGAGTGAATAAAAGTACTGAAGAAGAAGGGGGTCATTGAGGAGAAGGTACAGGAGGAGAATCAGGACTGCAGCTGGAGAGGAATGAAAAGGTGGCTAGACTGGGAGTCCTTCTTAAAATAGGAGTTCTGAAAGGAAATGGCCAGAGGCAGAGTCTATAGGGTCGGGGGACTTCCAATGTGTGAAGTCCAGGACTGGAGTGAGGCTTCAGGATGGAGAGGTTCCTAAAGCACTGGAGAGAAAATCTGGGAAGAGGGTATGGAGGGCAGTTTGGAGTGGAATGGCCATCTGCTCTGAGCTTCCCATGCCTCTGGGCTCTACTTCCTCTCCCTTCTGCAGTGGTGTTCTCTTGGGGACCACCCACAGTGTGAAGCACTAGAAAGTTTGCTTGGGATTTGGGACCTTGAATGTTACAGTAGGAGCATCTACACACACACATTCTCTCTCTCTCTCTCTCTCTCTCTCTCTCTCTCTCTCTCTCTCTCTCTCTCTCTCTCTCTCTCTCTCCCAGTCTCTCTCTCTCTCTCTCTCTCTCTCTCTCTCTCTCTCTCTCTCTCTCTCTCTCTCTCTCTCTCTCTCTCTCCCCAACCAACAATATGTGACCAAGCAAGAGAAAAATGCTGAAAAGAGAGAGTGGAAAAAGAGAAGTACTAATGCAATAGTTTCTAACCTTTTTTGTGCCATTGACCACTCTGACAGTCTGGTGATGCCAATGGACTCCTCACATTCATGTTTTTCAATGCTTAAAACAAAATGCATGGGATTATAAAGTAAGACAATTACATTAGGATATGTTATCAAAATATTTTTAAAAATTTATGGGTGCCAAGTTAATAACTTCAGAAAATAAAATAAAAAAATAACTTCAGAGTCTCAGCAATCACTTTGGAATCACTTTGAGGTGAGATAACTTACTTCAATTCAACTCAATAAACATTTATTAAATACCTACTGTGTGCCAGGCACTGTGCCAAGCACTGGGGATACAATTAAGAACAAGACAGTCTCTGCCCTGAAGGAGCTTACAATTTAACGAGGGGAGACAACATACAAAAGGAATCAGAAAAAGGGAGGCCTCTCAAGGGCACTTGGCTGGAGGGATTCTTGTTTCATGGGGTTGAAACCAGGCATGGCAGCAGATGCAGAGTGGAGGAAAGTCTAAAGTCCAGTTTCTGTTACCTATAAAGGAGGGCACTGGGAGGAGTTTAGTATGTCAGCCTACAGCCCTTCAGGTTGAGCGCAGAGGAAGCCCAAGGAGGTGGTGTCAATCAAGGCTGAGTTGGTAGCATGGTTAGATGGAAAGAGAACTTAGGTAGAAGTGTAATAATAGCTAACATTTATGTAATGCTTCTGTGGTCACATAGAGTATTGCATAAGCTATCTAATTAAGTTATATAATCATAGCTTTAGAGCTGGAAGGATCCTTAAGGACCTACCCTTTCATTTTACAAATAAAGAAAATTGAGGCTCAGCTCAGAGGGGTATAGTGTCTTACCCAAGGTTACCCAGCTAGTAAGTGGAAGAGTAAGGATTTGAACCCAGGTCTGTTAGCTCCAGGTGCTCTCTCCCCTTTACCATACAACTCTATGAAAGAGACTGGCTGGGATTATTAATTTCATTTTATAGATGAAGAAATTTCAAAGCTTAGAACAGTATAAATCACTACCATTTATATAAGGGCTTTCCTCATCCCCGAAGTTGCTAGTCCCTCTCTACTGACTCACCCCCATTTTTTGTTTTGTATATATTTTCTATTTACACATAATATGCATATATATAAATACATGCGATAATAGAAGGTAAGCTTCTTTAAGGAAAAGACTGTTTGATTTTTGTCTTTGTATACGAAGTATCTACCACAGGGCCTGGCTCTTGTAAGCATTTAATAAATGTTTATTTGTTACACTGTCACCTAGCCTCATTGCGGGGCCCCTGACTTCAGATGCAATGGTTTTTCACTACACTGTAGCTCTCCTCCAAGGTCCCATCATCTAAAAGATATTTATTTATTTGCTACATTCTAGGAATAGTTTAACTATCCCTTTTCCATTCTCCATGTTGTTTTCCCTCTTAGCCAGTCTTCTATTCCTTTTTTTCATCCAAAAAAGAGACTACAGACCACAACACTGAGCAGATTGCAATATCCTCTGCTTTATTTCCAACCTCTTTTTAAAAAATGTTTTTACTGTTAACTTAAACACTAAAAAAAGAGCATTTCATACACACAGAAGAGGACAGAAAGGATTCTATATTAAACTGTCTCCCTATTTCACACTTCTTGCTTCTTAAAAAATGTGTATAACAAATTTTATACATCACCTCCAAATGGTCCTGCCTCTCTGTGCCATCTTCTGAACATCTTTCTCTTGCATTTTATATATTTTTTAAATGTTACAATGGTTCTCTGCTCTTTTTTTTTGCATCATTATTAATGATTTCCCTCTTCTCACCTCCTATCTCCAATTAAAAGTCAAGAGAAAGAAAGGGGAAAAAAACCAAAACTTTTGTAATATGTAAGCATAGTCAAGCAAAATGAATCTACCCAGTGGTCATGTCCAAAATGGTATGGCTCTGTCTGTACCTTATTTGTGTTTATCATCTCTCTGTCAGGAAGTGGGTAAACTGCTTCATCATAGAGACATGATTGGTTATTATATTGATCAGAGTTCTTAAGTCCTTCAAAGTTGTTAGTCTTTACAATATTACTATCTTTGTATAAATTGTTTGGATTCTGCTTATTAATTTTACACTCTCAGTTCATACTACCCACAATTCCCTGGAATGGCCTTTTTTTGGGTCATCTTTTATGGTTCAGCAATATCCCATTACATTCATATTTCACAATTTGTTCAGTCATTCCTTAATTGCCTAAGGAAATCTAAGAGGAAGCTTGACAGTAATTCTATCCCACCTCCCTTCCCTTAATTCTCCCTTCAGGAACAGGAAATTTGTTTTTCTTATGACATTCCTTCCAGTATTATCCTTTCTCTTATACTTCCCCTCCCCTCACATCTCACCTTTTTTCTTCATTGAATTTGTTGTATTCCTCCTTCAAATTGCATGTGTGTGTATGTGTGTGTGTGCGTGTGTGTGTGTGTGTGTGTGTCTGTAATGGCAATGTGATACTTACAGTAGCCGCTAAGGATATGTATGTGTATTTCCAGGGTAAATTCACAAAATATAAACTCTCTTCCTCAAAGATGAAACCAAAACATTTATGCAAACACCAGAAAGCCAAATCCATCATAGTAACAAAGAAATCTATACACTTTATCAATGCAGGGAGCATGGACATCCCCCAGCCTTCCCTCTGTCAGACCTCCCCACAAACAAGCTCCCTTAGGCAAAATCACTCCCTCTCTCACTCAGGCTAGCTGCTCTGCTCTGCTCTGATTGCTCTCTCTCAGCTTTTCCTCACTCTCTGTTCTTGCTCCACCCTTCCTGCTCCACCCACTCAGCAAGCTCCTCCCACCATGGGCTTCATGTGACTTGAGCTGTGGGCTTGGCCTAAGTTCAAAGCAGGTCTTAGGAGCCTAAGGGGCAGGGGAGATCTTCAAATTCCATTACAGTGGAATTACAGTGTGTTCAACCCTTCTTTGTCGATTTCAGAAAAGTGAAGTTCATCTGATATCCGCTCCCCCTACACCTTTCTTTTTATATATTTTCCTATTCCCATTTATGACAAATAGAAAGTACAGGAATGTATTACTTTTACCTTTCCTTTTCTTCACCTCTTCAAACCCCCCAGAATGGAACCAATCTCTCCTTTGGACCCCCATTTTTCTTATTTAACACCATTAATACCCATTGAAGATATCAAGGTTCTGAAGGGACATTTATTTGTTCTCCCATTGTAATATCAGTATTAAGTTGTCACCCAGATCCTTCTAATTGCTCAATTAAATTTACCTTTCAGTATTTCTCTTCAATCCTGTGTATATATTTCAGAGTTCCTATATAGCTCTGATCATTTACCTGAAATAACTGAAAGGCCTCTATTCTACTAAAGATACTTAATTTTTTCCCTATAAGATGATACAGCTTTGCAGAATGTTATCCTTAGTTGTAAGTCTAGAAATAATGCATTTTAATATCTCTTGTTTATAGTAAAAGCTGCTAACTTTTTTGTGATCCTGACTGATTTCTTGGTACTGCTTCTTTCTGCATACTTGCAGTATTTTTCCTTTAAAGTGAGAACTTTTGATTTTGGCTATAGCATTCCTAGGATTTTTTGGGGGGGTCCCTTTCAGGAAGTGATGGTGAATTCTTTATGTCTCTACTTTGCCTTCAAGTTGTAATAGAGCTGGGAAGTTTTATTTATGATACTTTAAATATAGTATTCATGCTTTAAAAAAATTATTCTGCACTTAAATGACAGTAAATAGAAGGGAGATTTTGTATACACACAATAGAATAGAAAAAAGAGGATTGTACATAAAGCTGCTGGTCTCTTGTAGCAAACTATAGTTTGCTTTTCTTTTTAAGTATGTTATAAATACTCTTTATCTTTGTCTCTGACTCCCTAAGCATCATGTCTTCTGAGGTCCTATGCTTGGCCCTCTTTTCTTCCCTTTGTTCTTCCCGTTGGCAATCTCATTTACACTCAATGGTTAGCTATCGTTTGATGGAGACTCAACAGTCATTTGAAATAGTTTTCAAATTCATCTCTTCATTCTTGTCCCTCAGTATTCTGAGCCTTAAGTATTAATTTCTAAAGTGCCTACAAGACATACACCTTTTCTTTAAACCTGTTTCTTCTAATTTCATTATTTTTATCAGTGACAGCACCATTCACCCAGTGTCCCATGTTGAAACCTTGGGGTTATCTTTGAGTTAATTACCAAGTCTTAATGATTCCACCTGCTCTACATCCCTTAAAAATGTCTCCTCCTCTCTTTTCCCTCTGCCACCAGCCTAGTATAGACCCTCATTCCCACAAATCTAAATGATTGTGTGCCAGACTCTTCAAGACCTTTATTATCTATAAAAATGGGAGGGATAAGAAGATTTAAGTCTCTTATCTTTTTATTTGCCAGTTTGATTATGTGTGCATTATCCCTTAAAAACCTGGAGTTTTATATGCTTTTTAAAGAATAAAAAATAATAATTGCATTTACAAAAATAAGGAGCAACCTGGCTGCATTGACACAATGTATCATAAAATAAGGGATGTTTGAATTACACTTAAATTAATGGGTGGCTAGGAACTCAATAGGTTAAGAAGTGGGAGAGAATAGTATTCCACCCATTCCTTACCCAGTGTTAACAAAATTATGAGGATGTGGATATCCCTGTTTACTATAAGAGAAACTTCGAAATTTTTCTTCAGTGCTAAAAGACTTCTTGGGTTAATTTAAATCTTTGCAAGCAATATTTGTAAATATTTATATTTCTGTAAATTGTAGGTGTTTTGTCCTGAATTATAGCTGTCATAATTATGTATAACTAAGTTTCATACATTTATTGATATAGTTCTAATTTGTTATGAGGTATTTGAAGTTTTGGTTGGCATTCTTTTAAAAAAATTTCTGAAACATTTTTTGGATTTGTTTTTATATTATAGTCATTTCTCAATGCAAGTACTACACTCAATCCTCCTCCCTTTCCCAATGGCCAATCAAAACCTTCTTTGAAACCAAAAGACAGATGAGAAAAACTGACCAGTGAAGTAACCTGTGAAGCTAGATTGGATCCTAATTGTGAAGGACTTTAAATGCCAAACAGGAGTTTGTAATTTATCCTAGAGTCACTTGGGAGCCACGGAAACTTTTAGCAAACACCATGTAGTGCACAAATAAATCTAGTACTGAGACCACAGGAAGGCTGAGGGTGTTCACAATAGGGTGGTTCCTACAAGGCTACACCAAGAAAGCAGCAATTGGTGTGAACCTTGAAGGAAGAAACCAATTCCCAGAAGTGTAGATGAGGAGGGAGTACATTCCAGACAAGGAGAGTGGCTTATTGATGATGAACAGAGATGAGAAACAGAGTATTCCATCTGTGGAATGGCCTGAACGTAGAGTACCTCAAGGACAATAGTGTGAAAGAAAACTGGAAAGGTAGGGAGCGTCAGATTGGAGAAGTGAATTGCCAGATAAGATATTTTATTTTGTTCTTTAGGGAATGAGGAGCCACTCTAGACTTTTGAGCAAAAGAATGACCCCTGCTTTTGAAAGATTATTTTGGCAACTGTGTGGAAAGCTGATTGGAGAGGAGGTAGAAGCAGGAACCCTGAGTGGAAGGTGCAGGGAGGCAAAATTATGTTGAATGTAAGGGAAACTTCCTGACATTTGGAGCTTTCCAAGTACAATGGGCTGCCTGGTGAATAGACATGGGAGATGGAGTATTCATGGTATGAAGTAGAGGCTTTTCCTTTGCTGAAGTTCTAAAGCAGAGACCAAGTCACTAGCGAACAATGATGTTGCAGGGGAAGTTCTGTTTCTTCTGAGGTAGACTGGATTTTGTACCTTTGAAGTTGCTTCCTACTCTAATGGCTTGTGATTCTGGAGCTATGTCTGAGAGCTCCATGCTTATCTTCTCCACCTCTACTAAGAGGAGTGCTATGTGAGTTATCTTCTGGAATCAAGATCATTATTATAGTTAATCTGAGATAAATTAAATTGGTTAATCTAAGTTCAACTGCTTTTTTGTATTGTTTTCATTTTGATTATTGAAGTCATGGTTATAGTCTGTTTATATTATTATACCATATCTCTAATGTTTGAAGAAATCTCAGAGACTGTTTCTTCTAAGCCTCTCATTTTTCAAATGAGGAAACTGAAACCCTGGTTGATAAAGACATTCTTTAATCTCTGTGAAACTTCTCTATTTCATGGGAGTTTGAGAAAGCAGATATAGGAAGAAATGGAGGTAATATTTAATGAGGATAAAGAAGGTTTACCAGGCCAGGAGCACATGCTCTTGCTTCCTTTGTTGTGCCTTACTTAATTCATGTATTGCCATGGCTCTCTGAATTCCTCATGTTAATATTTTCTAAAGAGATGGTAATATATTTCTATACATAATTTGTTTAACCTTTTCTCATCCAAAACTTTATTTCCAATTTTTTGCTACCACAAAGGAGTGTTATCATGAATATTTTGGTGTATATGAATGATTTTTTTCTTTGATCCCCTTGAGATACTTGCCCAGCGGTAGAATCATAGCTTAATGACTTTTGCACAATCTTCTTCATTCTGTACCCCAAGCATCTTTGAATTTTGTTTCAATTCAGTAAACATTTATCAAGGGTCTACTATGTGTCACACAAAAAGACAATCCCTGCCTTCCAGTCTAATGGGGAAGATGATATACAAACAAATATATACAAAGCAAGCTATGTGCAAGGTAAGTAGGAAATTATTAAATGAGGGGAAGCACTGAAATTAAGAAGTGTTGAGAAAGTCTTCCACAAAAGGCGAAATTTTAGTTGGAGCTTAAAGGAAGTCAGTGAGTTTGTAATCAGAGTGGAGTAGGAACAGCATTCCAGGCATGAAGGAGAGCCAGAGAAAATGCCCAAACCCAAGAGATAGAATATCTTGTTTGTGGAACATCCAGGAGACCATTGTCATCAGACCAAAGAATACATGTTGGGGAGTAAGGTGTAAGAAGGCTGGAAAGGAAGCAAGGGGCTAGGTTTGGAGGATTTTAAATGCCAAAGTATTTTGTATTTGTTCCTGGAGGCACTAGGAAGCCACAGGAGTTTACTGAATAGGGGGTGACATGATTGGACCTTCGTTTTAGGAAAATTACTTTAGTGGCTGATTGGAGTAGAGAGAGCCTTGATGCAAGCATATCCACCAACAGATTGTTACAATTAATCCAGGCAGTATCAGAGGAGAGAGAGGGAGCATATTTGAGAGATGTTGTAAAGCAGAAGTCAACCGGCCTTGGCAATTTAATTGGATATGGTGGAAGAGTGGTGAGACATAGAGAGGATTCCAGGATAATGCCTAGGTTGTGAGCCTGAGGGATTGGGAGGATGGTGATACCCTCCACCGTAATAGGGAAATTAGGACAGGGGAGGGTTTAGAGGAAAAAACAATAAGTTTTGTTTTGGACATGTTGAGTTTGAGATTCCTATTGGACATTCATTTTGAGATGTCTGAAGAATAGTTGGAAATGTGGCACTGGAGATCAGCAGAGAGATTGGGACAGGAAAGGTAGGTTTGAGAATCATCAGCATAGAGGCAGTAATTAAATTCATAAAATCATGGAAGCTGATGAGATCACCAAATTAAATAGACTAAAGGGAGAAAAAAATAAGGCCCATGACAGAACATTGCAGGTCATCTACAGTTAGGTGATGTGATCTAGAAAAGTATCTAGCAAAGGAGAAAGTGGTGTCCCAAAAACCTAGAGGGAAGAGAGTATCAAGGAGGAGAAGGTGACCAAGTGTCAAAGGCTGCAGAGAGAACAAGGAGAATGAGGACTGAGAAAAAGACCATTGGATTTGGCAACTGAGAGATCATTAGTAACTTTGGAAAGAGCAGTTTAAGTGGAATGATAAGGTCAGAAAAGGGAGAAGGAGACGGGGAGTCAGAGAGGGAAGGAGAGAGAGAGAGAGAGAGAGAGAGAGAGAGAGAGAGAGAGAGAGAGAGAGAGAGAGAGAGAGAGAGAGAGAGAGAGAGAGAGAGAGAGAGAAAGAGAGAGACTGGGAGAGGGAGGAAGAGGGAGAGGGAGGAAGAGGGAGAGGGAGAAAGAACACTTTTTCCTGTGGTTTTCTAATTATTTTGTTTACTAAAGTTTAACTAATATTGGTCTTTTCCCCGAGGAGTAAAAGTTATTTGATGAGTCCACTTCCCCTTCCCTATCCCCAGCCACCCCAAATTCTTATCAAATACTTTAAAACAGATTTATTACATGATGTCATGGAAAGGGGACTAGAAGGTATGTACTGGGACTTCTGAGTTTGGGTCCTGGTTATGCTTCATCCTTGACGTGGGATCTCAGGCTAATTGCATAACCTCTCTAAACTTCAGCTTCCTTGTTTGTAAATGAAGGGAATCGAAGTAGATAGCTCTAAGGTTCTAACATTTTTGAATTCTATACTTGGGTTCATTATCAGCCCTAGCTATTATCTCTCAAATTTATTCAGTGAATATGGGGAAAATATCATCTTCTCTTTTTATTATTATTTAATAAGTTTTATGATGGGGCTAATTGTGAATTTGTTTTAAAAACTGAAACAACTTTTTGTCTTTGTCTTCTAGCTGATGAAAATTCGAGCAGGAACAATCAAAAGCACTTGGAACGAAGAAGTTCAGGTGATATAGGTTCCAGTCCCTACCTTGCTACTAATGACCTGTGTGACATTGGGCGGCTCAGTTAACCTCTCTAGACCTCAGTTTCCTCATCTGTAAAATGTAAGTGTTCAGCTAGGTGATCCTTAAGACTATCGAGGATAAGCCATCCAGAAATGAAAAAGAGTTGTAGTTAGGTGGCATTTGCAGAAGAGTGGGAAAAAGGATGAAGTTTTATCTTTAACAATTGGGTGGTAACCAGTTTAGAGACTGACTCAGAGTTGGAGGTACCTGGAAAGGCCTGGATCACCTTGGGGATAGGGAGAACTAACTGAGTTCATTTTCATAGTGTGCTATCTCCGACAGCCATAGGTGTCAGGGAGGGGCATGTAAGGTAAGTAGAAGATGACACTAAAGACAAATTTTGCTTCCTCCCTAACCCCAGCTTGCGTTGGACCAGCCTTTGACTTCTAGAAGTTTTATGCTCTTGTCCCTTCCTTATAAAAATTTCTCTCCAGTTACACACCCTAGTCCTTTCCCAGATGGGTCCTCTTACCCACTTAGAGGTTGCAGGGACATTTGATACACCACTTCTTGTGATGATAGTTAACATTTTTGTAGTGTTACAGTTTGCGAAGCACATCACAACTACATCTCCTTTATCCTTATAACAAGCTTGGGAGATAGGCACCATTATTATTATTTCACTTTTATAGTTGAGGCCTATAGTGCAAAGGCAGCTTGTCTAGGGTCGCAAAACTAGTAAGTGTCTGAGGCAGGATTTAAACTCACTTCTTCCTGATTCCAAGCTCAGTGCTCTAACCATTCTACCTTCTTGTTCCCTCTAGTAAATGACCTACTTGACATTTGAATTTAGGTCTTCTAAATCTAAGGCCAGGAAGCATGACATTACACTGTTAGGTCACCTGTAAATCCTTTGATGTGGAGGGGGAAGGGGACATCAATGCCAGGAACAATCTGTTCCTTGGTGGGAATCCCTGCAGGTGTCTTCACCTTGCAAGAGTGCCTCTGTCCTAGAGCTCACTCCTCATTAAGACACCCTGCCCCTTGACATCCCTCTGATTTGGAGGGTGGAGCAAAGAGCCCCTCCCAGAACCTTTATGGGATTGGGGGGCCCAAGCCAACCAACTCTTCATTTCCTACCCAGCCGTGTCCCTTTGCACTTCCTTTCCTCCCCTTTCAGCTTCTTTCTCTGCATTGTCTTCCCTCATGAGATTGTAAGCTCCTTGAGAGCAGAGACTTTTTTCACCTTTGTATCCTCAGCACTTGGCAAATAGGAGGCATTTAGTGAAAGTTGGATTGATTCTTGCCTTCCCTCTTTTGACTGTAAGCTTCTTGACATCTAAGACTGACTTCTTTTTCATATTTGTCTCCCCAGTGCCTAGCACAGAGCTTGATAGTAGTAGGTGCTTAGTAAGTATTTGTTGACTAATTGATTAACTGACTATGGAGATGCAAGGAAAAAGAATAAACAGCAACTTCCTTAGAGTCCAAATTAAACTTCTATTCCAATCTAGTGGCTCAAGACACCCTAATCCAAAGCCTAAGACACTGCCAGGAGAGGGTAGGCATGAGTTAGGCACCACAGTGAGGCATCCTGGGTAGTCAAGTCTCTTAGGTATCAGGGAGGAGCACGTTGCAAAAGAGGAAGGGGGGGGGGGACAGGCACAAAATGGATTGTGAAGGGGTACTAAAAACTAACTTGCTTCCTCCAACTGCCACTTCTCATTTCATCTAAGATTTTATCCCAATTTCCTGAGATATCTGTGTCCTGTTCCCTGCCTTGTAAACATCCATCTTTTGTCATGCTCCCTGGTGCCTTCCTTTCCTCTCTGCTTGATCTGGAGTTTCAAGATGTTCTGAGATCATACTTCCAGTTGTTATTTGCATGTGACTCAGAGCCAGAGGCATGAGATAGGAAAACAGTGTTGGTGGCCCAACCAGCATCTCCTGGAGGGGCCCCAGGACAAGCTGGTATTCTATTGGCCTCAATCTCTGCTGCCTCAGTTGGAAACACTTCACTGCCTAACTTGACTTAATGGTGCTGCTGCAATGTGACTGTGTATTGTTCATCCCATACTGCTTCCCATCTAGGGTCATTGGGGAAGTGACAGGGAGAAATGGATGGGCCTTCATGTGAAGTGGAACTATCAAGTCAACAAGACCAGAAATCACATCCAAGTGAGTGCTGCCCCTGTCAAACTACTCCCTTTGAGATGTCATGTGATTAGTCCCATGATGCTGTCGTTGCTCAAAATGTTTCTGTAGCTCCTTCTTAGGCCTCTAACATATTGTTTTGACCCTCTCCAGTGCTGGAAAATGTTTGTCCTTTGAGAGCAAATTCGATTTCTCAAAACAACCAAAAGTCATTCGAAGGTGTTTGGTTGTAATAAGGTGGGTGACTGATCTGGGAATTAGTATTTGGATCAAAAATAAGGGTGAATATGAAATAATGAGATTGCCAGGAGAACTTGATCTTAGTTCCAGCCCTTCCACTTATTCAGAGTGTGACTCTTGGCCAGTTGCTTCGGTGCTCTGGTCTTCAGAGTTCTCATTTGTCAAACGAGAAGTTTGGACCGGATTATCTCCAAAGGTTGCTTCCAGCACTGACATCCTATTACGCTGTGATTTATTTTTGTGTGCTTAATAAACTAGCTCTCAAGGCGATTCCCCTAAGAGGTTCCAAGAATGTTTTGTGCAGTGACAACATTGTCTGAAATAGCGTAGGTCCACCCCAGAAGAGTTCTGGGAAGAGACAGCCATCATGTGACGCCAGGAGCTGGGGAGCACCTTTTAAAAACCGAAAGGCTTATTGCTCAGTTGTTACCTTCACCCAGCCCTGAGAGGAAGGTATAGAATGCCAGAGTTGGACAAGAGCTTAGTTTTGAAATAATTTAATTCAGCCCCTTCACTTTGCATATGAGGAAGTTAAAACCCAAAGAGGGAAAGTAGTGATGTGCCTGCAGTTATACAGTGACTTGGTGGTAGAACTGGAATTAGAGCCAAAGTTCCCTGACTCTCAATCTAGTGGTCTTAACACTATATATATTTGACTCATGACAATGATGGTGTTCCTCTTTGAACCTTCAGCCCCATTCAGTGACTGTGACTTCATTCTCCAAATTCACCACTCCATTATAAACACACAGCCCCACCTTTCTCTGAACTCAATAGGATTATTATCTTTGAAAGACTGCCCTGGATGGTCCACTGGGTCCAGATAATTGATTGAATGATCATTTGACCACCTACTATATGTTAAAGGAGAGCAAAAAAGAGGCTGGTGACACAGTCAGTCAACAAGTTTTGTTAAGCCCTAATTTGTGCCAGGCACAAATACAAAGAAAGGCTACACAGAAAATCTCCAGCAGTCATATAGAGGGAAAAGAGAACAGAACCCTGTGGAACACCTACACCTACTGGGTATGATCTGGATCAAGATCCAGCAACAGATACTGCAAATTTCAGCTTTACAGTGTCTCTTAAATGTGTCCCCTTCTCTCCCCTGACATTGCCACCATTAGGATAGCCCCTCACCACCTCAAGTCTGGATTATCATAATAGCCTGCTTGAGGGCTCTGCCTGCCTCAAGTCTCTCCCCTACCTCAGTCCACCCTCCATTCAGCCACTAAAGAGATTTCCAAAAGGGGAGGTCCAATCACATCACCTCCCTAAGGCTCAGTAAACACCAGTGGCTCTTTAACAACTCTAGGATCGACTACAAAATCTTCCATCTGTGGTTCCAAGTCCTTCATAATCTAATGCTATTCTTTCACTTTACTCCCTAACAAGTACTCTTTGATCCAGTGACACTGGTCTCCTAGGTATTCCATGAATATGATACTCCATCTCCATGCCCTAGGCATTTTCTCTGGCTGTCTCTGATGATTAGAGTGCTCTCCCTCCTCATCTCTGCTTCCTGGCTTCCTTCATGTTCCAACTAAAGGCTCATCTTCTACAGGAAGCCTTTCCCAACCACTTAATTCTAGGGTCTTCCATCTTTTAATTATTTCCCATTCGTTTTGTATATAGCTTGTCTGTACATACTTATTTGCTTGTGGTCTCCCCTTTAGATTGTGAATTCTTTGAGGGCAGCCCCTGGTATTTCCTTCTTTTTATAACCTTAGCACTTAGTACAGTCCCTGGTACATAATAGGCACTATCTTGACGTTAAATATATACCGGAGAATGTCAAAGCTATATAGGACCCCTCTAGTCTAGCTTCCTCCCTTCTTGTCATTTTATAGATATGTAAACTGAGGTTCAGGGAAATGTGGAATGTCTTTTTATTAGTCCATACAGCTTGCTTATTCTGGTACTAGGACCCAGATCTCTTGACTAGGGTCAGGTCCCTTTTTATACTACCACTCACAAGTGGACAAATGTGACCCTGCTCACACTTCCCCACACACACGCATGAAGGGGCATGCATGTGTTTTTGTGGACTAGCACAAGAGTCTGAGAGCATTTTTGGTGAGGGGAGGGAGGTCCAGAATGGTGATTTCATTGGCATGGGGAATTTCTAGTGTAGAAACTCCTTCTACCAATCAATCAGATTGGCAAATATCTGTAATCAATCAATTTAAAAAGCATTTATTAAGTGCTTACTATGTACCAGGCACTGTGCTAAATTCTGGGAATACAAAGAAAGGCAAAAACAGTATCTGCCTTAAAGGAGCTCCCAGTCTAATGGCGGACACAACATGGAAATAAATGCAGACAAGGTGGAAAGTAGGTCTTCCCAGGAAGGTGAGAATTGTCTGGGGCACTGAGAAGTGAGTGCACAGTCTCAAAGCTAAGATGTGTCAGAGTTCAGACTTGAAACCAGGTCATTCTGATTCCAAGGCTGACCCCCTCCCCTCTTCACCAAGCTGCTTCTCTTGAGAGCCACATGGACTTGTGTATAAATATATTGACTATTCATATACGTGTGAAGATATGTATGTCATTCGTTATAACCTCTCCTCTGATTGGATGTCAGGTGGTCCAGTCTTACCCACATACTAGCTGAATTAACCCTGGGCCCACCTCTCATCGCTTTTTCTACTGATTCCCCTGCTCTACATTTTATAGATGCATTATTCCCCATATTAGCCCATAAGCTCTTTGAAATTAGGAACCATGTCATTTTTTTATCCCCAACACTAAACACAGGGTCTTGTGCTTCATTAGTATTTGTTCAAATGGAGAGAAATCCCCTTCCAGGGAGGGCCACAGCCCTTACTAAAATTCCAGGACTGCTGGGAGAGGTTTTCTTACTGATGACCAGGCTAGCACTGTTTCAGATAGAATTCTCCCCTCATTCTGCTTCAACCTGCCACCTCACAGAAACCAAGAGCTATTCCTGGGAAAATGGAAGGGATGATGGCTGTGATATCAAATAATCAAATCCTATTTCTGCCACATACTAGCTGCATGAACCTAGGCAAGTCTCTGCTCTTTTCTGAACCTGAGTTTATCACCAGTAGTATGGTGGATGGATAGACAGGCATTTATTAAGCCTTTACTATGTGCTGGGGGGCAGCTAGGTGGTGCAGTGGATAGAGCGCCAGTACAGGAGTCAAAAGGACCTGAGTTCAAATCTCACCTCAGGCACTTGACACTCACTAACTGTGTGACCTTGGGCAAGTCACTTAACCCTAACTGTCTCATCCTGGGTCATCTCCAGTCATCCTGATGAATATCTGGTCACTGGATTCAGATGGCTGTGGAGGAGAAGTGAGGCTGGTGACCTGCACAGCCCTCCCTCATTCAAAACAAAGTCAAGTACAAGTCATGTCCTCATTTCTCTAATGGCATGGTCTTCTTTGGCAACGAAGGACAAACACACACACACACACACACACACACACTTTTACTGATAGGGCTGTTTTCCTTAGGAAGTGTGCCTCCTCTTCCACCTACCCCCCAACAACTGCAAGTATTCCTCCTTGCTCAAATTTTCCTAAAGTACTTTGTCTCACTCTCTCTCTTTTGTTCCTATTGGACTCTGCCATATGTTATAATTAATTACACACTTGTCATATCTCTATAGAAAATAAGTTCCGTGAAGGTAGGTATTTTATTCTTTTTTAAATCATTGTATCCTGAACACCTTGCACAATTCACAAAAGAGGTATTTAATTAATGTTTGTTGCATTGGTTATTTATTGATGGTTTTAGCAAATTACTGTTTTTTTCCTCATATAGAATGTCCACCCACGGAAATGGTCTTTTATGAACTTGCTAAGTTGTGCCTTGTAGACCTGGACATAGTTTCAGGAGAAAAGTCAATCCAACCACTTTGGGCTACACTGTATCTGTCCCTCAAGATTTCTAGAACACTTCATGGTTACAAAGTCCTCCCAGGTCCTCAGTTCTCTCATCTATAAAATGAGGGGATTGGATTAGATGGTCTCTATGATCCCTTCCACTTCTAAATCTATGATCCTGAGAGTCTTAAAGAGGTGGTGTGTAGTGGAAACTAAGGTAAACTGGAAGTCCACAGATTATCAGCCATTCATTTATCATCTGGCAACTCCTTCCCTGGTATATCAATTTCTTCCTGTCATTGGCTCCTCATCTGCCTACAAACTTTTTCAGTCCTAAAAAAAATTCTTCTTTGATCTTCCTATACCATCCAACTATTTTCCTATTTCTCTCTTCTGCTTCTTGGAAAAAGTTGCCAGTACCCCATGTCTCTAGTCCCTTGCTCTCTCTCCACTTTCCTCAGCCCCTTGCAATCTGATTTCTGCAGCCAGCCTCTGTTCCATTATCTGCTAATTCACATGAATCTCCTTTCTCATGGTCATCATTGGCCTCTTAAAGATAAGTCTCCCCAGGGTTCTATGCTTGGTCCAGTCCTCTTTGTCTTGACAATCTCATTCATTCTCATAGCTTCAGCTATGACTTCTGTGCAAATCAGTCCTGAATCAGTATCTCTAGGCCTGATTTACCCTCTGAACTTTACAATCTCCTCCCTAAGTATAGGGATAAATCAGGAGAATAAATCAGGAATGTCCCATGTGTACTCTAAATTCAACACATCCCAAATTCAACTTACTGTCATTTTCCCCTAAACCTGTTCTTTCTGACTTAACTGTTTCTGTCACTGGGACCATTAATCATCAAGTCTTGAATATTCAAAACTTTGGCATACCTTTTGTCTCTTCTTGTAGTTCTCATATCCAGTTACCAAATCCTCAAAGTTATGTTTTGGCAATGCCTCTCACATAATTCCTCCTTTTTCTATTTTCAGTGCCACTACCCTTCTCTCACTACAACTAAGATGGACTTGTAATAACCCTTTAATAGGTCTTCTTATCTACATCCTCTTCTTCCTCAAATTTATCTGTTATACCTCTGTAAAACTGCCTGTTTCTCTGAACAGAAAAATTGAATGGCTTTCTCTCCAAATTCCTTAGCCCCTTGCAGTCTGACTTCTGCAGCCAGCCACTGTTCTGTCATCTACACATTCATGTGAATCTACTTTCATAGAATAAAATTCCAATCTCTTTGCCATCCAGGGCCTTCAACAGTCTGGCACTACCTACCTCATATTTTCAGCTTTATATAATTCCCTTCCACCACTGACAAAATGAAGTCAAATCCCATCTTTGATCCTTACTATCTGTATGACCTTGGGCAAATCATTCAACTTCCTTGGGCCTCAATTTTCTCACCTGTGAAATAAGGGAGTAGGACTAAATGTCCTTTAAGGTCCTTTGCAGTGCTAGGTCTATGATCCTGTGAATCATATGATTTGCCCCCACTGAATATGCCTTGCACTTTCCCATTTCCACACCTTTGCAAACACTTCCCTCCACCTGAAATATCCTTTCATTCCCTTTGTCATTAGCATTTACACTGCCCTTTAAAGACCTCATATCCCACCCATGCATGGAAGCCCTCCCTTCCTGCCCTTATCAGTGATGCCTTCCGCTTAGACATCATGTAGCACCCTTTTCCTGGATCTTTTTGATACATTGCTCTGATACTATTTTGCAGTTAGCTCTGCTAGCTCCACAAGGGCAGGACAGCATCTTAGCTAAACTTTTTGTCTTTCCCATTACTAAGCACATTGCCATCTAACATAAGCACTTAATACTTATTGAATTAATGGATAGATAAATGAAACCAATCTTTGTGTGAATCAGTTTCTTATTTGTAAAGTGGCCTCATGATCTAAATAAACTGCTGCCTCACAGCCCTTACTCCTGACACAGGACCTGCAGTGGTAGAGTTGCAGAGTTGCAGAGTTGAGAGTGATAGAGTTCTAGAGTGGTAGAACTGAGTCAAATGACTCAGGTCTTGAGATAATTGTGTTCTTCTTACTGTAGAATTCATTCTTTTTTTTCTTAATAACAGTATAGGTTTTATTCCAATAAACCTTCATGTGTGTGGACTGAAGTCTCTAACACCTAAGTAGATGGGTTCAAGAAGAAGCAATATCTGAAAAAATTCATCAGCTGGTAGCCCACCTTCTGGTGACAAGCCTCTCTGCATGAGTTTCTCTAGCTAGGCTGGTCCTCAGATGATTGACAGTTATCACAGAGCCCACTTTCGCATCTTAAAGAGAAACTACAAGAGCTTGTACTTCATCGTTATAAACTCTGGGACCCAGGAAGGCATTGAATAACAATATCCACAGAAGAGCTTTTTAGTCAATAAATTTGTTATCATTCAATGACACTAAAGTCATACTTTACTCCATAGATTAAATGTCTTATTTTTAACCTCATTTTATTGCTATTTGCATTTGAAAACTGTTTCCCCCTTTCCCCAGGGTCTTCCTCTGTTTTTCTGCCTAAAATACAATTGTTACTATGGAAACGTCACTCACACCAGCATAGCCCACTGGCACATATAAATGAAGTACAAAGATGAATTTCAGGACATCTGGAAACAAGCTGATGCCTTGGGAAATGTTCTCATTATGGGATGACTTTCATGACTGCAGATTGTGTTATGAACACACCCAGAAATGAGAAAACACAGATAAGAGTTTTTTGGGAGCTTTATTTTTTTTTATTAATTTATTTATTTCACTTTTAACATTCATTTTCACAGAATTTTTGGGCTCCAAATTTTTCCCCCCTTGTCCCCTCCCCCCACCCCAAAACACCGAGCATTCCAATTGCCCCCATCACCACTCCGCTCTCTCCTCCATCATTCCTCTCTGCCCTTGTCTCCATCCTCTCCTCTGTCCTGTTGTGCCAAATAACTTTCTATACCCCTTTACCTGTATTTCTTATTTCCTAGCGGCAAGAACAGTACTTAACAGCTATTCCTAAAACTTTGAGTTCCAACTTCTTTTCCTCCCTTCCTCCCCTCCCCCTCCCTTTGGAAGGCAAGCAATTCAATATAGGCCAAATCTGTGTAGTTTTGCAAATGACTTCCATAATAGTCATGTTGTATAAGACTAACTATATTTCCCTCCATCCTATCCTGCTTCCAATTACTTCTATTCTCTTTTGATCCTGTCCCTCCCTATGAGTGTTGACCTCAAATTGTACCCTCCTCCCCATACCCTCCCTTCCATCATCCCCCCCACCCTGTTTATCCCCTTATCCCCCACCTTACTGTATTGTAAGATAGGTTTTCATACCAAAATGAGTGTGCATTTTATTCCTTCCTTTAGTGGAATGTGATGAGAGTAAACTTCATGTTTTTCTCTCACCTCCCCTCTTTTTCCCCAAACTAAAAAATCTTTTGCTTGCCTCTTTTATGAGAGATAATTTGCCCCATTCCATTTCTCCCTTTCTCCTCCCATATATTTCTCTCTCACTGCTTGATTTCATTTTTTTTTAAGATATGATCCCATCCTATTCAATTCACTCTGCACACTCTGTCTCTATGAGTGTGTGTGTGTACATGTGTGTGTGTGTAATCCCACCAAGTACCCAGATACTGAATAGTTTCTGCCAGGCCTAGAGGCCTGTGTGGGCTACCCGAGTCTTCTTACCTCACCTCCGAGGTCTTCGGTTGGCCAAAACCGGATGCTCATATGAGAGAAAGGACGTTCCAGAGTCGAACAAGGGTTGAGCTTTATTTCAGGGTCTCGGTTACAAGTGCAGGGGAGTCTTCCTTAGGAGGAAGAGGGGGAGATTTCCTAAGGAGGCTAGGATCTTAAGGGATTGGAAGTAGAAGTACAAGCGGGGAGAGAGGGGGAGGGAAGAGAGGAAAGAAGAAAAGTGGAGCCTACTGTCCTCTTGGCTCCTCACGTGCTAAGAGAGCTTTCAGGCTTCCTCAATCCTACTTAACCTTCAGCCGCATAGTTTGCATCTGAATACCGTGCTGTTAGGTAACTAGGTGTGCCCAGATCCGGGACAATCTCGAGGGTGGGGAGATCTCTCTCCCATCACGTTTCTCATGGGAAGAGGCGGAATTACTCGAGATAGCTCGGTTCACCTCGATCCCCTGCCGTTTCCTGGGGGGGTCTCGTGAGAGCTCTAAGATTTAGAAGCTCCCACCTTTACCCGCCCAAGACTGTCCACACGGAATTGAGCTTCCAATCCCAACAGTTTCAAGAGTTACTAATATTGTCTTTCCATGTAGGAATGTAAACAGTTCAACTTTTATAAGTCCCTTATGACTTCTCTTTGCTGTTTACCTTTTCATGCTTCTCTTCATTCTTGTTTTTGAAAGTCAAATTTTCTTTTTAGCTCTGGTCTTTTCATCAAGAATACTTGAAAGTCCTCTATTTCATTGAAAGACCATTTTTTCCCCTGAAGTATTATACTCAGTTTTTCTGGGTAGGTGATTCTTGGTTTTAGTCCTAGTTCCTTTGACTTCTGGAATATTCTATTCCATGCCCTTTGATCCCTTAATGTAGAAGCTGCTAGATCTTGTGTTATCCTGATTGTATTTCCACAGTACTTGAATTGTTTCTTTCTAGCTGCTTGCAATATTTTCTCCTTGACCTGGGAATTCTGGAATTTGGCCACAATATTCCTAGGAGTTTCTCTTTTTGGATCTTTTTCAGGTGGTGATCGGTGGATTCTTTCAATATTTATTTTTCCCTCTGGTTCTAGAATCTCAGGGCAGTTTTCCTTAATAATTTCATGAAAGATGATGTCTAGGCTCTTTTTTTGATCATGGCTTTCAGGTAGGCCCATAATTTTTAAATTGTCTCTCCTGGACCCATTTTCCAGGTCAGTTGTTTTTCCAACGAGATATTTCACATTATCTTCCATTTTTTCATTCTTTTGGTTTTGTTTTGTGATTTCTTGGTTTCTCATAAAGTCATTAGCCTCCATCTGTTCCATTCTAATTTTGAAAGAACTATTTTCTTCAGTGAGCTTTTGAATCTCCTTTTCCATTTGGCTAATTCTGCTTTTGAAAGCATTCTTCTCCTCATTGGCTTCCTGAACCTCCTTTGCCAATTGAGTTAGCCTATTTTTCAGGGTGTTATTTTCTTCAGCATTTTTTTGGGTCTCCTTTAGCAGGGTGCTGATCTGTTGTTCATACTTTGCTTGCAAGTCTTTTATTGCTCTTCCCAGTTTTTCCTCCACCTCTCTAACATAATTTTGAAAATGTTTTGAGCTCTTTATGACCTTTTCCCAGAACTGATCCCATTGAGTGGGCTGGGATGTAGAAGCACTGACTTCCATGTCTTCCCCTGATGGTGAGCACCGCTCTTCCTCATCAGAAGGGAAGGGAGGAGAAACCTGCTCACCAAGAAAGTAACCCTCTATAGTCTTGGTTTTTTTCCCTTTTCTGGGCATTTTCCCAGCCAGTGACTTGACTTCTGAATATTCTCCTCACACCCACCTTGCCTCCTGATCCTCCCAGCCAGCGCTTGGGGTCTGAGGCTCAAATGCTGCTTCCCAGCCTCAGGGCTTTGGGTGGGGGCAGGGCTGCTATTCAGTGTGAGATTATGTTCAGGTGCTCAGGTGGGGGCAGGGCCGCCTCACGGGCTCAGTTCCCTCAGGGGGTTTATGCAGAGACCTTCAACAATGGATCTGGGCTCCTGCCTGCTTGGAGAGCCCTGGTCTGCTCCCGCCTCCGCTGTTGCCTCCAGAGGGGGCCTGAGTATGGGGGCACCCCACTCCCCTCTTGACCCACCAAAGAGACCTTCTCACCGACCCCCTGTTGGGGGTGTAAGCTCAGTTCCATGTGGACAGTCTCGGGCAGGTAAAAGTGAGGACTTCTAAACCTTAGAGTTCTCATGAGGCCCCCCAGGGAACAGCAGGGAATTGAGGTGTGAGACCGGGATATCTCGTGCATTTCCGCCTCTTCCCGTGGGAAACGTGCTGGGAGAGAGCATCCCCGCCCTCGAGATTGGCCCGGGTCTGAGCACACTTATTGTTATCTACCAGGCACGGTATTCAGGTGCAAACTATGCGGCAGGAGAGCTTAAGTAGGGTCAGGAAAGCCTGAAGGCGCTCTTAGCGCTGAGGGGCCCTTAGAGGACAGAAGGCCCCTCTTCCTTCTCTCCTCTCTTCTCTCTTCCCTCTCCCCTCTCTCCCCACTTCCACTTCCACTTCCATTAAGATCTTTGCCTCCTTGGGAGATTTCTCTCTCCTCAGGAAGAGTTCCCCCTGCACATGTAACCAAGACCCTGAATAAAGCCTAACCCTTGTTCGACTCTGGAAAGTCTCTTCTCTCATACGTTTATCCAGTTTGGCCAGCCGAAGACCCGCGATAGGTAAGGTAAGACTCGGGTAGCCTTAGGCCTCTAGGCCTGACAACCTCCGTCACCTGTGGGTGGAGGGACCCGTGCGGCCGCTGGAGATCCTGTCCCTGAAGTCCGCTCGGATCTTCTCCTCTCGGTGCCGGGGCCGGGGCAGGGCTGGGCTGGGCTCCGCGTCCGCAGCATGACGGACCTTTTGCAAGAGGTTTGCAGGTCCCTCTGGAACAGAAATCTTATCCGCTCTGCTGTTATGTGGCTTCTCCTGCTCCCGAATTTATTGGCAGCTTTTTACTACAGATATTTCATGGGCTGTGGGTTCGGAGCTAGCGTATTTGTGTGTTTCTACTCCGCCATCTTGGCTCTGCCTGGGGAGCTTTTTTAAGGACTCCTTTGCCTCCCTAGAGCAGGGGTTCTTAATCTTAAGTTCACGAACTTCTAAAAAAATTTCTTTTAATTTTTATGTCTGTATTTCAATATAATTGGTTTCCTTTGTCTTAATTTTTTTTCATTTTTTTTGTTTTAAAAACATTCTGAGAAGAGTCCTTAGGCTTCTCAGCCTGCCAAAGAAATCCATGACATAAAAAAGATTTAGAATCCCTGACCTACAACATTAACAAAACAGAGATACAACACAAGGGTTAAAATTATTAAACATAATATAGCATACCCTCTGGGAACTATCTCTCGATTCACATTGGTTAGGTGTGGAGGGGAAGGTTTGAGTTACTCTCTGTCTCTAAATGCTTTAACCTTTAGTAGTCAGCCAGAGGATACAATTAGTTCAAATCAAAGACATTTACTGAGATAGTACTGTAAGAGCAGTGGCTACGAAACTCCTCCCTGTTCCTCTTAAACTGGGCTGGAATCTCCCATAAATACTGTGTTGGTGAGAAGAATGGGCGCACACACACATAGATTGTATGCTGGCAGTTCACATCATACACATAGAGTATACTCAATCAATCCATGCCTCCAGCACTGGAGGGCCCCAATATCCTCATGCTGTTTTCTTTGGGTGTAACATTTCTGCTTGACAGGTCACTCAGTTGAGCTTCCTGAACCTGTATATCTCTACAAGTCATCTCTTGCTCTCCCTCTGGAGTATGATTTCTCTTTGGCTATTGGGTTGTTGGTGTTTTTTTAAGAGTTAGTGGAGACTGGAGAAAATGTCTAGTTCTCTATCTTTTTTGGTCATGTTACTTGAATAAAGGAGACTGAGGGGGGCAGAGCCAAGATGGTGGAGTAATAGCACGCACTTTCTAGAGTGTTGCCCCCAAGCCCAGTCAAATACCTGTAAAAAATGGCTCTAAACAATTTCTGGAGCTGCAAAACCCACAGAAGGAAGGAGTGAAGCAAATCTCCAGCCCAAGACAGCCTGGAAGGTCACTAGGAAGTGTCCATTATGCTACGCAGGGGGCAGGGGGCATTCCAGTGTGGGCCACATTGGCAGAGACAGGACCTGAGCAAGCCATGGGGAGACTGAATCTCTCCCACCTGTGGCATTTTCCAGACTTCAGGACCCCAAGGTACTGAGGACAAATCAGAAGGTTAGTGGGAAAAGCCTGTAGGACCAGTGTGGGAGAGTGGAGTGATCCAGCCCTAGCCCCAGGGCAGCAGAGGGGGGAGAGGGCAGAGGAACCCATTGTAGCCACAGCAGCAACTGGAGCAGAGACAGCAACTATTTCTGGAACTCATAGGCCTACAGATTATGGGGGAATTGAGCAGCTGACAGTACACCCCCACTGGAAGCAGAGATCTACTTTGACAAAGAGCTCAAAAGTCAAGTAAATGACTGGGGAAATGAGCAAAAGCCAGAAAAAAAAAAAGAATCAGACTATAGAATCTTACTTTGATGACAAGGAAGACCAAAACATGCAAACAGAGGCAAAGCTCCTCCATCCAAAGCCTCCAAGAAAAATATGAATTGGTCTCAGGCTGTGGAAGAGCTCAAAAAGAATTTTGAAAATCAAAAGAAGTAGAGCAAAAATTGGAAAGAAAAATGAGAGTGAAGCTGCTTGCTTAAGAAGACCCAAAAAAGTGCTGAAGAAAATAACACTGTAAAAAATAGACTAACCCAAATGACAAAAGAGATCCAAAAACTCAGTGAAGAAAATAATTCCTTAAAGATCAGAATGGAGCAGATGGAAGCTAATGACTTTATGAAAAATCAAGAAATTATAAAACAAAACCAGAGTAATGAAAAAATAGCAGACAATGTGAAATATCTCATTGGTAAAACAACTGACCTGGAAAATAGATAAACCATCTCAGCCTACATAAAATATATGCTGCATCTGCCATAAGTGTTCTGATGAATTGGCCCTCCTCCTACATGGAAATACAGTACAGAAGAGAAAATGAACAGCAGAACATCAGAATAATATACATATTTATGCATATATACATATATGTGAAACAAAAAAGAGAGAATATTAGAAAAGGGTAAAAGTATAGGCCTACCTCCCCCACCTCCACCTGCTGACCAAATGTTTCCAGAAAAGTTGCATGGAAATTAAAGTTGTATAAATTTAATAATGCAGATACCAAAAACTCATTTAAAAATTTCCCATGATAAATCATTTTTAGCAACCCCATGATACAAATTAAGTCTGGTAACATTGTAGAAGAGATTATTAGAGGTGGTTAGTAAGCACCTAAAAGAGGGGGATAATCAAAAAGAACCAGCTTGGCTTCATCAAGAACAGATTAAATCAAACTCAATCTATTTCCTTTTCTTTCTTTCTTTTTTTTTTTTTTTTTTTTTTGCCTTTTTAGATAGGGTTACTAAGTGGGTAGATCAGGAGAATGCTAAAGTCTACATTTGGTAGACTTTAGTAAAACATCTGATAAAATGTCTGATGCTTTTTTTTGTGGAAAAGATGAAGAGGTTAAACAGTAGTACAGCTGAATGGATTCACAACTGATTGGATGACTGGACTCAAACAGTTGCCATTGGGGGTGGGAGGGAGGCCCACTTGGAAGGAGGTCTCCAGGAGATGTGTGGTCCCTAGGATCTATTCGTGGTCCTGTGCTGGTTACCCTCTTTATTGAGGATTTGGATTAAAGAATGGATAGTACGTTTAACACAAAGCTAGAAGAACTAATATACTTAGATGACAAGATCCAAAAACATCTTAGGGTCTAGAATATTGGACTGAACCTATGAAATTAAATGAGGGAAAATATAAAGTCTGGTAAGTAGAAAAATCAACTTCATAAAAGATGAGGGAGATGTGGTTAGATGACATTTTTTTTCTGACAAAGATCTGGGTGTTTTAGAGAATTGTGAGCTTAATGAGTCAACTATGTAAGAGAGCCAAAAAAGCAGCATTAAAAAAAAAACGCACACATACCCCAAAACAACAATAACAAAAACCTGTGATCTTGGGTTGCATTAAGAGAGGCATAGCATCCAGGAGATAATAGTTCCTTTATACTCTGCCCTGGGTAGAATGAATCTGGAGAAAGGAAGGAAGGAAGGAAGGAAGGAAGGAAGGAAGGAAGGAAGGAAGGAAGGAAGGAAGGAAGGAAGGGAATGAAATAACAAAGGAAGGAACAGAGGGACAGATGGAAGAGAAAGGGAAGGGAGGGAAGGAGAGAGGGAGGAAAGTAAAGGAAGGAGGGAAGGAAGGAAAGAAATAATTATTTATATAACATTTACTATGTGCCAGGCATTATTTGAGTAGGAAAGATATTGATAAGCTGGAGGTCATCCAGAGGAAAGCAACCAGGGTAGTTATGGACCTGGATTCTGGGCCAAATGAGGACTGATTTAAAAGACTGGGGACACTTATCCTAGAGATGAAGATTCAGCAGGGACATGATAACCTCTTTAAATACTTGATGGGGTGTCATATAGAAGAGGGATTAGCTTCACACTGCTTATTCCTGGTTCTGCCTCTGGAGCCATTGGGTAGAAGTTTCAAAGAGTTAGGTTTGGCTTTGATATAAGGAAAAGCTCCTTAACAAATGTTGTTCAGTCATGTCAGTTGTGTG
Organism: Notamacropus eugenii; assembly: GCF_028372415.1. Lineage (NCBI taxonomy): Eukaryota > Metazoa > Chordata > Mammalia > Diprotodontia > Macropodidae > Notamacropus > Notamacropus eugenii. The sequence continues at coordinate 127,755,250 of NC_092876.1, forward strand.
TGACTCTTTGTGATCCCATTTGGGATTTTCTTGGCAAACGTACTGGAGTGGTTTGCCCTTCTCCAGCTCATTTTACAGATAAGGAAACTGAGGCAAATGGGGACAACTGACTTGCCCAAGGTCACACAGGTAGTAAGTTTCTGAGACTGGATTGCAACTCAGATCTTCCTGATTTCAGGCCCAGCACTGTAGCCACTGTACCACCTAGCTATCCCACCCTATTTGGGTAATCAGTTGTAATATCAACATACAGAAAGACAAGTCATTTCCTTTCAGAAAATCTTTTTCTACCTTTCAGCCTTCCTTTAAGCTTACCCAGCAAATGATGCTGACATTTTTGGTTTCCTATACTCCATATTTATCAGGGTGAACTAATTGCTTCCAATTGAGGGTATTTGACAAAAGCCTGAGAAAAGCCCACTATCCAATGCTAAGACTTCACAAAATTAATATACAATGAAGTTGATACACAGTTATACTGTAGTAATTTCTCTTGGTTTCTTAAACATAAGCCAGTGTTGGAGAAACTGGCAAGGGGAAAAGAGATGAAACAGATATAGTTTTATTGTCAGCATTTTAGGAATTATTGGAGATTCCACGACATGGATATGTTGCCTTTCTGGTTTCCTTGTCTTGCCTCACCTTGTTCCTTCAAAAGGAGCATTTCAAGCATTTCAAAATTAGGTGAAGTCTCTGCAAAGAGAAGTGGAGAATTTGGGGCAATTATTTGGGTGATTAACTTAAAAATTCACTTTTGTCTGGTAAGCTGCTTTGGAAATGAACGTCTGGCTTCACTATGCTCCTGTATTCTTGAAAATTCTGATAGATCCTCATATAATAAGTGATATTATAAAAATCTCCATTTGTTAGGAATATCTCAGTTGTAGCCATGATCCTCTCAATCATGCCTGGTATTCTAGGTCCCTTTATACCCCTTGGGCACACTCTCTTCCTCTAGAGAGAATACAGAGAGCTCAGAAATTTGCCATCCAGACTGGCCTTTAAAAACATGGCCTCTTAATATTTGTCTTACCATCCAAGGACCTATAACACATACCAGTCTCTTGCCTGTTCCCAAATCGTGTCTCATATATCAAGTCCCCAGCCTTCTCACACTCACTATCCAGGTTTCCCCATCGCTGGCTATTACCTCTTTTCTCTCCTATATACAAATTCATTCCCCTTAATGTATTAGTCAATTTCCATGCAGGAACCACTAGGGCTTCTTATCTTCTGACACTCCCTCATGCCCACTGAACCAAATTTCATTCATTCTACTTTCCTCTCTCTTCTGCTAATTAGATTGTGAGCTCCTGGTAGTCAGGGACTGTCTTTTGATTCTTTTTGTATCCCTAGCACTTAGCACAGTTCCTGGCACATAGTAGGCATTTAATTAATGTTGATTGATTGATTATGTGATCATTATGTGTGATGACTCAAACTTCAATGCAAGCAAGTCCAGAGACTAATTAACTGGCAACTGCAGACAGGTAGATACCTCCACAGACTTATGCTTGCTGCATAGCTGAACCCACTCTACCAAAAAATATCCCCCCATTCCATGCTGAATTAGTAAATGAAGAAGATACAACATATTTTGCTCTTGTGTCGGTGTCATGTAGCCAGGATATATTAACAGAGGTGAAAAAAAGTACAATTAATAAATAACCTCAATTTCTTCAACTGTTTGAGAAATTTCCCTAGTATTATCAAAAGCACCATCATCCTTCCAGATTCCCACAGTCATCTCTAAGATTCCTCAATCTCCCACTAATCAGCCTGAGGTAACTAAGTGATTCTGTGGGCCTGGAATCAGAATAAACCTGAGTTCAAATTGTAAGAGGGGATATGGTTTCTATTCTTGTTTTGCTTCCACAAATGTTCTTGAAAAATAGTAAAACTCTTGGACTGATGGGAGCTTGTGATAAGATTAGCATGTATAACCTATTTGCAAAGATGATGGTCAAGCACATCTTGGCCTCAGGGAAAACTAGAAGGGTTGGGTCTGACAAACAACTCAGGACCCTAGCCTCTCTACCCCACCTATGCCTACAATCTTCATAAGGAGAGGATATAAGGAAATAAAGTGAGGAATCTGAGGATTTTGAACTAACCCTAACTCTACCTGGAAGGACAAAACTGTGTAACCTCACTCCTGCCTCTGTATCGGTGTAGGTATTCCTAATGAGCACCACACCCACTTCCTTCTGAGAAGCTTAAAAATAAAAATTTTCCTCTGCCCACTCTGTCACTGAATTCTTTCAGTAAGAATGGGTCTATCACATGGGTCTTCCAGAGGGCACTTCGGGAAGGGAAGCAATGCGCAGTGGCAGCTCGGCCAGGGCTAACTGCCTGACCTTTCCTGGGAAGCCCTATGATCCCCACAGCCGAGTGTCTCACAAAATCCTGGATCAGACACTTAGTACCTCTATTTGCCTCACTGTCCTCAAACTAGCTCCCAGGGTTGTTGTGAGGGTGAAAAGAAATAATATTTGTAAAGTGCTTAGCACAGTTGTTGGCACATAGTGGAGCTTAATAAATGCTTGTTTCCTGCTTTCACAATATCTCCTTTTTCTTCTCTTGCCCCACCCCACCCCTACCCTAGTTCAGGCCTTACAACCTCTCAGATGGACTTTTGTGATAGTCTTCTAATTAGTCAGCCTTTCTCAAGTCTTTCCCCACTCTAATCCATTCTCCGCACAACTGTTCATGTGATTTTCCTCAAGGACAGGTCTGATCATATCATTGGTTTATTCAATAAACTCCAATAGCTCCCTATCCTCCTTGGGAACAACCATAAACTCTTCTATTGGGCATTGAAACACATCACAACCTTTCTTTCCAACCTCACTAGATATGATTTCCCATCAAGCATGCCATAGCCTAACCAAACTGGCTTTCATATTGTTCCTCACATATAGCACATCTCCCATCTCTGCACAGGTTGTCCTCCATAACGGGAATGCAGACCTCTTCACCCCCACCTCTTGCAATCCTTTATTTCCTTCAAAATTCAGCACAAATACCACCTTCTACATGAAACCTTTCCTGGCTCTCTCTGGCTGTTAGGGCCATCTCCCCCAAATTACCCACTATTTATTTTCATATACCTATGAATGTTGTTTACAAATGTACACTAACACATATGCATGTGCATGCACACACACACACACTCACACACATATATATATATACAACATGCCATCTTCTCCATATGAATGCACATTCCTTAAGAATAACTTCATTTTTGTCTTTATATTTCCAGTGCCTTGCACATAATAAATACTTGCTGATTGATTTTAAATTTCATTGCACAAGTGTATTTTGCATTTTTATAGGAGAAGTATACTATCAATGATATTAGCATGAGAGGTTTTTCTGAGCTTGGGAACTGTGATCCCAAGTTACATACCATTTGACACCATCCCAAACCACAAGTTCCCAGAAGACTTGATTTCACTGATATGTACATTCCTCATTTTAAAATTCCTTGAAATGTTGATCCTCAGTCCTAAATACAAAAATATGGGGTTCCTGGAAACAAACAAAAAACTCTTTCATAAAAGTCTAAGATTTGCTGCAGAATAACACGTACTATAACAGCAATGGATATTTTGTTAATTTTGGAGGTAGCCAGGATACCATAACTTCCAGGGAATAGGGAGGAGAGAAAATTAAACATAAATCTGGTTCTAACGGTTGAAATGTGGAGAAATATCTCCAACCTGTTAGGCAAAGTGAAGGAAGAAGCAGGATGATAGGAGACAAAAGAACAAATTGGGTGCCAGGAGACAGCCAGAAGATCATAAACCAGAGTTAGTGTCAGTAAAAATAGAGTTTCACTTGACAAGGTGCCCCCTTCATTGCAGTCAGATTTCAGCAAGGTTTCTGACAAAGTCCCTCAAAATATTCTTATGAAAAATATATAGACCTGTACCAAATAATAAAACTACATCAGTCTGAAACATTGACTGACTCAAAGATCATTATTAATGAAACAGTGAGTGCTAAGCCAGAGAGGGAAGGAGTTTCTAGTACAGCCTTGGCAGGGACCTGACTTTGTCCTATTTTCTCCCCAACATTTTCACCAGTATCTTAGATGAAGGCATAGATGAAATCTGAATATTTTCAAGTGACAAGAAGCTGAGGATAGTTAATATCTTAGATGATAGAACTGGAATCTGAAAGAACTTGATAGTTTAGAAGGGTGGGCTTGAGGCTAAAATGAAAATTAATAGGGATAAATGTAAAAAAACCAAAACAATTGTACAGGTACAAAAGGAAGATGTGACTAAATAGCAGTTAATGTAAAAAAAATGATAAACTGTAGGCATTTTGTGGCTGGAAAGCTGAATACTAATCAACAGTGTGATGCAGCAGTCAAAAAAAGCTAATGAGACCTTCCACTGCAACTAGTGTTTAAAACTGGGGAGATGATAGTCTCACTGTACTCAGTCCTTTGTTAGAGTACACAGGAATAATGATGATGATGATGATGATGATTATAATAACTAACCATTTGTGTAGCATTTACCGTGTGCCAGACACTGTGCTAAGTACTTTACAAATATCATCTCATTTGATCCTTACAACTTTGGATGGTAGGTGCTATTATTATATTTTTCTTACAGATGAGGAAACTGAGAGAAACAATGTTAAGTTACTTGAATAATGCAAATACACACACACACACACATATATACATATATATAATACATATATATTTAAATGATAGGATGACTGGGCTATTATTTAGAAGACCATTTTCTTCCCACTTACACAAAAAGTTGTTCAAAAGATTCTATGCCATGGGTTTTTAACCTTTGCAAAAAATTGTTATTGATTCTTTTGATTTTTCTATCACTGTTACTTCCAAATATACATTCCCCTTTCCTAGCCTTTTCTTGTTACAAAGAAAATCAATAAAGCAAAAAAAAAAATCAAAAATGAACTTATTTGACCAATATGGTATGGAATGTTGCATAGTTTCCTCTGGTCCAATGAAAGGAGAGAGGTACATTTTCTCATTGGCCCACATTGATCATTACAATTGTATAACATTTAACTTCATTTTACTGTTCATTTATATGACTATAGTCAGTGTGTATATTGTTTCCCTGGTTCTGTTGACTTTACTCTGTATCAGTCCACACAAGTTTTTTTGTGAATTTTTCGTGTGCTTTATTTGTTCTGTTAATTCACATACCATAATTTATTCAGCCTTTCTTCTATCAATGTGCACTCATTTTGAATACAGTTCTTTTCCACCACAAAAATAGTGCTGCTGGGAATATTTTGGTTTACATGAGACCTTTAGATTAAATAATAATAGCTAACATTCTTATAGCTCGTTGAGGTTTACAAAGTGCTTTATATATGTTAAATTTATTTTATCCTCACAGCTCTGTGAAGTAGATGCTGTTTTTATCCTTATTTTACAAGTAAGCAAACTGAGTCAGGTTAAGTGACTTGCCCAGAGTTACACAGCAAGTAAATGTTTAAAGCAGTCTTTGAACTCAGGTCTTCCTGATTTCAGATTTAACCTTCTATCTGCTGTCTCGCTTCCTTCTGTCTAGGGTATCTACTTAGGAATGAAATCTCTGGGTCAAAGGATACAAAAGCTTTAGTCATTTTCTTGAATAATCCCAAATGATTTTTTCCAGAATGGGCAGACCAATTCACATATCCACAAACAGAGAATTAACGTGCCTGTTTCCACACAACACTTCCAGCATTTTACAATTAACATTGGTATTATGTAGCTGGTATTTATGTAGGACTCTACTGTTTGCAAAGCATTTAAAATATTTATTTTATTCTAACAACAATGCTGGGATGCGGGTGTTATAAGTATGATTCTTATTTTATAGAGGAGAAAACTGAGACAGGCAGAAGTCAAGTGACTTGCCCAGGGTCACACAGTTAGTGTCTGAGGCTGGATTTGCACTCAGGTCTTCCTGAGTGTAAATACGGCACTCTATCCTTTGTGCCACCTAGTCATATAAATGTTAATTGCTTTAAATGTGTTCTTCTTCTTAACCTTTCATCTCAAGATGCCATAATCTCAAAATCTATATCTACAGATTTCTTCTTGATAGCTTTATGTGTCGTGCGTCCTGTGAGGAGATCAATAAAAGTATTTATAGATATTGCTTTCATTCATTGGTTTAATTTGACTTCCAGATTCAAATTTAAAGTCTTTGGTCTCTACCTTTCCTTGACATTAAAAATATTATAGACTCCAAATGATATTTTGATATCATTAAAGGAATCTATGAGCTAGAAAAACTATTTAATGTGTCTTTCATTGGACCATATAACCGTTCATGTACAGGAATGTACAACAAGATGCCTTGATAAAACTAACTTTTGTAATTGGAAGCCATACTCAGTTCCGTTTAGGAGAGATGATTAATGAGTTTAAGACTGGGCAAAACCTTGAGTTAGACTGTCTTCCTGAAAAATGCTACATTTTATGTAAATTATTCTTGATATGACTGTGTTGGTGGCATGTCTTAAATACAGAACAGTTTTCTGTGAGGCCATCATATATTCTAACATTTTCACTATATGTGGACCTATTTTATTTATTTGTGGTATATGAAATCATGAATATGGAACTGAGTCAAAAGCTTTGCAATAATCAATAAAAGCGGTACAAATATTATGGCATTTTCAGGTGACTTGTTCAATAATTACTGAATCAATAATAATTGGCTCCTTATGCCCCTGGGACTTTGAAGAAAAATACCTCCTTTTTTGTTAAGTTAATATACTGTTTTCTTTTGAATACTTTTCGATATCTTACCAATACAAGCTATGAATTATTCGTATAAAGCACATAAACATTGGGCCTGTGTTTGGAGGGGTCACTAACATTCTCATCTTTTAGTGGCAGATATGATGCCTTCTTATGTCTGAGAAGAGACTAGTAAAGTACTTTACTAGTGGGAAGGTTTAAGCTCGGAATGGTATGTCTGCTCCAGATCTGCTGCTTGACAATTTTGCAAACCAGAGTTGTCCATATCTCTTAACATAACGTTCCTTGTTCATGATATTGTTACAAAGTCTGTTTTGCATTTGATCCGATTTAATTTTTTTCATTGTGTTTAACTCTGTGTAACCATTTAGACCAGAAATTTTCCACATCCTTTATCAGGGATTCTTAATCTCTCTCTCTCTCTCTTTCTCTCCGTCTCTCTGTTTCTCTCCCTCTCTCCTTTCCTCCCTTCCTCCCATCTCTCTACCTCTTTCCCTCCCATTCCCCTCTCTCTCATAATTTTTTTTTTTACTTCTCAAGCTTCTATATAAAGGTTTTTACAAATTAATTTTGGATTGTTTATTTTCTTCCTTATGGGCTTTGACTCCTTGGATCATCTTAATTTTTAAACTCTTGCTCTCAATTAATTGTTGATTAAGGGAATCTAGAATTTCTAATGTACTTTTATTTTCCAGATTCTGCTTCATTTTTCTTAATGGTTACCTTTAATTGGGCTATGTGGCATTAAAGTTTTCTGCCACATGTACTTGCTAAATATTGATGTAATCTTTGAAAAATAGGACATTTATTTAATCTCACAATTTTGAATGATCAAGCAGAGCTTGACTCCTCATTAAGCATTTATTGATAACTTAATTATACATGGCACTGCAAAGTCACGTTACTTAATCTTTAGGGGCTTACTATTGGAAACAGATGGAAAATGACATACAGAATATATAGATAGTAGGATAAAGACATTAGATCAGTACATAAATGAATATGAAGTATTTATATCCTAAGCATGATCCTATATTAGAGAGAAATGCATGTGAGAGTGGAAAGGCTAAGATAAATACATGCCACAAATATATATAAAATTAGGATTTTTAGAATTAGAAGAGACCTTAAGATCAGTGTGTCCAATCCTCCTTATTGTGGAACTAAGAAAACTGAGACTGTGAGTTGTGAAGTGGCTTCTCTGAGATAAGACAGCTAATGAATGGCAGAAGCACAAAAACTTGAGCTCTCTCGGTGCCCTTGTCGGCATGCTGCTATACTGAGCTATTTACACTTCAGATAAAGTGATTCTGAAGCCACAAAGTGCATCACCAAGTGATCAGTGAAAGAGGTGCTCAGTAGGAGCAGCTTAGGTGAACAGTTACACGTTCTACTAGAAAAAAAAACCAAGCTAGAGTTAATTAATAGTCCCCTCAACTCCAGGACACACAACCCTATGTTGCAGCCTGTTGCAGGGCAATCATAGAAATTTAAGGTCCTTTAAAGTTTTATGAATCTATGTGCCTTCCACCCACCTTTGTAGCAACCATATGGTATTTTTAATCTTATTATCTTCAATTAACAAAATTTTACTTTCTTTACCTTCTACCTCTTCCCCAAAGGAAAAAAAAGAAAAAACAACAACAAATCCCTTGTAACAAATATGCATAATCAAGCAAAACAAATCTGGCACTGTGTTCAAAAAATGTTTCCTCCTGCATCTAAGGCCCAAAATTTATATAATATTTGATTATTTCTTGCAGATCTTTAAGTCACTTGTGCCATGGTGATATTTGATGCCTGTCTATAACAAAGTTCCACGTTTTTTCCTATGATTCTTATTATGGCAGAAGTCACTATGTGCAGGTCCTAAAACATTTTTTAACATTATTTGTCAAAAAATGTGTAAGAATGCATGGTTTTAATAGCTAGTAGCACTTATAGAGAATTTAAGATTTGCAAAGCATTTTACATGTGTTATTTTATTTGATTCTTATAAATAGCCCCTGTGGGTTGGTTTCTAATCTAGCACATGCTAGTTTTTTAAAATTATTCTTTTTTTTTGTAATTGGTCTGCCAGTTGAATTTATACCCTTAAACTCATAAAGAATCTTAAAAAGAGTTTCAAAAAGAGCCTTCAAAAATTTAAAACTAAAGTGTAGTTCAAAAATCATTTGCAACATTGGTATGATTTTCCTCATGCATTTCATTTCATTGTCAAACAGAATTTCATAATCAGGCAGAACAGGCAATATGCCTCAGTTGCCTTCCTACCCTGAAACTTCCGTCAGTGCCTGTGGCCTTCTCACCTTGGAACATTTTCCCTTTTCACCCCCTTCTCTCATTGGTAAATTCTTCAATTTGGGGAGGGTCCCAGGCTGGCCATCTTATATTTCTCTCCCAGCTTTGCTTTTGACACTCCACACTTCACCAACATGCTTTCTTACCGTGAAACTTCCTTCATCCCTGGTGGCCCTCTCACCCTGGAAGACCCCTCCTCTGACTGGGACACCCTGGCCTTGCATAGTAACCCTCATCTCTCCCTGCTTTCAGTTTTATGTGTTGTCTTCTCCATTAGAATGTAAGTTCCTTGAGAGCAAGTGCTCCCTCCCTCCTTCCCTCCTTCACTCCCTCTCTCCCTCCTTCTCTCCTTCTCTCTCTCTCTCTCTCTCTCTCTCCCCCCCTATTTTCATCTCCACCACTTAGCACAGTTCCTAATATAGTAAGCACTTAATAAATACTGCCCTCCTCCTCTGCCCACCCCCAATTTCTGTTATTTGTGTTAAGTGAAGATTTTCAATACATCAGATTCCTTTATTTTTCCATCTTCAGATTTTAGTAGCTCCTTAATTTCATCTAATCTGAGCTAAGGAAGGAAAATATTTCTTATGGTATCCCCATATTGGAATGCAATATGTTATTATACGATTTAGAGTTGAGAAAACTGTTAGTAAAAATGGTATGAAACCTTTGCCTATAACTGGTAAGATGTTTCCATTTTTGTTATGATATAGGACTGGTACAAAATGAAAGTATTCATATGTTCAGGCTATTTTATGAGCCCTTGTGACTTGCTTATTTTTATGGTCAACACCATTTCCACTAAAGCAGTTCTAATAGGTAGGGTATAGTTACTTCTAATTTATTCCAGGTTATCTTGCCTTCTTGTGGTACCAGAATATGAAGGAACATCACTTACCCTACTGCCCTCCCTATTAAACTGATTATCAGGATAGTTTTGAGTAGGGTCATCTTGAAATCATGTGTTCTATGTCTCTTTCTTTGACATCTTTAAATTTTTAAATAATTTTATTATTTGTTTATTTAAAATGTTCTTTTAAAATTTTGAGTTTCAAATTCTCTCCCTCCCTTCCACCCTTTCCTCACCCACAGAGAACACACGCAAAATGATATCAATTATACATGTGAAATTATGCAAATTATATTTCCTTATTAGCCAGCTTTTTTAAAGCAAAGCAAAGTGAAATGAGAAAATTACACATCAGTTTGCATTCATATGTCATTAGTTCTATCTCTGGAAGTGGATAGCATTTTTTCATCATGAGTGCTTTGGAATAGTCTTGGATGATTGTATTGAACAGAGTAGCCAAGTCTTTCTCAGTTGATTTTCATTACAACATTGCTGTTACTATGTATAATGACTTCCAGGTTCTTCTCACTTCACTTTCCATCATATAGGTCTTGCCATGTTTTTCTGAAACCATTCCCCTGGTCATTTCAATAGTATTCCACAACAATCATATGCCACAACTTGTTTAGCCGTTCCTCAATTGATGGGGATCCCCTCAATTTTCAATTATTTGCTACTACAAAAAGAGCTGCTATAAATATTTTTCTACATATAGGTCTTTTTCCTTTTTCTTTGATCTCTTTGGGATACAGACCTAGTAGTGGTATTGCTCAGTCAAAAGGCATGCACAGTTCTATAGTTCTTTTGGCATAGTTCCAAATTGTTTCCCAGAATGGTTAGAGTAGTTCACTGCTCCACCAGCAATTCATTAGTGTACCTCTTTTCCTATTTGGCCAAGTCTGCCTTTTAAGGAGTTCTTTTCTCTAGTAAATTTTGTACCTCCTTTTCTAATTGGCCAGTTCTGCTTTTTATTTATTTTTTTTTTTTGGATAAAAAATTCCAGTTCTTATTTATTTAAAAAGACAAATAAGAGGAAGGAGGGATGGGGCTGCAAGGTTTATCCTGAGAAACTGCCAGAGTCCCTGCCCCTTCAGCACCCAGGCAGGGAATGGGGCACATTTTTCTTGGAAACAAAGATTTAGAAAGAATTCCAACAAATTGCTGCACAAAACACCCCTGAAAATGGAAAGAACCTTTGGTCACCAAATCCCCTGGCCAAGCAGTGCTCAGGGGAAGCTGGCAGAGTCTATCCACAACATGCTGCTCCCTGAAGGCATGGCAGCTGGCTTAGTCCTCCTCATCCTCCTCGCTGTCCTTCCCCTCATCATCTGCAGCTTGTTTCCTTTTTTCTCCATGCTGGGATTCTTCTCCTACTTCCTCTTCATCCTCCTTTCCATCATCCTAATGCACTCTGGAGCTTATAGACTGGATAATAAGTCTCCACCCACCTAGCACAGAGTGATTGTAATTACTAAATAGTAATTGCTTCTCTTTTACCCAGGAACCCTGAGGGTCTTCCACTCCTAGTTTGATTTTTTTTTTATTAAAGGGGCTTTCCCTTGAGCAACTATATGAAGAAGCCTATTCATTGAATGGGTGTATCTCACTCAAAGTGAAAACGTCAGACATTAGCCTGAAAGGGCCAGGGTCTCACATTTTATCCTGGGCCATCTCCAGTCATTCTGATGAATATCAAGCCACTGGACCCAAATGGTTCAGGGGAAGAAAGTGAGGTTGGTGACCCTGCACAGCCCTCCCTCACTCAAATCAAAGTCAACTGCAAGTCATGTCATCATCTTGATGTCATGGTCCTCTCTAAGAATGAAAGACAAACACAATCTGTAAGTATCAGCTCCCCTCCTCCTCCTCCTCTCTCTCCTCATCCTTCTCCTCTCCTTCCTCCTCCTTCTCCTTCTCTGGTATTCTGCCCAGGGGAAATTAAACTCCATGGCCAAAAGCTGCCTTTTTTCCTCTGGGTTTACTGGCTACATTTCTTGCTCAAGGATCAAGCCTTAAATCCAATTCATTCTGGAGCTCATAGACTAGACAACAAGTCCCCATCCACAAATGAATATCTGGTCAGTGGACCGAGATGGCTCAGGAGAAGAAAGTGAGGTTGGTGACCTTGCACAGCCCTCCCTCATTCAAATCAAAGTCATCTGCAAGTCATGTCATCATCCTGATGTCATGGTCTTCTTCAAGAACAAAGGACACACACAACAACAAGAACCATCCTCCTCTTCATCTTTTACCTCATCTTCTTCCTTGTCCTTCTCTTCCTCCTCCTCTTCTTCACCTATCACTTCCCCATTCTCCCCGAAAACACTCTCCAGGCCTTCCCTCTAGACCTCAGGGTTAGAGTCTAGAGCTTCCTTGTCATCAGCATTGTAGCCATCGAGTTATGTGAGCTGGAGCAAGAGGGCAAACACACTCTCCCAAAAGTTCATCAGCATGGTCACTTTGCATTTGAAAAGTTCTAGGCTCTTGAAGTTCAGAAGTTTTTTCAGGGGCTCCAGTGTATTGATGTCCTTAATTTTGTTCCCACTTAGGTTTAGCTGGATCAGGCTGGGTGTTTGTTAGACCAGGACCTCCAGGCCTCAAGAGAGATGGTTATTGCTGAGCTCTAACTTTTGAAGTCGGGGAAGCTTGGGTAGGTTGGCCAAAGACACAAAGCTGATGTTGACAATGCTGAGAAACTCAAAGTTTTCAAATTCTGAAGACAGGCCCCCAATCTTCTCATCATCTGAGAAGGAGTTATCCAAGACTAGAACCTTCACCTACCCCAGCTTCTTGTTCTGCAGCTCCAGCATAACCTACCACCTCTTGATGTCCATGGCCACCCAGTCCAGCCAGGGAGCCCCAAGAGCCCTGAGAGCTGCCACTGTGTAGACTGCCAGGAAGGTGCCAAAGGCACGTAGAGGGGAAAGGGGTGGATATCATGCCCCTGAGGGCCCTGGAGCACGTTCCCAGCCCACTTCTGCTTTTTTAAGGAACTGTTTTTTTTACTGAATTTTTGTGCCTCTTTTACCATTATGCCAATCTTGTTTTTTTAGGTGTTATTTCCTTCAGTACTGCTTTGTGCCTCTTTTACCAAGCTATTTATTCTCTTCTCATAATTTTCTTGCACCCCTTTTATTTCTTTTCCCAATTTTTCCTTTACCATTCTTACATTTTGTTTAAATCTTCCAGAAATTCTTGTTGAGTTTGAGTCCAGTTAGCATTTTTCTTTGAGGCTTCTTTTGGTAGCTGTTTTCACATTGTTGTTTTCTTCTGTGTTTATGTCTTGGCCTTTCTTGCCACCATAGTAGCTTTTTGTGATTAAATTTTTTGCTGTTTCCTCTTTTTTCCCCCCAGTTATTTCTTGACTTTGAACTTTATGTTAAAGTTGAGCTCTGTTTACCTAGGGATGGGATGACCCTGTGCCAAACTTCAGGTTTTTTCATGCTACTCTTTTCAGAGCTTGTTTTGGGTGTATGCGAGTTTTGGGTACTTCTAGGCTGATGTGATCCTGGGAAAGGTATGGTCAATGGTCTCCTGGTCTACTCTCTGGTCTTTGCCAAGGAAGAGTTCCTGCTCTCCTATAGCTGGACATGGTAATACTCATCTTTGCCTTGGAATTGCAAAAAGGGCTCCCACTCCTTTGGGACTGATCACCAGCTCCCCTCTCCAACCCAAACTGCCCTGGAACTGTGTTTGTGCAATAAGAGTTGCCAAACAGCACCAACTGTACTCGGAAAGAGCAAAGGGTCCCCTGTAATCTCTTTCTGACTCCCTTATTGTCTCTGAGTTGAAAGCTCTCAAAGTTGCTGTTGCCCCCGTTGTTACTGCTGAGGCCTATGTGGGCTCGGGACAGACCCCACCCCAGTGTAATAAAATTCTCCTTCTAACCTCTTAAATTTTCTTAGGCAAGAAAAATGTCTTACCCAACATTTTGTTGGCTCTGCCACTCCAAAATTTGAGATGAGGCATTATTTTTAAATTGTTTGGAGAAGAACATTGAGAAAGTTCAGCTGGGCTGCACCTAATTCACCCTCTTGATCCACCTTTCTTTGACTCTTAATAGCAACTGCATCACATTCAAGATGCTAATTCAATCAGTGGTATTTCCAGAGTCTAATTTGCCAGCATTTTAAGGTTCCTGAAATGTCTTCACAGCTACTCTGTTCCCCTTAAGGTACACCATTTCTGGTATTCTCCTACTTTGCAACTGCTCATTTCTCACAGCATAGTTGGTGGGTTGGCCACTGAAAGGATTATTGCTGTTATTAGCTTATGTTTTTTTTAATGAATTTTGTCTAGAATGATTCAGACACAAGTCGTTATTCTACTGTTACTCTTTTATGTTTAATGATCTGTAGACTATTATACAGATGGATAAAATGACTACTTTGTAGTTGATTAAAACTATTGAATATAATCTTATTAACTTAAAGTATCCTCAGGACTACTCTAGTAGCAGTGAAAACAAGAACGAGTCAATCAATAAACATTTATTATATGCTTAATATGTAGCAAGCACTTTGTTAAATACTGGGGATAGAAAAAGAAGCAAAAGATAGTCCCTTCTCTCAAGGAGCTTACAATCAAATGAGGAAAACAACATGCAAATAAACATATACAAAACAAGCTATAAACAGGATAAATAGGAAATAATTAAAAGATAGAAAACATTGGGATTAATAGGGGTTAGAGAAAGCCTCCTACAGAAGGTAGTATTTCAGTCGGGATTTAAAGAGAACCAGGGAGGTCAGTAGTCTGAGAGGAGAAGAGAGAGAGTTTCAGGCATGGAGGACAGCCAGAGAAAATGCCCAGAGCTGAGACACAGATTGTTTTGTTTGTATAACAGCCAGGAGGCCAGTGTCCCTGGATGCAAGAGTATGTGGTGGGAAGTAGGGTATAAGAAGACTGGAATGACATATACATTGTTTTATTCCCACTTAGTTTTAATGTCTTCTGTTAGGTTTCTATATTTTGAAAGCTTTTCACTCTGTGTAGTTTGTAGGTTATGAGTAGTCAGTATAGCAATGTCTACTTAGAATATTGTTCTAAAATTATTATGGATGAATGCTGAGCAGATGATTGTGGGCAGCAGTTGATTTTGTCTATAATAATGCTCATGTTCCAGTGCAGTCTGTTGAATTCTCAAGGATATTTTGGGATTTGTATTTGTAGTATGAAGATCTGTTACCTAAAGGAGAGTGAGGTTCTGGTGTATAATTCTAGCTGTCCGGGGTGTCATGCTATATTTTTGTAACCTGCAAAAATGAGTTATTGAGCATGGAGTTATTGGAGATGTCACCTAAGGAGAATTTTGATTTTACTCTGAAATCTTAAGCCATTTCATAGGCTCTATCTGGAGCCAAATCACATTCAATTATATTCAACAAATTTAATAGTAAATACCTGTTGTCAGCCTTTACTATTACTTTATGAAGTAAGATCTGTTTGGTCTAAAGGTATTTCTATAAATTTTTAATCAGTTTATCGTGGGCCCTGGGTTTATCTGTTAATTCTCTTTTTCCTTCCTGACAAGGAAGGGCTCATCTTTCTTTAGCTTCTTTGGGGTAATGAAGCCTGTGTTTCTTTAACGTTGTATGTTTTTTGTTTGAATGCCTTCTTAATCTGTTGTATTTTATTACCAAGCCAAAAGTACACATTAAAGCAGGCATTATAGAGGTGTCAGTTTCTCTTAAAGTGTTCCTGTTGTTAAATTTTGACTTCAGGATGTCAATCAGTCTTTTAAAATACGCAGTTCCACCTTTCTCCTCTTGTCTTGCCAGGAGACAATAATGGTAATTGTACATATTATCTTTATCCCTTGGCTGCTTTGACTTACAGTTTAAAGAGACCTATTCACTGAATGGGCATTGCCTGACTCAGGGACCTTAGCTTAAAAGGACCAAAGTCTCCCATTGCATCCTGGATCATCTCTAGTTGTCTTAATAGATATCTGATCACTGGACTCTGATGGCTCTGGAAGAGAAAGTGAGGCTGGTGACCTTGCACAGCCCTCCATTTAAGTGAAAATCAATTGAAAGTCATATCATCAACTACCCGATGTCATGGTCCTCTTTGAGAATGAAGGACAAACCACACAAGCTCAACGTCTTCTGTTTCTATTTTCCTTGGCTCACGTTACAGATTTTACATTTGTCAAGTGGAAATATGATATCATACTATTCACTTATATGGATTAACAAGTGCACCAAAATACTCAGATTTTAAAGAACAAAACCTAGGGGATTTATGGAGGTGTGTGGCACTCTATTATCAATCTTTTTGAATATCAATTAACACTTATTCTTTAAATACAGTAACTAGATCCAAACCCACCTAATCGTATTATTGTCTAGTGCCAGGGGTGGGGAACTTGGGGCCTCAAAACCACATGTGGCCTTCTAAGTCCTTGGGTACAGCCTTTTGATTAAGTTCACGTTTTACAATACAAATTCTTTTATTAAGGGGACTTGTTCTGTAAGTTTGGATTAAGTAAAAGGTTGCACTTGATGACCTAGAGGGCCACATTTGGCCCCAAGGCCACAGGCTCCCCAACCCTGGACCCATCTTTCTCCATCTTTATCACAAGGACAGCATGAGAGACTTTGTCAGATGCCTTACTGAAATCTAAGTATAGTATGTTTTTGCCTGTGACATTTCTCTGATCTACCACTTTATTTCTTTGGTTTGGTTGTATAAAGAAATTAAGTTAGTCTGACATAACCTGTCCTGATTAAGTCAAACCCTCGCTGATCATCACATCCCTTTCCTAAATGCCCACAAACCATCCCTTTATTAATATATTCTAGGACTTTGCCTGGAATTGAAATAAAAAAAATCAGTAGTTTATAGTTTAAAGACTTCGTCTCTTCCATTTTGAACATATTGACTACTCCCATTTGTATAGTGCTTTAAGATTTGTAAATTATTTTACATAAATTCACATTGGAGCCTCATAATAAACTTGGGAATAAGTAGCAAAATATTCAGATGGATCTGTGATTCCATAGATATGAATCTTACTTACAATCATGTAGATAACAATGCATCCCTATGTACCTGTCCCCATAAGTTCATTCACAGTGGGTATACACAACATTCTTAATTTCTCTTGAATTGTGTAGTTACCAGTATAGGGAATGTGGGCCATCCACTGATTTTTCCCTTGATCTTGCCACATGACCAGTCATAATCTTTTGATCGTATATTTCTTTGATATCTTTTACTCTGATTCCTTCTCCCTAGCTCCTAATTATCCACTCAAGTCTTTTCCTATCCACTATGCACCTTTCTACTACCCTCTGAGAGATAGCAATACTCAATCTTAATTCTATAGAGACTGTAGTATTCCACAGTTGGTCATATAATACCATCTGTAAAATATTGTTACTAAAAAAGATAGGCCTTAATTTCAGGGAGAAGTTTAGGGTTGAGCTCTTTCCCTTTGGTGCTCATGTCCATCTTCCTCCTCTTATTTAATTCTGGACTCCATTGATTGTCCACTCATGGTGTCTCTCTAAGGTTTATTATTTGTGCTTGACTAACGGTAGGGCCTTCTGAGTTTATATAGGTCTGATCAGCCACAGTCTGTCTGTCTGTCTGTCTGTCTGTCTGTCTATCTATCTATCTATCTAATCTATCTATCTATCTACCTACCTACCTACCTACCTACCTACCTACCTACCTACCTACCTACCTATATATCTATCACTGTATCTCAACTCTGACATAATGATGTCATTTTGGTCCTCTTCAAGAATAAAAGACAACAACCAACCAACCAAGGTTTAAATCTTAAGATCAAAATAATCAAACTTGCTCTGAAACAATCTACATTTAATTACTATATTTTTGTTTTTATAACATTTTCTTTCTCAGTATATATTATAGGTTCATAGTCTTAGAGCTGGATGCTGATTTATAGACTTAGATCTTGGCAATCAATTATTGTCTTTTTTAATTCTCTTTCTCCAATGGCTCTCACATCCATCCATCCATCCATCCATCCATCCATCCATCCATCCATCCATCCATTCATCCATCCATCCATCCCCTTATGTCAACTACCAACCTATTTCAGCTCCTCTTTTTCTCTCACATGGACTATTAAAATATAGCCATTGGTTCAGCTAAGTGCAATTTCAGTGCATGGATAGAGACTGAGGCTGAACCAGCTTTTCTCAAATGGCAAGTCTGAAAGGGAAAATTCAATAATAGATTCCCAGTTTTGTTTGTTTTAGAAATTTTGCGGGGGGGAACCCCATCCTACAGAGGAGGGCCTGCTGTACAGGTTCTTAGCTCTGCTTTTCTGAAAGGAAAGTAACTTTTGAGGGGTCAACAATCTACTTTAATCAAGCACATATATCATTCACTTAGTTCAGGGGAAAAAGTATCCTGAATTTCAGATAAAATACAAGCAGAGAAATAAAGACCAACAGACAGGGCTTCCAACTGTCTGACCATAAGCAATTGTGTTCATCCTTCATTGCCAAAGAAGACCATGCCTCAGAGAAATAATAACATGACTTGCCCTTGACTTTGTTTTGAGTAAGGGAGGGCCATGCAGGTCACTAGCTTCACTTCTCTTCCAGAGCCATCTGAATCCAGTGACCAGATATTCATCAGGATGACTGGCGATGACCCAGGATGAGGCAATTGGGGTTAAGTGACTTGCCTAAGTCACTTAGTGTCAAGTGTTTGAGGTGAGATTTGAACTCAGGTCCTCCTGACTCCTGTACTGGTGCTCTATCTGCTGTACCATCTAGCTGCCCCAGCAGGCACTTAAATGTTTACTGACTGTCTGACTATACATTAGAATCTTTCTCTAAATCATTCATTTATTAACCATAAGAGTTGTAATATTCAAGTATTCTTCTGCCCTGATCCTTTACAAATTTGTAAAAGGATTAATTTACTGAAGGATCTGCATTTTTTATTTTATAAAAATGTATTTTAATACTTCAATTAGATCTGTGATCTCACTCATGTTGTTTAATTAGTTCAGATCTCAATCCCTCCATATCTTTTCTTCCCATTACAGCTCTTATCCAAGTTCTCCCAGAAATACTCCACTCAGGGTGCCAGGGGCCTTCCTTCTCCTCTAGTTCTCTTAATAGCAATGAAGTATGTAGGCTGACTATAAGTAATACATACATCACAAATCAACAGACAGATCCAACTGTCTGACCATTAAATACATAGTTACCAGAGAGAAAAGCACCAATATCTGGGTTTTCAAAGCTGGGGGGCTCCGTAGTGGCTTCCCAGAGTCTAGTCTGGCCAAACAAACACTTCCAATGAGTAAGCCCCAAAGTAAAACCTCACCTCAGAGTATTTATGCATTTTTCAGCACTGGAGAACACAACCCTCTGACTCAGGGCCTCAACAGAAATTAACAAAAGGTATTGAGGCCTATTAATGATTGGGGAAGATCTTTAACTCTTCCCTGTACTCACCATTAACCTTACATTAACATTACAGGGGGGCAGGCAGTCAGGGTTAAGTGACTTGCCCAGGGTCACACAACTAGCAAGTGTCAAGTGTCTGAGGCCACATTTGAACTCAGGTCCTCCTGACTCTTTATTCGCTGTGCCACCTAGATGCCCCTAAAATTTGTAGAAAGGGAAGAGTGAAGATGGTACTTTTAAGACAATACAAAGGTAAGCTTGGTTTTGAGAGATGAGTTTTATACTACAGAACCTGGAATAATTTGGATACGCAGACCTTCAAAGTGCTTCATAGTCAAGGGCTGAGGGATAGTCTCAGAATGCTATCATATTAGTTCATAGGCAACACTGGCCTGGGCATCAGGGCCACCAGAAATGATAAAGTGGTAATGAATCAGAGACCGGTAAGCAGTAGACATCTCAAGCATGTAAAAACCAGACAATGGTATGTTTGACATTAAAACAGTCATGAATGTCAGGACCAGGATGAGGCGTGTAATCATAAGCAACCCCGCCCCCAAAACAGACAAAAGTCAGCCTCCAAAGGAACTGAAGGAGCATGAGCAGGGCACAAAAAAGATAGCTCTAACCCAGTAGCAAAGAGAAGACATTGATCCTGGGGAAACTTGCTATCCAAGCTTTCTAGACCTTTGTGTTCATCTCACGAAGCAAAGGCTGGTCCTGAAGGGACTGTGCCTTGCCCAGAGCATACTGGTGACAAGGACTATAACATTCATTGGCTGAGTGGTGGAAAAGGGAAAGCTGAGCAGGCAGAAGCGTATCTCTGACAGTCACAGATGAAATACCATTTTCCACAAGTTGTTTTCTCCTTCCAAAATGCATTTTCTACCTATTTCTTTGAATTATAAAAAGAGTATCTTTCTAGCTTCTGCTCCCTTTTCAAAACGCCAGGTACAATCTAGGTAATCATTTTTTTTTCGTTTTCTAAATAAGTTTCTTTATCATCACGCTCACGGCTAAGCATCCATCGAATGCCATTCTAAATGCTTCCTCTGGTCCTGGCAGCTGATGGCACGATCACCTCCTCTCCTTCCACCAAGCCTTCTTCGTGCCCGTAGGCTTTTAACGGGCCTCGTCTCGGGGACTGAGCTCCGCGCTACGTGTGAAATGTCGCTGCCTGCCACCTGTCACTTGCCCTTCTCTCAGGGGAGCTCTAGGGAC
Organism: Notamacropus eugenii; assembly: GCF_028372415.1. Taxonomy (NCBI): domain Eukaryota; kingdom Metazoa; phylum Chordata; class Mammalia; order Diprotodontia; family Macropodidae; genus Notamacropus; species Notamacropus eugenii. The sequence goes on from NC_092876.1 coordinate 127,775,786, forward strand.
GAGGCCCGCGCCTGCCCACCGCGGCTGCGGGCACACGAGCGGCGGCCAGCCTGGGAAGGGCGGCTTCTAGCATCTGTGACTTCTCCAGCCGGTCCCCGGGGCCTCTGCGGCGCCGCTGTTCTCCTGGGGATTAGGTACCGGAGGGGCCAACGCCACAGTCACGACCGGACCTCCGGGGCTCGCTAAGGGGGCAGATCTCGCTTTCGGGCTCTGGCCAGTCCCCTGAACGAACAAACAGAGGGTCTCCCGCCCGGCCTTATTCCCACGTTGGTTTGGTCAGCTCCGACGCGGCGGAACGAAGCGGGGTCTCCGCAGACCGCAAGGCCGCGCAGCCCAGCCTGGATCTGCCCCACAGCGAGCCAAGGCGCTCCCTGCGCTAAGTGGGGAGGATGCGGCGCGCGCTCACTCTCCGCTTTCCCTCCCCGCCCCGCCTCCGCCTCCCTCCGGCGGCTCGGCTCCCCGCGCCTGCGCGCCGCCACCGCCTCTCGCCCCCAGACGCCGCCCTTCCTCGCTCCGCTCGCGGTCGGCCCGGCCCGGCCCTCACTGCGCGTGCTCCCAGGACTGAAGTCCCGGAGAAAAGGCGGGGAGGAGAGGAAGGAGAAGGGAAGAGAGCCCCCGGCAGCAGCGAGGGGGAGGGAGGCAGGGTGCATTGTGGGAAGGAGGCGGCAGCGTCCCGGGCGGACGGGCGGGCTAGAGCCGTCGGCGGCGGCGGTAAATCCTCCCGGCCGCTCACAGCACTGTGGAGCTGCGTCCCCAGCCCGGCCTCGGCCCGCGGCGCCCCTCCTCCTCCTCCACCTCCTCTCGCCCTCCCTCCCTTCCTCTTCTTCCCTCCCCTCCTCCTCCTCCTTCCCCCCGAGCCCAGCCGGGCCGGCCTCCCCGGGGGCCGGGAGGCCGCCGGCGGGGGGCAGGGGGAGGGGGCCCGGCCGGCTGGACGGGCGACGATGCCGAACTTCTGTGCGGCCCCGAACTGCACGCGGAAGAGCACGCAGTCGGACCTGGCCTTCTTCAGGTTCCCGCGGGACCCGGCCCGGTGAGTGCCCCCGCGGCGGCCGCTCGGCGCCCCTCGCTCTGGGCTCCGGGGCCAGAGGGCAGACGCCCCTTCCAGGCGCGAGGCCGGGCCCCCTCGGGGCGCGAGCTGTCCCCCGTCCGGGACGGAGGGGGAGGGGGCAGTGCGCAGGCGCCGACCCCGGCCGACCCCGGCCGCTCGGAACGACCCGGGCAGGAAAGCCGAGAAGGGCGGTATTCCCTGTAGGCGTCCCGGGACGGGCACGTGCGCCCCGGGGAAGGGGCTGCGCAGCCCCGGCCCCGCTCGTCAGGCCTCCCTCGGGCGCGGACACAAGAGGGGCTTCCTTCAGTGCGCCCTCCCCTGAGACGGGGGCAGCTCGCGCGTTAGGCGCCTGCTGTGTGCCGGGCTCTGTGCTTGTGAAGCGCCGGGGGGATGGGAAGGGGGGGCTGGTGGTAAAAGAACACTCCCCGCCCCCCGAGGGCTCCCGGCCCAGTGGGGGAGACCACGTGCAGACGAGTAGGCCCGAAGGAGAGCGGGGGGAGCGAGCGGCTTGCCCTCGAGGGAAACACCGGGGTCTGCCCGGTGCCCACCCGAGATGGGAAGGGCCGGCCTTGGGCCAGCCCACGACGTGAAAGTACCGGACCGACGGACACGTCCCTTTGGGTTTGCAGAGTAGGGAGGTGTCGAGGTCAGGGGGCAGAATGAGGGCCCTGACTGGCAGAGGCCTCTGCTTATGCCTAGGGTAAAGGGGCTAGTTAAGCCTTATTTTCCTGTTTTAAAAGGCAGGGTTGGACCGGGTGGCTGGGGGATAGACACTGGATCAGGAACCAGGAAGATCTGAATTCAGATTCTACCGTAGACACTTACTAGTTGGATGACCCTGGCAAGCGGCTTTGCCTCTGATTGCCTCAGTTTCCCCTCGTGTAGGAAATGTTGGGAGTAATCACAGGTGTCTCTTAAAGTTATTGTGAGGCTTAGATGACAATACTTGCCCAGCATATCTACCCCACCCTTTGGATGTCTCTTGCCTGCATTACACTCTGTGGTAAAATAGGTATATGCGTAGAGGCATGTAACATAGATGTAATGCGTGGTACACATAAGTATATGTTTAGTATTGTTCTGTGTTATGTATGCATACATATATGTGTGGGTATGTATGTACGTGTGTATATATCTCTATATAGGTACGTACATGCACACACATATATAAAATTTTGTTAACCCCTTTCCTCAAATGTAAGCTTCTTGAAAGTAGGGAATGTCACCTAAAATTTTTTTGTATCCTCCATTGCCGGCTTTAGCCGGAGTAGGCACTTCATAGATGTCTATGCAAGGAATACATGGGCCGACTCCTGCCGGAATGCTTTTTTGATCTCTCCCTCTCTTCCCCTCTACACAGCACTTTGCAGTGGACCTCTCCCATACGTGTGTGGTCATCTCTGTGTGTGATTTTTTTTTTTACCTTGTCAGACTATGTTTATGTTTTTTGAGATTTGTGTCTTCCCCAGTATCTGGACCTGGATCTTGCAAATGATAAACATTTAATATATTTACTTAATTAAAGAATAAACAAACAACAACAACAAAAAAAACAGACCACAAGAACTTGAAAGGGAATAGAGATCATCTTGTTCAACCCAGCATTTTACAGAGAAGGAAACTGAGGCATGGAATGGCCATTTGTCCAAGAGCAGGTTTAAAACTCAAGTTTTCTGCCTCATAATTTAGTCCCCTTTCTATTTTCTTACATTGTGAAGGTTATGTGCCCCGTTTTCTTACTTACCTGCTTTTCATTGCCTATGGGATAAAAGATAACAGATTTGTTCTGGTATTCATAGTCCTCTGCAATCTGGCTTTAGTTAGTCAAGAAGCATTTATTAATTTAATAAAGTCTCTGTCTTCAAGTAGTATACATTCTAATGGGTAGGACAAAATGTAAATAGGTATGTGCAGAGTAAATGGAAGGCTGTGGCAGCTCTTGGGGCCAGAAGACCATCTGCAGAAGGTGGTTTTGAGCTGTCTTGAAGCCAAGGAAACTAAGAGGTGGAAGTCAGAAGGGAGAACATTTAACATAGGATGTTATATTTCAGTCAGTAAACATTTATTAAGCTCCTACTATGTGCCAGGCATTGTGCTAAGTGCTAAGGTTACAAAAAGAGGCAAAAGACGGTGCCGCCTTCAAGGAGCTTACAATCTGATGGGGCAAACAAACATGTACACATGAGCTATATCCAGGATAAAATGGGGGTAATTAAGAGAGGGAAGGGGTTGGGAAGGGCTTCCTATAGAAGTTGGAATTTTAGTTGGAACTTGAAGGAAGCCAAGAAGCGTAGGTGAGGAGAGAGAACGTTTCAGTCATGGAAGACAGCCAGAGAAATACTTGGAGCTGAAAGACAGTGTCTCAAGGAGAGTGGTGTCACTGAATTGAAGAGTGTGTGGCAGGGAATAAAGTGTAAGAAGACTGGAAAGATAGGAGGGTGTTAGGTTTTGAAAAATCCGGAACTAATAGTGAGTTACTGGAGTTTGAATGAGGATCTGTTGGACTGGGGAGAGACTTTTGAAGCCTTAAGAATAATTAGAAAGCTATTGCCATAGGCTAGTGAGTAGGTGAGGAAGGCCTGAGCTACCATTTGGACAGGTACAACTTCTCTGGCTTCTTTCAGATCTCAACTAAAGACCCACCTTCTGCACTAAGCCTTCCCAGTCCTTAATCTGATGGTCTTCTCTCTGCGATTTCCCCCAGTTTATCTTGTCTTTTTATTGTTTGCAGGTTGTCTCCCACATTAGACTCTGAGCTCCCCAAGATCAGGGGCTCTTTTTTTTTTTTTTTTGCCTTTCTTTGTGTCCCCAGCACTTATAAATTACCACAATGGCTTTCCCACACCTTTTTATCTCTCTTGAAACTTTTCTTGGCTCCCATCTCCCCACTCTCTCAGATTGAGAATGTAACCTCAATGTTCACTGGAAAAAATAGAGACCATTCCTTAAGGGTACTCTCTTCTGCCTCCTCATTTGACATCATTCAGATGCCTTCTGCCATTATCTCCTTCACTTGCCTCAAATGAGGAGGTGATCCCTTCTCATACAGTCTTAATATGCATGATGTCCCATTCCATCCCTTCTTCCCTAGATTGTCCCCTTTATTCCTACTCTCTCCCTGATCTTCAGTTTCTCCCTCTGTACTATTTACTTCCCTCCCGCCAATAAAGATACACAAGTCTCCTCCTCCTCAAAGAACCCTCACTTGATCTGTCTCTGGTCCTTCTTGTCCCATATCTGTCCTCTTATCACATCTCATTTGTGGCTAAATTTGAAAAGGCTGACTCTAACCAGTGCTTCTGCTTCCTTTTCTCTCCTAATTTCTCTCCTAATCTTTTCTCTTCCTAATTGGCTTCCAGTCTCATCATTCAACATGAAACTGCTCTCTCCAAAGTTACTAATGACTTTTTAATGTCCAGATCTAAGACTTCTTAATCCTTTTCCTTTTTTAACCTCTCTACAGCCTTTGACATGCTCAGTCACTCTCTTTTCTTTTTTACTCTCTTCTCTCTAGATTTTCTGGTCTTCTTACCTAATTGTTCCTCAGTCTTCTTTGCTGGGCCTTCATGCAGGTCATTCCCACAAATCTTGAGTCTTCCCTAAGGCCATGTCCAGGCCTTCTTCCCTTTTCCCTCTATGCTATTTTGCTTGGTGTGATTTCCTTGATTTTGTACAATGTCTTATCTTCCCCTACTAGATTATAAACTGGTGGGCAGAGACAGTGATTTCCATCCTTGTATCACCTGTTCTTTGCACAGTTTGTACATAATGCAATTGTTTTGAATTTAACCAAACTGAATTATCTATCTTCCTGCTTGTCTCTTTCAGCCTCCATCTACGCTCCCAAAGTTGGGCAAAGTGCACATCCATATTACTCCCTTTTACTGTTTGCTTCCCCCTGACAGAGGATGTGATGCAAAGGCCTGAATACAGGATCTTTATTTGAAGACCTGGGTTCAAAAATCTGCCTTTGCCACTTCTTCCCTGTGTGAACTTGGGAAATTAACATTCCTGGATCTTAGTTCTTCGTTTGTTTAAAAAAAGGAAAAAATAGGTGGGAGTTGGGTTAGAGGTCACTCACTCTGAGGCCCTTTCCAGCTCTATATCTGGCCTATGGTAAATGGCCTGGTCTTCTATCAGTGATTGCAAGGCCATTGTTGTTGTTGCTCAGTCCTGTCTGATTCTTTGTGACCCAATTTGGGGTTTTCTTGGCAAAGCTGATGTGGTGGTTTGCCATTTCCTTCTCCAGCCCATTTTACAGATGAGGAAACTGAGGCAAACAATATTAAGTGACTTGCCCAGGGTTACAGAGCTAATGGGTGGTCTAAAGCAGAATTTGAACTCAGATCTTTCTGACTGCACGCCTCTTGCTGTATCTATCCACCGTGCCATCTAGCTGCTAGTGGCTTCCAAACCATTTCACACGTAAGGAAGTATACACACATAAGGAAATATACAAGTGTGTATATTTTTAAAGTAAGTTTTATTAATGTCTTTTATTTTTTACATCACCAAACATCACCCCAGGCTCCCTTCCCCTCCTGGAGAACCATCCCATATAACAACTGGTACTTTTTCAAGACAATAAATGAAAGAGAAGAGAAAAAAAATTAACATAACTGATCAGTACATTGAAAAAAATCTGAGAATATGTGCAATGTGCAACATTTATAGACCTCCCACCTCTGCAGAGAGGTTGGGTAGAAGTGTCTTCTCCTGTTTCTTCTTTGGAGCCATGCTTGTTCTTTATAGTTTTATTACATTCACTTTTGATATGTGTATGTGGTTTTTTCCATTTTCATTGTTATAGTCTTTGTTGTATATTGTTTCGTTGAATCTGCTGACTTTACTTTGCATCAGTTCATGTAGATCTTTCCATGTGTCTCTGTATTTACCTATATTTATATTTGTAAAGTATTTAAATATACTGTGCTATGGATGTACATTAAAAACATACCTTAAAATTGAAATTAAAAAGGTTGAGCTAGATGAAATAAATGGCATTTAAAAACTTTTTTTTATTAATGAAACAAAAACTTCACTTGTACGAAAATATTTGTAATATTTTTAGTAAGAGCAATACGATTGAATAAGTTTTATATTTGAAAATCATAGCTCATTATTTTGATAGTAATCTGAAGGACTGGTACTAAGTTCAGTTTATTTTTACTTGATTTTATTAGCTATTTTAACTGAAACTTTTATCAAAAGATGCATAGATTGAAACGGAAGAAGTACATTGTTAGCTGTGCTCACTAAAATCTTGATAATAATTTTTCAGTCCTGTCCAGCAGTCATAATGCTTTTAATTGAAATTTGTCTAATATATGGCCATCCTCCATGATATTAAATCAGTTGTTCTTGGAAACTAATTGGAAGATGTTGCTTTTCTTTTCTTTCTTTTTTTAAGCAAACATAAATTTTTAAATAGGTTAGAAAATTACATTTCAACTATTTTTGTCAACAAAAGCATTTTGAATGCCTACCTCATTATGAGGTCTTTGTACTGTTGCTAGCTAAATTCTCATAACACAAAATACACATTTAGAGCAAGGTTTATTCTTAACAGTAGTAGATATAAATCCATATTTCACATAGTTTTGATAAGTTTAAATGTTTTGGCTGACTTCTTGTCAGATCAATTTAGTTTAACATTGTTTTTACATTGTAATATATCTAAAGGACTTGTACCAGATGTAGGAAGGCTGTCAACTCTGCCATTTTCTTGTTCACTTGTGATCCTGGTAGTAGAATTGTCTCTAATCTAGTTTCCTTGCAGGAATCTGTTTAAGCCACTTTTCCATTTTGGGAGGGTCAGTTTAGTTTAAACTAGATTATGTAACCCATAAATCACTTACCCAGCTCCGTGTAAACTGTAATACATCATAGTGTGCTAGAAGTGAGTGATGGAGTGTACTGTTCTCAATCCCTCACCATTGTGGAACTCAGCCTTCCTCTTGTGACGCGTGACTGAGGGAGGGTGCCAGTATGTTGGCCTGTCAATTAATAAGGCTTAATTTTTCTTTTTCAAGATAAAAAATAGATATTCTATCTTCTTCACGTATCCTAATGAATTGTCTTGGAGGGAGTTGGGTAGGATAGTGGTAGATTCAAGTCAGGAAGACTTGAATTTAAATACTGCATTAGACATTTACTTTTTGGGCAAATCATGTAACCTTTTTCAGGTTTAGTTTACCCATCTGCCAAAATAAGGATAATAGCATCTACCTCACAGGGTTATTATGAAGACCAAATGAGATGATATATGCAAACCTCACCTCTCACTCCATTCAGAGGAACATTAGAATTCTGAAGTCCCTTGAGAGGGTATCTTAGTCAATCAGTATTTATTAAGCACTTACTGTGTGTGAGGCATCATGCTGAGCACTGGGGTTACAAGTTTGTTTTTTTTTCCCTATGTCATTGTGGATGTGTGTTTACCCAGTCTTTACTTGACTACTTCCAAAGAGAGGGAGGGAGCTCATGATGTAGTAGCTTCATTGTGAGGCAGCTCTGATCATTAGAAAGGGTCTTCTTGTTCGCTGAAACTTGATTTTAGTTCCGTTGCTTTATATGTATTTCAGCATTTGTGTCTCCTGTGAAATTTAGGTTCTGAAGAGCAAAGGTTGTTTCATTTCTGCCTCTGCATTCCCAGAACAAAATAAAGACCCCAGTAAAGAAGTCAAGTCAGCAGTTAGGATGCAAAATTAACTATAGGACAGAAATTATTACTAGATATTAAAATTTTGGAATCTATATAAAGGTAATTAAACCCACTGAAGTTAATGAAATCACTAAAGAAAAGACTATACAATGAAAAGAGAAAGGCCTGAAAAAACTGCTAAAATGATAAAGAAAATGATGAGGAAAATGTCTTTTTCTTACTGTTGATGGGCATTCTTAGTGAATATTGTAAATTAATCAGAAGTTTCTGAGTTTGTAAAGTAAAAAGTACCTGGAGCTTTCAAATGTGTCTAACTAATGGGAGTGAAAACAGAGACCTCCTTCCTCCCTCTAGAGCAACCTGAAGATCTTTCCTTCTTTCTCAAGACTGCATTTCAGATGTGATTTTCAGATAGTATGACATCCTGTCTTCTCTCTCTTGGATGTCTTCCTTTCTTTGCTAAACCTGTGATTGATTAATGCCTGGAAGCTGTTTCTACAAATATTTGCTGAATGGACAGTTTCCTTTTTCAGGGCTATTACTCACCACTTTTTTGAATAAGTGGAGTATAGGGAAGCTTTTAAATGGATGTCGACAGGTATAGATAGATGAGTTGTATGTAGTTGGGGTTTTTTTGATTAACTTTTATATTCTTTATTGGATTTTCTCCCTTTGTGGGATTGTCTGGTATTTTATTTATTTCTTCTGTTCCATATTTTATTGTTGTGTTTGTATTTTTCTTTATTCCCTTCCCTTTATTCCCTAAATGGTGAGTTGCAGGAGGCTGATGACTCCCAAGTACTAAATAGTTTAATGAATGAATGAATGATCTAGCATTTGTTTATTACCTCTTTAAATAAGATTTTGACTAAATAGGAGAGCTTTCTAACAGTTACAGCTATCTAAAAGTGGAATGAGTCACTTTGTGAAGTGGTAAGCCTCCAGGTTTTAGGCCTTAGGACCTAAAGTATCCCTCAAACTCTGATTCTAGAATCTGCTCTATAAAATGCCCTGTGAAAAAAACCTTAGTTTAATGAAGAGGTAGTATGGGGTATTGCTAGCACTCTGTTGTTCACAGCTGTAGTTCTGTTAGGGTCTACATACTGTTAATAGCTAAATTCCTGCTGTAATTTGACATTTGTGATCATGGGTTATCTGATAAAAGGATTACTTGATTAATAAACAGATTACTGGACAGGGAGATGACATAGTGGGTAAAGTACTAGGCCTGGAGTCTGTCCAAATCTGGCCTCAGATACTTACTAGCTGTTTGACCCTGGGTAAGTAACTAAACCCTATTTGCTTCAGTTTCCTTATCTGTAAATGAGCTGGAGAAGGAAATGGCAAACCTGTCTAGTACATTTGCCAAGAAAATCATAAATAGGGTCACGAAGAGTCAGATATTACTTAAATGACAGAACGACAGCAAAACATTACAAAATAGTAGAGACAAATAGGGTAAAAAAAATGCCAAAGTGCTGTGTTTGGTTTAAGAGGAAAAGGTTGTTTATGGGGATCAGGAGAAGTTTCCTTTGTGAGGGTAGCATTTGACTTGAGATGAATGAAAGATGACAGGATAGAAATTTACCAGGTGAAGAGAAGACATAGGAACATAGGGCATAGGAACAGTTTTAAGCAAAGGCATGAGATGATAGGTAGTGTGAAATGGTGGATAGTGCACTGCCCTTGGAGTCAGGACGTTGTTGTTTAGTCATTTTAGTTGCAATTCTTTGTGATCTTTTTGGGGTTTTCTTGACAGAGATCCTGGAGTGGTTTGCCATTTCCTTTTCCAGCTCATTTTACATATGAGGAAATTTAAGGTGAGCAGGGTTAAGTGACTTGCTCAGGGTCACAAAAGCAGTGTCTGTCAAATCCTGTTTCATTTACTAGCAATTTGACCCTAGGAAAATCATATAACTTAGATTTTCATGACTCCACTCTCTCCAGGTTCTCATATCTGTCTGATGCCTTCTCAATCTCTTTTACTGTTTCTTCATGTCACTCCCTTTAACTCTGGGTGTCCCCTGAGACTTTGTCCTGGATCCTTTCTTCCTTTCTCTGTATACTATCTTGGTTAGTGATCTCATCTGCTCCCATGATTTCAATTATCTCTGTGCTAATGATTCCCAGATATGTTATCCAACCCTAGTCTTTCTTTTGTACTATAATCATCCATTGCCATTTGTCTCTTGGTTATCTCAAACTCATTGTGTCTAAAACCAAATTCATTGTTTCCCTCTGAATTTTTCTATTATGGACAAGTGCACTACCATCATCTTTCTACACTAATACTCTACCAACTCCAGTTCATTCTCCACTTAGCTGTCAAGGTGATTTTTTTCTTTAAGTACAAGTCTGCCCATGTCCCAAACTCTTTCCCCACTCCCTCCAAATCACCTCCAGGTTCAATGTAAAGTTCACCCATTTGGCATTTAAAGCTCTCATAACCTGGCTCCTTCCTACCTTTGCAGCCTTCTTACAACCTACTTCCCCTCCAAATTACTCTGCAAAACAGTGACAGTCACCTGCTTGGGATTCTCCATCTCCCCTCTCATGTGCCTTTTACTGGCTGCTCCCTCTGTCTTGAATGTTCTGCCCGTCACCTCCCCGTCTTGGTTTGCTTGGCTTCCTTCAAGACACATCAGATCTTACCTTCTGCAGACCTTTCCTGGTCCCTCCAAGTGCTATTATTTTCCACTTTTCTTTGTACCTTCAGTTCTTAGTATATGTGACTTAGCATATATGACATATGCCTAGCATATGTCAGGGATCTAATAAGTGTTCATTGACAGTCTTATCCTCTATGTACCTCAGTTTCCTCTCTTTTAAAGTGTTTGAGACTGGACTCAATGGCTTTTAAGTTCCCTTTCATCAATAAGACATAATTATGGGCATATTCAAGAAACAGAATCCTTGATGCATGAAAGGATGGGATAAAAGATCAGAAAGACTGATGCCTCCCACCCCCCATTTTACAAGTGCAGAAAGTGACTTAACTTGTCAGGTCACTGCTGCTATTTCTTTTTAGCTTGGCTGCGATGATTAGGAAGGGTTTATGTTTCCTTTCTGTGACCTTACATCTTATTTACATATGAATGAATTTAGAATTTACTTGGAAATTTCTCTGGTAAAGTTAAAGCACTAGTTGTTACCCTGGAGTTAATTGTAGGACCACTTTCCCTTTGATTGTCCTTAGACACCTCACAACTTTTTAAAAAGCTATTCAGATTCAAGATGTTATGTAAATCTTTCTTCCCTTTCTCCCTCCCAGGTAATAATTGAGGATCTAAAGACCTAACGCAAATCATTTAACTTCTCTGCTTTCAGACTACTTTTTTTCTTCCCTTTTTTTCTGCACTCCACCTTTACATGCAGGCACCTAACTACCAGCGACCTTTATCTATTCAGTCATTGCCTAGCCCTGATCTATTTTAGCCTACTTTTTCCCTTAAGGTGAAGAGGCAAACCTTTAGTTTTTCAAAGGTTTTCACTGATAGTAATTAAGAGAAAGAAAGTAGTAGTAACAAATTGTGAAGTTATGGAAAATGGAAATCTTTTTATCCCATGATTTTACAGCTTGTCAAGCTGGCCCAGAAGCCACTGAACTGGGATCTAGGTCTGGACCTTTCATGTAACTAACTGGTCATCCTCTTACCTTGGAAGGAAGACTCATACTCTCCTTGGCCAACAACTCCCAGTTCTTCTTTCACATACCTTCTTACCAACTTCTAGGGGGAGGGAGGAGGTCCCTGTTTTCACTCCTATTAGTTAGACACATTTGAAAGCTCCAGGTACTTCTTACTTTACGAACTCAGAAACTTCTGATTAGTTTACAATATTCACTAAGAATTCCCATCAACAGTAAGAAAGACATTTTCCTCATTTTCTTTATCATTTTAGCAGTTTTTTCAGGCCTTTTCTCTTTTCATTGTATAGTCTTTTCTTTAGTGATTTCATTAACTTCAATGGGTTTAATTACCTTTATATAGATTCTAAAATTTTAATATCTAGTAATAATTTCTGTCCTATAGTTAATTTTACATCCTAACTGCTGACTTGACTTCTTTACTGGGGTCTTTATTTTGTTCTGGGAATGCAGAGGCAGAAATGAAACAACCTTTGCTCTTACAGAACCTAAATTTCACAGGAGATACAAATGCTGAAATATATATAAAGTAAATATAGGGAATTTGAGGGGGAATCACTTAGCAGCTGGGCAGATCAGGAAAATCTTCTTTGTAGAAGTGGTATTTGAGCCAGACAACTAAGGAAATGAGAGATTTTAAGAAATGGATATGAGGGAGTACCTTGTAGGGCCTGCAGGCAGCCTGGGCAAAAGCAGGGAGACAGGAGATGGAATGTCATGTGTGAGGATCAGTGAGGTCACTTTGGCTAGTGTATGAAAGGGAGTAACATGTAGAAAAGATGAAAAGATACAAAAAAATTATGAAATTTTGAGAGTTGGAAGGACTCTGTGATCATCTAATCCAACCTATATCAGAAAAGAACCCCCACTATATCTAAGTGATTGTCCAGCCTCTGCTTAGAGACCTCCAAGGTGGGGATACCCCTCACCTCTTGAGGCAACCTATTACAGTTTTGATTATCTCTCAGGTTGTTAGGAACTTTTTCCCCAGAAATCAAGGCTGAATTTACCTTTTTGCAACTTTCGCACATTGCTTCTGGTTCAAACCTCCTAAAACAATTTTTCATTGTTGTTCAGTCATGTTTGACTCTGTGTAATCCCATTTGGGGTTTTCTTGGCAAAGAAAACCCAGGATCATACAGCCAGGAAGTGTATCAGGCCAGAATTGAACTCAGGAAGATAAGTCTTCCTTAATTCAAGCTCTGTCCATTCTGTCCACCTAACTGTCCCTCCAGAGACAAATATACAATAAGCCTGATCTCCTCCATGAAATTTTCTTCGACTATATGACTATTCTTAACCCTCTTCTCCATACTAAGCATCTCCGTTTTCTTCAACTGGTCATTATATGATATCTATATACTCAAGGCCTTTCACCTTGATTATTCTCTTCCAAACATTTTCCGTGTTATCAGTTTTCTTCATGTGGATGGTACCCAGAATCGAAGGCAGTAGTCTAGTTCAGGTCTGCTGAGGGAAAAGTGTACCAGGACCATCACTTCTCTATTCTTGAAAGCTATGCTTCTCTTACTAAATAGTAAACCCAAGATCACATTAGCTTTCTTAGCTGATCCATCATACTGCTGACTCATTGAACTTGGAAGTTCACATAAACCCCCAGGTCTTTCTCAGACAAACTACTGTCTCACTGTGTCTCCATCTTCTTGTATTAGTAAAGTGTTGTTTTTTTTTTTACTCCAAGTGTAAGATATTACATTGATCTCTCCCACATTTCATCAAACTTTCTAGAAATGTATCAGTGTAACATAAACCATAAATTAGAATTCTGTGAAGATTTTATTTTTCCTTCCCTTTTAAAAGTAAGGGTAAGGTACAGAGGAGCAAGAAGATCTATTTGCCCAAAGCAAAATTTGATAACTACTTTGACTCTAAAGTTCTATAAAAGAAGAGAAAAGAACAGAAAGGAAAAATATCTTATATTAGTGCTCAGAAAATCATTCATGTCTTTCATTTATTGCTTATAACATGTGTGTGATTAGCTGGTGAATAAATGGTATGGTGCAAATCTGTCCTAGGAGGATCTAGCTCATTAATCATTCTGTTCTGGGAAGGGTATTGTGTCATTCTCATGGAGAAATACTGTCTTTTCCTTGGGCATTTGAATATTTTACTTTCCATTATATTTCCATGAGTAGACTCCTAACATCTAATCAAGTAGCATCTATTTAAAGCTGCAAGTAAGCTAACAGTTTGTTGTAGAATTTAAATACAGTTTTTCTGTCAAGCTTATGTTATCACTAATTCAGGGCCCCTACTTACTCCCGCCTAGCCCTTTGGTTGAATACAATTACTATTCAGTATTCTTTAACAAACAAAACTTTTCATCTGTGATAGGCCCCTGTTTTCTGGGCTTAGCGCTTATTTCTTTGAAGATTTTTGAACCTAGTTTAAGAGCATTGTCCTGGGTTCTGGCCTCAGCTAACTTGCTGCATAATTTGGATAAAATGTATGCTTCCTGAGGGAAGAGACTTGCTGATTTTCTCTTTGTATTTTAATACCAGTTTAGGGCCTTCTGTGCCATAAGCTCTTTTTAATATTTATTGAATTTTTTTTAGATGCCAAAAGTGGGTGGAGAATTGTAGAAGAGCTGACTTAGAAGATAAAACGCCTGATCAACTCAATAAGCATTATCGTCTTTGTGCCAAACACTTTGAGACATCTATGATCTGTAAAAGTGTAAGTTGCAAAACTTGATTTTCTCATTTTTTACTCTTGTTCGAAATGTAATCCTTTTTTTTCACATTTATTTCACTTTTAATTTATAGGCTAAAGCAAACATTTCCATAACATAATATAATAAAAAAGATGATTGCACATCAAACTGCAAGTCATTCCTTTTAAATATATAATAAAGTTAAGTATATAATAAAAAAGACCTTTTTTTCTTTTTCTGAAATATTATAACCCTTCTCTTAAATTACAAAGGAATATAGATTTGCATAGGGGAGAAGAATACAAGTAGGAGTACCCAAGTATGAAATTTTTGTCATAGTTATATATTATCCTGAAAAATCTTTCTTTTTGAAACTATTTCTTGGGTTTATTGATCAAAGAAGGAAGCTCATTAGCCTTACTTCATCTATTTATAAACCAGGTCTTAGAATTTAAGATTGTTTGTATGTACTTGGCTGTAGTCTACTCAGTTTTTTTCTCTCATATTTAATAGTCATCTGGCAAAAGCAAGGAATCAGTGAATAGACGGTCTACATGTGCCATTTGCATCCATGCAGAATCAAGGAGGTAGATCCCCTGTAGAGGTTATTTAGGAGGAAACAGATAAGAATCATACAGGAAAAAAGTGTAGACTGATGCTGATTTTGCATCATTTGAAGAATGCATGGTGAGAGATCACAGATCCTTGTTGAATTATTTGAATACTGTAATAGATACCTAGAGAATAGCATCAATAACTTAAAATAAGTAATCTAAAAGTACTTTAGTCAGTTTTAAATTTTTATATCCCTTTTAGTTATTAAAAAGTAGCAAATTGACCTGTTTGAATTAATCTGCTTTCCTTTTCTCTGCCAACCCCTCTGAAGTTCCTAATTACTGGTGCCATGGTTGGAAAGCAAGGTGAAGTAATGAAGGAGATAAATATTTAGGATAGATTTTATTTTGAATTCATTCTAAGTAAAGACTCAACTTTGCTTTTCCTAGAAAAAGCATATTTTTCTTCTTTGATAAAACCCTCTATGGATCAGAAATGTATGGAATCTTGATTTTATTTTTTAGGTGATTTTATTTAATAATGTTAATTTAAGCAGGTACATAATAGGCTATGAGGAATCATGACAAGAACTTTGGAGACTTGATTGAGGCCTGTCTTTGCCGGTTCCTAGCTGGGGGACCTTGGGCAGATTTGCTTTACTTCCCTGAGTTTTTTCATCTGTAACTTGGGGGTAATAATGCACATTGTAGACTTCAGAGGGTATTGTAAGCAAAACGTTTTGTACACTTTAAAGCATTGTGTAAATGTGTGATTTGGCCTATGTCTTCATGGAGCAACATTCTAATGGGACGGACACACACACACACACACACACACACACACACACACACACACACACACACACACACACACACACACACACACACACACCCCACGCACCTACACTACATGATAAATACATTAAGTCAGGTCAGTAAGCATTTGTTAAGTGCCTTCTATATAGTGGACTAGAGTACTGGAGGTACAATTCAAAATACAAAGTCCTGTGGTGTGTTGTTACCTATGGGGGATTAGGTAAAACTTAGGGGAAAAGGTTTGATTTGGTTTTCAAATTATATGTAGGAATTCTGGCAGCGAGAAGTTAGGGAGTTTATTTCATTCATAGACCTTCCAATGAGCGACATTAAAGATGTAAAAACACAGGGTATGTTTACCAATACAGAAAATGTTAGACTGATATTAGATTTTGGAGTGCTTTGATTGCCAGGCGTTTAAGGAGGAAGTTTTAACTCGAATTATTCTGGGCTGGGCAGAGGAAGAGCATGATCAGAGCTGTGCATGAGAATTGGAAGAGGAAACAACTGAGTTGGGAAGGGAGGCTGTTGGTGAAAAGGGTGGTGGCAGTGGGAATAGAGAGACAGATGGATCAGAGAGATGTGGAAAAGGCAGTATTCCCAGGACTTGATAGCTGATGGAATATAAGGTTAGGGAAGAAGAATCAAACATCACTTAGGTCCCAAACTTGGGAGGTTGGGTGAGTGACAATGTTATTGTCAAACATTGAAGTCAGGACCAAGCAGAAATCTTAGGAGGAAGACAGTAAGTCAGATTTGGACAGGTTCAGTTTGAGATGCTGGTGGGAAAACCAGGCATATATATTATAGACAGTTGGAACTTTGAAGAGGCATCAAATGGGTTGTAGGCCACTAGGAGGTATGGTAGATAGAGTACCTGGTGCTGAATGAGGGAGAACTGACTTTGAGTCTTGCCTTTGACTCTACTGGTTTAGTGACCCTGGTCAAGTCTCATAATTTCTCATTGCCCCCAGGTAATTATAAATTATAAATTGCAGAGCAGATGCTAATTTGTAACAGTGGAAATAATTTCCCTCCAGGAAGTTCTCTATCCATTTTCCTCCTTACTCAATTCTACCTTCACACTCCCACTCTCCTCCCCCCAAAAAATTCAAAGCAAAATGGAAATAATTGTTGATAAATCATGAAGGTGGCAGGTAGGAGCTTAGAGAGAGTAGTTTGCCCAAGAGAGTAGATTAGGGTCGAGGGACTGGAAATTTATAGATTTTATGAGTGTGAGATAAATTTTTGTTTGAGTGAAATTTTAAAGTTTAGCCTTGAAGCTGATATGGAATCAGTACAGTTTCTTGAGATAGTGAGATTTGATACATGATGTGTGGTTTAAGCAAAGTAGAGAAAGAGTTCATAGAAGTTGAAGAGGTTGAGAAATGATATAGTCAAGATATTAGAGGAGTTGTAAGTATGTATGTTAAGGGTCCCAAAGACTTCATATTGTTTTTTTTAGAAAAAGGCCTTCATAGAGAGGCTTCACTGTGTTGTGCATAGAGAGCTAGCCTCAGAATCAGGATGATGACCTGGGTTCATTGGAATCAGGAGGAACTGGGTTCAGGTACTGCCTCTGGCACATTCAGATACTATCTTGGGTGGCTTCTTTTTAACTCTTAGATTTCTGAGATTGCAAATACAGTTTACTGAAGATTGGGGGTAGGAGTTGGTAGTTGTCCAAATTGACATTGTTAGATTGTTCCATAGCCTTTTAAATAGTTGAAAGAATGCTGAGGAATTGGTTAAACAAGTTGCAATTCACTTAATTACATCTTATCCTTATGATCTGGATTTTATATTTACGTTTTTTTTTCTTTTCAGAGCCCTTATAGAACAGTTCTCCGAGATAATGCCGTACCAACAATATTTGATCTTACAAGTCATCTGAACAATCCACATAGTAGGCATAGAAAACGAATAAAAGAGTTGGTAAGTTTACATTCCTCTCTCCTGTATTACAAGATTGTATCAGTTGAGGGTACTTGTAGTTTCAAAGGTAGAGTAACAAGGAAAGAATTGAAAATTTGGATTGTAGTAACCTACATATGAGGTGTTTCTGCTTTTTGCTTTTTGTTTTGTTTTTTAAGGTTTTTTACTGTGGGGTAATTGTCTTTTCCTTAATTAAATTTAGAGATTTGCTTAGCCTTTTTGGTGTTATTGACCAAAGACAGTACTGATCCATTCTTGCAGTTGCTTGGCATTAAGAAAGAAGAAGATATGCCACATGTTTTATTTACCTACTGATAAGGAAATTTTAAAGAGGGCATGTGGAATGATTATTAAATGGTGAGTGCATGGTGAATTGTTATAAACATATATTTATACTTCCATGAATTACATGTTTATTTTATCTACCTTATTAGCGTATGTACTCAGGGTGCCATTATTTATTTTACATTGTACCCTAAGTAACTCTGTACTTCAGTGGACTCGTTGACTTGTGCAGTGCCAGATGCAGTACAAAGTGCTGTCCATCCTTTCTAGGATTCCTGCAATAAGATTTTGCTAACTCATTTTTCTCAAATTAATCTAGATTTATCTTATTTGAGGTATTGTACTATTTGAGTACATATTTCATGTATGTATTTATGATCTTGAGAGAATTAATAGTTAAGCAAAAATAATAAATATGCTGAGATATAATATTCTTGGAATTGTTTATTAAAAGAGATTTTCTCTTGTCTTTAGAGTGAAGATGAAATCAAGTCACTGAAGGAGCGAAAAAGTAAGTGGTTGATGTGATATGTTAATATTGAAAAATCTGACTGTTTCTTTTGTCTAGGACTCAACTTTAGAATGGGAAATATGTAGCATGTTCTGTCCTTTGGTTTTATGATCACTTTATATGGTAAAGTTCAACTATATTTTTTCTCTGAAGAGCATAGATGATATGCCTCCCACCCTGTTCTCTCACCCTGAGCCATGTGTGTAAATTCTTAAAAAATGATGACTAAAAAGTTGTCTGCTACATGGTATGGTGGAAAGGGCCCTGGGCAAGATGTCAGGAGACTTTGGGTTTAGTGCTAGTGCTGTTGCTGATTTCAAGCTCAGCAAACATTTCTTAAAAACACTTCTTAAGAAGTAAGACATTGTGCTAAGTCCTGACATGGGGGGCTGTGTGAGCTCAGGCAAAGTGTATAACTTCTACCTCAGTTCACTTATCTGTAAAATGAGGGAGTTCTACTGAATGAGAGGCATTGTCCTTCCCATCTTACCGTTATATGATTCCATCCTTGGGCTAAATGCCTATACCGGTTTATTTTTCTCAGGCATCTTCTAAATTTAGTCAGCAAAGATGGTGTAGAAAGTACTTGGTTTTAAGTTTTGTGTCTTTTTATAAAATTGATCTTAACGTTTTGTCTTCTAGTTGATGAAACTTCTGAACAAGAGCAAGCCAGTCAAGAAACAAATAACAGTAATAGTGCTCAAAATGCGGTTGCAGAAGGAGGAGGAGAACAGGATGAAGAGGTCTTACCTTTAACATTAGAAGAGAAGGAAAACAAAGATTATCTTAAGTCTTTGTTTGAAATTTTAATCCTCATGGGTAAACAAAATATACCCTTAGATGGCCATGAAACTGATGAAATTCCAGAAGGCATATTTATGCCAGATAACTTCCAAGCTCTGCTTGAGTGTAGAATTAATGCTGGTGATGAGGTTTTGCGGAAACGGTTTGAGGCAACGGCAGTCAACATGTTATTCTGCTCTAAAACCCAGCAAAAACAAATGCTAGAGATCTGTGAGAGCTGCATCCGAGAAGAGACTCTCAGAGAAGTCCGGGACTCTCACTTCTTTTCCATTGTTACAGATGATGTGGTGGACATAGCTGGAGAGGAGCACTTACCAGTGTTAGTCAGGTTTGTTGATGACTCTCACAACTTGAGAGAAGAATTCATAGGTTTTCTTCCTTATGAAGCTGATGCTGAAATTTTGGCTGTTAAGTTTCACACCACTATTACTGAAAAATGGGGCCTGAATATGGAGTACTGTCGGGGCCAGGCCTATATTGTCTCCAGTGGGTTTTCTTCAAAGATGAAAGTTGTGGCCATGAGACTTTTGGAGAAATACCCCCAAGCCGTCTACACCCTTTGCTCCTCCTGTGCCTTAAACACATGGTTGGCAAAATCTATTCCTGTTGTGGGAGTGTCTGTTGCTTTGGGAATAATTGATGAAGTTTGTTCTTTTTTTCATCGGTCACCACAGTTGCTGGTGGAACTTGATAGCGTAATCTCTGTTCTCTTCCAGAATAGTGAGGAGAAGGGTAAAGAGCTAAAGGAGATTTGCCGTTCTCAATGGACAGGCAGGCATGATGCCTTTGAGATTTTAGTGGACCTTTTACAAGCACTTGTTTTATGTTTAGATAATATAAACAGCGACACAACTGTTAGATGGGATAACTTTATTGCTGGCCAAGCATTTGTACTTGGTAGTGCATTAGTAGATTTTGATTTCATTGTTACTGTTGTGGTTCTAAAAAACATACTTTCTTTTACAAGAGCCTTTGGTAAGAATCTCCAGGGTCAGACCTCTGATGTCTTCTTTGCAGCCAGCAGTTTGACTGCAGTGTTACATTCTTTAAATGAAGTGATGGAAAATATTGAAGTTTATCATGAATTTTGGTTTGAGGAAGCCACAAATTTGGCGACTAAGCTAGACATAGAGATTAAACTCCCTGGAAAATTTCGTAGGTCTCAACAAGCTAACCTAGAACCTGAAGTGACATCTGAAAGCTACTACAAAGAGGTACTTAGTGTCCCAACTGTGGAGCACATTATTCAGGAACTGAAGGATATCTTCTCTGAACAGCATCTCAAAGCACTGAAATGTTTGTCTTTAGTGCCCTCAGTCATGGGACAGCTGAAATTTAATACATCAGAAGAACACCATGCTGATATGTACAAAAGTGACCTTCCTAACCCAGATACTCTTTCTGCAGAACTCCATTGTTGGAGAATCAAATGGAAACATAGAGGAAAAGATATCGAGCTTCCAGCAACAATTTATGAAGCCCTGCATCTGCCAGACATCAAATTTTTTCCTAATGTTTATGCATTGCTTAAAGTCCTCTGCATACTCCCAGTGATGAAGGTTGAGAACGAGAGATATGAAAACGGTCGAAAACGTCTTAAGGCATACCTAAGGGATACTTTGACAGCTCACCGGTCAAGTAACTTGGCTTTGCTTAACATAAACTTTGATATAAAACATGACTTAGATTTAATGGTAGACACTTACATCAAACTCTACACAAGTAAATTGGACCTCCAAGAAGAAGTTCTTCCTACAAGTAATTCAGAGATAACTGAAAATACGTAAGGAAATTGACCGAAATAGATTTTCTCCCTGAATTTACATATTGGGGGTTGGGAGAGAAGTCCTGAGATATTGAAAGGCCACTTAATCTTTGAAGATAAGTTTGTCTTTAGGTCTCCATTTGGATACTAGCCAAATCTATGTTAAACTGCTATTCTATGAATTGAAATTCTTTGAGAATTGACCTTCCAAAGTGTAGAAATACTGCATTTCATTTCTTTTTTGATTTCTGCTGGTAGCTACTGCTCTGGAGATATTTTAGTTAACTTCATTCTGAGCATATAATTTGTGATTACCAGGGATCCAATTATCAGGTTTTGGATTTCTTAGTTATTGTAAAAAAAAAAAAAATAAGTATTGGGAGAAGTGGAAAACATTTTAGTTAAAATGAAGCTCACTACTGACCACTGAGTCCTATATGTTTTTTTTTTTTAATGTACCATTGACAGTAAAAAGATATATTGGAGAAGAGTTTATTCCAAACCATGACCTCATACACATTTTCATGTCGACTCTGACTTCATCAAGTGAATGTAAATGAATGAGTCACTTAAAATTTAAGTGATAGAGCCAATGTTGTTCCTCATAAATGAGTGATTGTTGTGGTTTACATTCCTCTGCTGGGGCTCCAAAGTAACTGTTCAATGAATTTTTCACAGGTATACATCAAACATTCTGTTCTATGAACTGGAAGCCAGTCTCACAAACATAAAAAAAAAACTCAAACTGGTCTTGATTGTGTTTATTCTGCCTTTTTCCATGCCTCATCTTGACTTGTAAACCTAGCCTGGTGAACTTGCAAATTAGCATTTTGTGGTTTATCTAGGAGTGAGTAATGAAGAAAATATTACTGTTATTTTTGGTGAGGAAAAACAATTTTTGTATAGTTTATTTCATTCTAAATAAAATGTGAATTTTCTTTAATGCTCAAGTAACTTTCATTATTTTCACTGAAATAAGTGAAAGAGGTAATATGGCAAAGTGAATAGAAAGATGGCTTTGGAGTCAGGATCACTTGGGTTCAGATCTCATCTCTTACACATCCTGACTGTATGAATGTGGGCAAATCACTTAACTTCCCAGTGCACAGGCAGCTCTCCGAGTTTTTAAAATGTTTAATTTGTCAGTTAACGAGTACTTATTTTCTCTCCTTATGCCACCAAGAGTACCCCAATTGAAAAATAAAATAAGAAAAATAAAACCCTTGCAACAAATATAATTAGGTAGGCAAAACAAATTCCCACATTTTCCATGTCCAAAAATGTTTCTAATTCTGAATCTTTAGTCCGTCACCTTTCTCTCAGGAGATGAGCAGCAAGCACAGTTTGCTGTCTGCCTTTTGGAATATTATGATCGGTCATTGCGTCAACCAAAGTTCTTCATTTTTCCAAACATGTTTGTCTTTACAATGCCATTGTCATTATTTAACTTATTCTCCTGGTTTTGCTCACTTTAGTCCACAGAATTTCATTCAGATCTTCTCAGTTTTCTCTGAAATCATGCTTTCCGTCACTTTCCATGGCACAACATACCATAATTTGTTCAGCCTTTCCCCATTTAGTGGACACGTCTTTAGTATTCAGCTCTTTGCCACTACAAAAAAAAAAAAAAACAACCACAAAAACAATTTTTTTTTGTATGTATGGGTCCATTTCTTTTCCCTTTAATCTTTCTTTGATGGGGTGTAGGCCTGGTAGCAGCATTGTTAGATCAAATGGTATGCCCAATTAAGTTACTTTTGGGGTATAATTCCAAATTGCGTTCTGGAATGGCTTGACCAGTACACAGAACTAATAATGTATTAGTACTGGTTTTCTTGTAGCCCTTCCAACATAATAGGTGGCTAATCTAATAGGTGTGAGGTGGAACCTCATGGTTGTCTGAGACTAAGATGCATAGTGAGAGTTAGGCTGCCTTGATAGAAGGATTTTCCTTGCTGGGAGTTCCCTATACCAATGAAATCACAGGTCTAGGCCAGAAAACACACCCACAAAATACTTGTCTCCATTATAAGTTCCATCTGACTACCAATTATTAATGTTCATTTGCTTCATGTGAGATGTTCGAGCTGGATATTTTTTAATTTTGTAAGTTTTATATCAAAACTCTAATCACTTAATTTCGAGTCAGGATCCACCTTTTATGCTGCCTTTGTAACTCCCTATGTGCCACTTAACCCCCCCAAGCATCAGTTTCCTCACCTGTAAGATGAGAAAGTTGGACTGAAATAGCTTCTAAGGGCTTTTCCCCAATTTTTTAACAGTATAATACAGTTTTGGAATTTTCAGAAAGCAGTTTTTGTATTGCTATATTAGGTTTGGTTATGAAGGCTGGAAAAAAAAATAAATCGAGCAGGAGATCCAAATATTGGATATATACATATAGTTCAAATCCTCGTTTACCCTGAGGTTTAAGTCTGGCAAATTTTAACCCCTCCCGAGTCATACCTAAAACTGTTAGCTTTAGATGAACCTAATAAATGCTAATTTTTGAAAATCAACACTTTCTATAAGAATTATATACCACTTTGTAAGTTTGAAAAATATCCAAATTTTTCTTAAGTCAATTAAGGTGTATCCTTTATCAACTATAAAAATGTTCTGTCCAAACAGTAGAGGTCTTCACTGTTTTTTTTTATTATACTGCCTTGTCCACTAAAGCCTTTCCTTGATTATTCTTTGTAATGTGGTGACCCTGGGCCCTTGGAGGTCATTCCAGCATACTAAATTCTGGCAGGGCCCATTATGACATGTTGGCCTGATGACTGTGTCTTGTCACCTGAGAACTGACTTAACTATGATAACCCCCACAGTTCTCTGACATTTTCCAATCTGTAATTTTATGAAAACAGTGATTGGCAAATATACCTATTTTCAATTTAGCAAACATTTGTTTAATTGCGTACCACATGCAAGGTCATACTAGAGGTGCCTGTGTTTGTAGTAGGTAACTTCACAAATTTATAGTTTAGTGATTTCGCTAATATCTACTTGTTTAGGGATTGAAGGCAAGAAGACTGGTCATTGTGATGGAAATGTAACAGAAGGGTAAATGGCCAGTTCTTGGAGCAAGATAGAAGTTATTAGCAGGTACATGCAGCTTAATAATAAATGAATCAATGCTTTGCCTCCATTTAGGCCAAAGATTTGGAGTGAGGGCCAACTGGGCCTTGTAAACCTAGGTGGGTCTTCCTTCTGACTGGCCTAACAGAAAGTCATTTGGACCTCCCTTGACAAAGGCAAGGCAATTCTGAATGGCAGACCTTTTAATGAGGAGGTGGGTTGAGTTTTCAGTTCTTCCTTATTACTTAATGTTGGGGGTGGGGTTGGGGGTAGGCAGGACTAGTCCTCAGGCAATAACATTAGCAGCAGGGCAAAGTGGACTGGCCTTTAGATGTGGCAGGTTATGTCCTTTGCTAGTTGTTTTATGAGACCCAGTTGCCTCTAGCAAGCTTGGTTAGAAAAAAAATTTTTGATCAGGGTCTCTGGGGGCCCTCCCTGTTTTAGTTTTCTCCTTTGAGGACCAAGGTGAACCTAACTATGATGAAAGGAAACCAAGAACGAGAGATTTGTCCCATGGGGAGGGCCTAGCCCAAGCTAGTTAACAACCTTGGGGGCTGGGGGCAATCACATTACTTAATCATGCTTTTCAGAAACTGCCTGCCTTTCAGAAGTGGGGTCTGTCAATGAGGAAAAGGGGTTATTAAATGATATGGCACAATATTAATTTTCCTCATGAAACAGTGAAGTCCATGAGACGGTCCACAGTTAGAACCTAAGTAAATGTATAGTGACTATAAATATTAATGTTACACTAAACTTCTAGGTATATACCTACAGGATAGCCATTGGTCATAAATCTTCAAATCCTGTCTCAGACTTTTACAAGTTGTGATCTTGAGCAAATTATTTCAACCTCAATCTGCCTTAATTTCCTCATCTACAAAATCAGGATAATAATAGCATACATCTCTCTTGAGTTGTGAGAATAAAATGAGGTGATACTTGCAAAGTGTTTTTCAGACTTTAAGGCACTATGTAGATGCTATTTGTTGTCATTACTTCAGTCTTTAAACATACGTCAGTACAATTTTGCAAGGAAGAACAATTTCCTGAGACCAAAAGAGGGGCTTGAACTTTTCCAGAAAGGGCTATAGTAACTTATGCTATTGAAATCTTTAATTCTAATAGCAAATGGGGATTTGCTATTGAGAGTGAAATCTTCAGTACTGAATGATCCACAGATGCTGAAATAGGAAGCTCTGAATATCTGTTCTCACATGTAAGATCTACATTCACATTTTAGGACTGTTAGCCCCTCATCAGGGTTAAGTTCATACTATTTTTAAAACTTGCTTTGAAAATGTTAGTTTCTCTTCTCTACCTGTCAAAGATATCTGAGATAATCTGACTGTAGTATTAATACTCCCTTTAAGGTCTAATTTTCTGAGGAATTCTTAAGGGGAGGGGAATAATTTTCACCTTGTATCTCACTGCCTTGATCTATTTCTCTTATTTTGATGGTATAAGGAGGGGTCTCTTACCTTCCTCCTCCCCCTCTTAAAAAACAAAACAAAACTTGCACTTGTCCTTTGATCCTTGAAATTCTTTCAGTAGAGATGAATCTTACTCTCTGTAGTTAGCAGTAAAAGCTTAAAATACTAATGCCCCTTCCAGAAGCAACACGATTGGATTCACGCTAACGTATAAGTCTCTGATGATATATGCTTTCCTGAGAGGAAGCTCAGGGAGGAATCTTCCTTTATCCTGAAAAATGTCCCTCCCTTGAGGGCTTTTTGAAGTATAGCCTGGATAAAGTTTTGTAGTAGAAATTCTTGTTCAGGTATAGGCTATACCAGAAGGTCTCTGAGGCCCCTTATACCTTTCAGATTCTGCTGTCTTGCTCTACAATAGATGTGACCCTAAGGGACGTTTTATATAACTCAAATTTTTGTAAATCAAATTCATAAAATACACATTTACTTAGACTCATCATAGAGTGTTTCATGGACTTTGCTTCCTCACTATACTAATTGCCTCCAGCCTATCCCTTCTCCTAGCTGTTCTTACTGTTAGATAGTTCATTTGTGAGTTTCTACCCAAGTAATGTCCCTGATTAGGTTGTCTCTCTTGAAAAGCCTGGTATTTCCCATTGTCAACCAGCAAGCATTTATTAAGAAACCAGGAAAACTAAAATGGGTGGAGGGAGGCAGCTGGAAAAAAGGTTCAAGGAGAATACAGTATCCTATTAGAAGAGTTGCAATCCGGTCAGTTGGCTGAATTGTAGAGAGCATAGAGGGATTTAAGGTATGAGAAGAAGAAAGGCAGGAAGGGACCAGGTTATGAAGAACTTTAAATGCCAGAGGAGTTTGTTATAATTAATGTTGGAAATAATGGGGTGCCATTGGAGCTCATTGAACTCTAGGAGGGTGACATGGCCTCATGTTTTAGAAACATCATTTTGACATCTGAGTGGGGAATGGATTGAAGTAGGAGAAAGAGTTGAGGTGGGGTGACTAGTTAGAAGGCTTTTGTAGTAAGTAGTCTAGGCCAAAAAAAAAAGTTTTCTTGATTCTGGCATTCAAGGCCTTCTATCATGTTGTTCCAAGCTACCTTTCTAATGTTAAGTTGCTTCTTCAACTTGTCTGTTCTTCACCCCCATCTTGCCTTTCTCTGAGCTTTTGCTCATGTCGTTCTCCGTCCATCCCTGGAATGCTCTTCCCACCATCACTACTATAGGCTCCCTTGGCAGGGCTCTGAGGAGTTCCCCTCTTCCAGGCAACAGGTGACAGAGCAAAGAGAGCTATAGCCTCCCTCCTTCACAACCATCTCTAAAGTCAGCAGACAGATAAATCCTCTCTTCCCAGATGACAAGTATCAGGTATCAGTACAGAGAAAAATAAAATCTTTCTTCCCCCAGGCTCTGAGGTCAGTTCTTTGACCAGCCTTCCCATTGCAAAGTAAGGTCCCTTCAGTGAGAGACCTTCTTTCTAGTTCACAATGATTAGTCAAGTCCTCATTTTCTGCTAGCTAAGCAATAACCGGGCAACTAGGTGGTACAATGGGTAGAGTGCCTGACCTGGAGTCAGAAATTGACTCCTCTTCCTGAGTTCAAATCTGGCCTCAGATACTAGCTGTGTGCTTCTGGGCAGGTCACTCTACCCTGTTTGCCTCAGTTTCCTCAAATGTAAGATGAGCTGGAGAAGGAAATGGCAAACCTCTCCAGTATCTTTGCCAAGAAACCCCCAAACGGGGTTGTGAAGAGTCAGCCACTTACTGAACAGTAACAAGTAAGACCTGGGGAATATCACTTATTTGTCTAATAATCTCAAAACACAGTTCTGGGGTTCAACTTTCAACTCCAAAGTTCTGCTGATCATATGTGCACATTAAATTTTGGGAGTTACAATTCAGTAACTGACTTTACCCCAAGTAAATGACTTATCTTTGTGGGTTGCTTTCCTTCATTTTCTCTCCAAACAGATAAGTCCCATGTTTGTCTTTGCCTTTGCTTCTTTCAGTGAATGAAACTGTCACAATCTGAAGACAGGAAGACAGGAACTCTCATTTAAAAAAAAAAAAATCTTTGTATCTCCTGTGCCTACCAGTGTCCTATACTGAGTAGACCCTTAATGTTTCTTGAATTGAATAGGAGCCAGTATGGGTTCTCTTAAAATAAGTGCCACTCACCTTGTTTCCTTTTGTGACTATGTTACAGAATTATAGGCATAGTGTGCTTATATTTCAGCAAAGACCTTGAAAATATTTTATGATGTCATCGTGGATGAATTAGAAACATTTGGACTAAGTGACAGGTGGATTTTGTGATCTGGTTGAACAATTGTGCAAGAGTACTAATTAATGAGTCAGAATCTTTCCAAATTTGATGTATTGACATTTCACTTTTGTACCAAAAAATTGTCATTCTTCCCACTTTTCATGAATTATACAAATAATTTTTTTATTCAACTAAAAGTAAGAACTTGTAATTTTTATAACACATATACACTAAACATACAATAAGATATGTATATTATAATGTAAATAACCACCAAGTTGCTTTCTGTGCCATAGGATCATAGATTTAGAGAAGGAAGCACCCTAGTCCTCTAGTCCAGAGGTGTCAAACAAGTAGTGGGCTAAATGCAGCTCACAACGTTCTGGAATGTGCCTAAAACCAGATTAAAGTATAACTGGGAAATAGTTAACAAAATAAATAAAAATTCGGTAAGATACTGATAATGTTCACATATGATTTTCTAAGTCAATATGCAGCCTGGAGGGATCCCTCATTTTATAGTTAAGGGAACTGAGCTCAGACAGGTTAAGTGAAGTAGTCCAAGACCGCCCAGGTAGTAAATGGCAAAGCTCAAATTCAAACCCAAATTTTTTGAGACCAAATCCAACATCCCACTGTGTTATACTGCCTCTTGTGGTCCATGAGGGATCTTCTGTTTCAACCCTTAAGAAAAAAAGTCCCATCGCTAGGACTCACTCCAGAGTTGTGGAGAGATTAACTGCCAAGGTAGTCCATTCTGCATTTGGACAGCTCTACTGAATACGTTCTTTCCTTTTCCTGAGCTAAATCTGTTTTTCTGTAACCGTCGTCTCCTGTCTTAGTTCCAACCTTCAGTACCATCCAGAACAAATCTATTCCTTATGCCCTCTAATAACTCTTCAGATATTTGACCAGAAAGATAGTGTCTTCTCTTCACCAGGTTAAATGTTCCTAGTTCCTTCCAGGGTAACATCAATCAGTACTCTTTAGATTAGGTAAATTCAGGTTTGTTTGCTTTTGTCTGGATCCGTGACTTGTTGTAGGAGTTTTTTGAGTTCTTTTGCAGTCTGGTGAAGACTATGGACCCCTTCTCAGAATGTTTTAAGGTGAAATTTTAGAAAAATACTTAGAATTACAAAGGAAACTAAGTATATTGAAACAATGAATTTTTTTTCCATCCAAGTTCATAGACCCCTTCCCAAAGGGCCATCTCATATAACAATTTTTTTTAAAGAAACAAAGGAAAATAGGTAGAATAAAGGGGGAAAAACAATTATCAAAACTGTTCTACATATTTTTAAAAATCTGAAAGTCAGTGAAATATCCCACATCTGCCCATGGACCTTTTATCTCTGTAAATGAGTAAGGGGAAGTATCTTCTTTTTTTATTAATGTTATTTTTATTAGTGCTTTATATTATATAATTAGACATTTTTGCAATAATTTGCATTTGTATATTACTTTTCAATTTACAAAACACTTATATGCATGATCTCATCTGGTCAACATTTTAATGCTGATGAAAATGAGACAGAATGAAATTAGATCATACACCTATCAAGGTCATCTATCTTTTTTTTTTTATATTTTATTTATTTTCAGTGTTCCACAATCACTGTCATATAACCTAGATTTTTTTCCCTCCCTCTGCCTCCTTTCTCCCCACCTCCCCCCTCCCTCCCTGAGATGGCATACAATTTTATATAGGTTCTATACATACATTCCTATTAAATACATTTTCACCATAGTCGTGTTGCATAGAATTAAAACAAATGGGAGAAATCATATAACAAACCAAAATGTAATATGAAAGAAAATGATCTACATTCTGCGATTGAATTGCATAGTTTCTCTGGATGTGGAAGACATTTTGCCTTAAAGGACCATTGGGAATTTTTTAAGTCTCAATTGCAATGAAGTTCTAAGACTACCAGAAAAAATCCTCACACACTGTGGTTGTTGCTGTATACAAAGTTCTGGTTCTGCTCCTTTCACTCAACATCAGATCATATAAGTCTTTCCAGGCCTCTCTGAAGTCTTCCTGTTCATCGTTTCTCAAAGCACAATAGTACTCCATTATATTCATATACCATAATTTATTCAGCCATTCCTCAATTGATGGGCATCCCCTTGATTTCCAGGTTTTGGCTACCACAAAGAGGTGTTGCTATAAATATTTTTGTACATGTGGGACCCTTTCCCATTTTTATGATCTCTTGGGGATACAGTCGTAGAAGCAGTATTACTGGGTCAAAGGATATGCACATTTTTGTAGCCCTTTGGGCATAGTTCCAAATTGCTCTCCAGAATGGCTGGATGAGCTCACAGCTCCACCAACAATGAATTAGTGTTCCAACTCTCCCACATCTTCTCCAACATTTATCATCTTCCCGTTTGCCATGTTAGCCAATCTAATAGGTGTGATCTGGTATCTCAGAATTGTTTAGATTTGCATCTCTCTAATCAATAGTGATTTAGAGCATTTTTTCGTATGACTATAGATATCTTTAATTTCTTCCTCTGAACACTCCCTGTTCATATCCTTTGACCATTTATCAATTGGGGAATGAGTTGTATTCTTGTACATTTGACTCAGTTCTCTATATATATTAGAAATGAGGCCTTTATCACAGACGCTAGTTGCAAAAATTCTTTTCCAGTTTTCTGCTTCCCTCCTAATCTTGGTTGCATTGGGTTTGGTTGTGCAAAATTTTTTCAGTTTAATGTAATCAAAATTATCCATTTTGCACTTCATAATGCTTTCTATCTCTTGTTTCATCAAAAATTCTTAGGGGAAGTATCTTCTTATGGCTGTTATTTGGGGCTAAACTTGTTCTTTTTAATTTCGCAACATTTACTTTTGATTAGTTGGTGGCGGTGGTGGTTCTCTCCATTTGATTAGTTTGAGGTGGTTCTTCCCATTTTCATTGTTCTAGTCATTGTGTATATTCTTTTCCTGGTTCTGCTTACTTCACTCTGTGTTATATCATGTAAGTCTTTCCATGCATTTCTATAGTCATCGTATTTGTCATTTCTTATAGTACAATAATATTCCATTACATTCTTGTATCAACAATTTGTTTAGGCATTTTCCAATCAATGAGCATCTACTTTGCATCCAGTTTTTGGAATCAGGAAAAGTACTGCTATAAATATTTTGAGGCATATAAGTGACCCTCTTGAGTTAAAGGGTTACAATGCACTACTGTGCCTACTTTTTCATAACTTTTCCAACATTGACTATTTTCATTTTTTTTTTCACCTTTGCCAGTTTTTCCGAGATGAAATCTCAGGGTTATTTTGATTGGCAGTAATCTTATGTGTTTTGGGACTTTTAAAATGGTTGTTAATAGTTTTCAATTCTTATGATAATTGTTTATATTCTTTTGGGTAATGGTTTGGGGGTTTAGACCTATCTATCATCTATCTTTCTTACCCTTACTTCTTTTTTTGGAAAGCATCTCTGCATAATTGACTCACCCCTGTGCCCCCTGTCTACGTAGACTCCTTTAAACTTCCCTAATGACAAAGTTCTTAGAAGTTACATGTGTCATCTTCTCATACAGGAATGTAAATAGTTTAACTTGATTGAGTCTCTTATGATTATTTTTCATGTTTATCTTTATATGCTTCTCTGGAGTCTTGCGTTTGAATGTCAAATTTTC
Source organism: Notamacropus eugenii (assembly GCF_028372415.1). Taxonomy (NCBI): domain Eukaryota; kingdom Metazoa; phylum Chordata; class Mammalia; order Diprotodontia; family Macropodidae; genus Notamacropus; species Notamacropus eugenii. The sequence continues at coordinate 127,806,949 of NC_092876.1, forward strand.
TTCCTGGGCCTGATTTTTTCATTAGAAATGTTTGAAAGTCCTCTATTTCATTAAATATCCACTTCACCCTGCAGTATTATATTCAGTTTTATTGTACAAGTGTTTCTTGGTTATAATCCTAGCTATTTCACCTTTTGGAATATCATATTCTAAGCTTTCTGCTTCTTTGATGTGGATGCTATGAAATCTTGTGTGATTCTAACTGTAGCTCCATGATATTTGAATTTTTTTTCCTGGTTGCTTGCAATATTTTCTTCAAATTTTGACCTGGGAGCTTTAGAATTTGGATATAATGTTCCTAGAAGTTTTCATTTTAGGATCTCTTTCAGGAGGTGATCAGTGTGTTCTTTCAATTTCTAGTTTACTCTCTGCTTTTAAGGTATCTGGGGAGTTTTCCTTCATAATTTCTTGAAATGTGACATCTAGGCTTTTCTTTGATGATGGTTTTTAGGTAGTTCAATAATTGTTAAATTATCTCTCCTCAATCTATCTTCCAGGTCAGTTGTTTTTCCAATAAGATATTTCCTATTTTTTCCTATTTTTTCATTCTTTTGACTTTGTTTTACTGGTTTTTGATGTCATGGAGTTATTAGCTTCTACTTGCACAATTCAAAATTTTAAAGAATTATTTTATTGAGTAAGCTTTTCCATCTCTTTTCCTATTTGGCCAATTCTGCTTTTAAATGAGTTCTTTTCTTTAATGAATTTTTGTACCTCTTTCCAATTGGCCAATTCTGTTTTTTAAGGTGTTATTTCTTTCACCATTTTTTGTGCCTCTTTAGCCAAGCTATTAATTCTAGTTTCATAATTTTCTTACATCATTCTCATTTCTTTTCCCAATTTTCCCTCTGAATATTAAAAACCATACTCTTAAAAAAATAGAAGAGATTACATATCTTTCATAATGGGTAGGAAATGTATTCTTAAGCAAACAAGGAATAGAGGCAATTCCATAAGATACAATAGATAATTTTGATTACATGAAATTGAAAAGCTTTTTACTTGCAAATATGGCAAAATTACTTTGCAAATTACTTGCAAAATTAATTTTACTTGCATCTGAAATTAAGAAGGGAAGTGGTAGAATGAGGAAAAAAATCTTTGTTATTAAATTTCTACCACTCATCTCTTTCTTTAACTCTTCCAGGAATTCTTGTTGGTCTTGGGTCAAATTAGCATTTTTCTTTGAGGCTTTTTTGGAACTGTTTTCACTTTGTTATCTTCTGAGTTTGTCTTGGGCTTCCCTGTCACTATAGTAGCTTTTTAGGGTCCAGTTCTTTTTTGTTGTTGTTTGCTCATTTTCCAACCTGTTTCTTGACTTGGAACTTTATGTTAAAGTTGGGAGTAGGGAGGCACTGTGCCAAGCTTCAGGCTTTTTCATACTACTATTTTGAGAACTAATCCTGGGATTCTGGGTATTTTTGATGTTTCCAAAGTGGTGTGTGTATTCCTGGGAGAAATGTGATCTTTAAACAGGAAGAGCCTCTGCTATCCTGTAGCCACAAATGCTAGCAGTCCTCTTGGCCCTGGAACTATGATCAGGCCCCCTGTCTTCCCAAATGGCTTGCACTAGTTCTCCTCTTTGCTTTGGAACTGTGACCAGGGCTGCTGCTCCCTGGTGATCAACCATAGGTACTCCTCTGTGCCCTGGAACTGTGACCCAGAACTGTGTATGGACACCAGAGTTGACAATTGCTGCCAGCTACCCCAAGTGCTAGCAAAGAGTCCCCTGTAATCTCTTTCTGACCAGTTTTCTGATTCTCTTACCATCTCAGAACTGAGAGCTTCCAAAAAGCTGCTACTGCAGCTGCTGTGGCTGCCCCAAGGCCCATCATGATGAACAAGAAATTTTCAGAGGAAAAAAATTAAACCTATCAATAGTCATACAAAAATGTTCTAAATCACTAATAATTAGAGAAACCCAAATTAAAGCAACTCTGATGTACCATCTCACACTTATCAGATTGGCTAAGATGACAGAAAAAGGAAATGACCAACATTGAAGGGGATGAAGGGAAATAGCTTCATTAAAGCACTCTTAGTAGAGCTGTGAACTGATCCAGTCATTCTGGAGAACAATATAAAACTATGCTCCAAGAGCTATATGACAGTATATATCCTTTGACCCAGCAATACTGCTTACTAGGTCTATATCCCAAGGTGATTAAGGAAAAAGGAAAGCTACAAATATTTTTGTACATCCTTAACTAGAATTTGTTTTGCTTAGAACTAATTGGAATCCCTAGATTCTCATTCCCGTTTTCTTCTTCCTCTCTTATTTTCCTGTGGAGCAAAGTGTATCTCTGTTCTCAACTCTGTGTGTGTTTGTGTGAGTGTGTGTGTGTGTGTGTGTGTTTCCCTCCTTCAACCAGTTCAGGTGGGAGTAAAGAGCAACTGTTAACTGCTCACTCCACCATTTGTTTCCTCGTCGTTTGTATAGATGTTCATTTGCATGCGCTGTGAGATTTTTCTCTAACTTCCTTTTTCCTTAGCTCACAATGTATTCCTCTTCCCTTCTTTTTCCATTCTTTCCTTAAGATTTTCAAGACATAACAGGATCGTTCCCAGACTGTTTGTCTAATTAAGCTCCTACTATGACTCCTAATGATCACAGGGATCAGAGGGGACACATGTATCATCTCCCCATTTTGGAGCATAAGTACTTTATCTCTGTTTAATCCCTTAGGATTGTTCATTTTTACCTTTTTATATTTCTCTTAATCCTTTTGTTAGTTTCCATATAGCTCTGGCTAAGGACAGCTAGGTGGTGCAGTGCTTAGAGCACCAGTGCAGGAGTCAGGAGGACCTGAGTTCAAAACTTACCTCAGATACTTGACGCTCACTAGCTGTGTGATCTTGGGCAAGTCACTTAACCCCAATTACCTCATCCTGGGTCATCTCCAGTCATCCTGATGAATGTCTGCTCACTGGATTCAGATGGCTCTGGAGAAGAAGTGAGGCTGGTGGCCTGCACAGCCCTCCCTCACTCAAAACAAAGTCAAGTGCAAGTCATGTCATCATTTCTCTGATGGCGTGGTCTTCTTTGGCAACGAAGGACGAACACACACATACACATATAGCTCTGGTCTCTAAGTATCAAGAATGCTTAGAAATCTTCTATTTCATGAAATATCCATTTCCCCCCTGTGGGATTATATTCAGTTTTGCTGGGTATGTTATTCTTGACTGTAATATATCCTTTGTTTTCTGGAATATTGTATTCCAAGCTCTTTACTTCTTTATAATGGTGTATTTTAAATCACATGTGATCCTAACTGTGACTCCTTGGTATTTGAATTCTTTCTTTTTGACTGCTTGCAGCCATTTTTCTTTGAAATAGAAGCTCTGGATTTTGACTATGGTGTTCCCAGGAATTCTCATTTTGGGATTTCTTTCAAGGGATGACTGGTGGCTTCTTTCTATTTTTACTTTGTCCTCTGGTTCTAAGAGACCTGATCAGTTTCCTTTCATAATTCATTGAAAAATGATTTCTAGGCACTTTCTTTCTCTGTCTCTGTCCCTCTCTGTCTGTCTGTCTCTGTTTCTCTCTCTCTGGTCATGGCTTTCTAGTAGTCCAATGATTCTATATTTTTTTCTCCTCACTTGTTGTTGCTATGAGAGCTTACATTTTCTTCTATTTTTTTAAGTCTTTTGAAGTTGTTTTAATATTTCTTCTTATCTCATGAAGTTATTGGTATCTATTTGGTCCATTCTAATTTTCAGAGAGTTTGTTGCTTAGGCAAAATTTAGTACCTCTCATGGTAAGCTGTAAATTCTTTTTCCAATTCTATTTATTCTTCTACTGTTCTAATTTTATATATAAAATGTTTTAAACTTTTTTTTAGAAAAAATTCTTCATCTTTTCCAGAAATTCTAGTTGAACTTGTGCCCAAGGCTTTGCTTATAAATATTTTGGACTCATTTTCTTCTGAGTTTCTTTAGTGAGCCTCCCTATGATCATGATAGCTTTTTTATGGTGGGATTCTTTTTTATTTGACCATTCTTTCAGCCTAATTTCTTGACTATGAACTTGATGTTAAGGCCAGGCTCTGTATACTTCTGAAAGAAATGTTTGGGTTGGTCCTGCTGCTTTCTTGGGGGTATTTAGTGCTGAGTTATTCCAGGCTCTCAGGGACAACTCAGGCTGGGAATGCTGCAAGCTTTCAGTTCTACCAAAGTGGTCTGATCTAAGGCAAAATTTGGTCATTAGTCCCACCATGGTCTGAGCTCTGCAAATTCCTGACCTGCGTTTGAGTTTGAACAATTGCTGGACTCAGCTACTATCTGCTACCTAGAAAGTTCTGGTAGCTCAGATTGTCAGAATTGCAATTTTCCTTTTTGTCTGAGATTCTTGCCCTGGTTATTCTTCTGCAGGCATCAGACTAAACTAAAAGCTGACTCTGAGACATGACTCTGTCTCTGGAGTCTGACCCAGGCTTCTTTTGCTTGCTTCTAAATCTCTTCTTTCAGTTCACAGGACCGTGACTTCTCATTATCCTAGAACTCCATCCCTAGGTTTGGGTCCCCTCCTCAATGTCTGGATCTATGGCTTGGGATTGGGTAGTAGATGACACAATTGCTCTTTGCCACCTATTTCCCCACCCTTCAGGAAGTCCTCATGCCCCATATGTTTTAGGGATTTCCTCTTGCCCTGGTAGATATTACTGCAGTGTCCCTCACAGCTTATTCCTTGCTGTACTGTTCCCAGTATCCCCCCACCTCTATGTCTGTCTCCTTTTGCCTACTTTGGCTGGAAAAAATGATTCACATTTTTTTTTTCTTCCATTTACCCATCAGGATTTGTTCTGGTGTTTTTCCTAGATCCATTTTTTTTGGAGGGTCCACAGGAGGTTAGATATACTTTTTCCTGCTACTCTACCATTTTGGCTCTTTCTCATCAATAATCTCTCTAGAAAAATTATTATTTTATACATATTATAATATATATTTATTTTTACATAGTATATATATATATATATTATAATGTTCTTTTCTTTTTAATTTTTGAGTTCCAAATTTTTTCCTCCTTCCATTCCTCCCTTACCGACTGAGAAGGCAAGCAAAATGATATCTTTTATACATGTGAAATTATGCAAAACATATTTCCTCATTAGTCGTATCATAAAACAAAGCAAAAAAGAGAAAATTAGACTTCAATTTGCACTCAGAGTTAATAGTTCTTTCTCAGGAGATGTATAGCATATTTTCATCATGAGTCCTTTGAAATCATTTTGGATCATTATACTGATCAGAGAAGCCAAGTCTTTTCACAGTTTATCATCATTACATTACTGTTATGGTACACAATGATCTTCTGGTTCTTTTCACTTTACTTTGCACCAGTTCTTATAAGTCTTGACATGTTTTTCTGAAACCACCCCACTTATAATTTCCTATAGCACAATAATATTCCATCACAATCATATTCAACAACTTGTTCAGCCATTCCTCAACTGATGAGCATCTTTTCAATTTCTAATTCTTTGCTACCATAAAAAGAGGGAATATAATTATTTTTGTACATGTAGGTCCTTTCCTTTAATCTCTTTGGGGTGCAGGTCTGGTAATAGTATTTTTAAAAAATAATTCTATTTATTTTTGTTATATTCTAAGTTCTGAACTGTCTCTCTCTCTCCCCATTCTGCACTAGAGAAGGCCACCATTTGACAGAGATTTATAAATATATGTGAAAACTATATTAAGCATACTTCTGTTTATCATTTCTTTCTGTGGAGGTGAACTGCATCTTCCTTCATAGATCCTTTACAGTTAATCTGAGTATTTATAATACTCAATAATTAAGTTGTTCACCATTAGAACAATATTGCAGTTACTGCATATTACTGTATATGACATTGTCATGGTTCTGCTCATTTCACTTTTCATTATTTCATGCAAGTCTTTGTTTTTCTAAAATCAACCAGCTCATTATTTCTTACAGCATAGTAGTATTCCATCACCATCATATATGACAACTGGTTTAACTCTTCCCTAGTTGGTGAACATCCCCTCGGTTTCCAGTTCTTTTTCACCACAAAGAGAACTGCTGCAAATATTTTAAAACATATAGGTTCTTTTCCCTTTTCTCTGATCGCCTTAGGAAATAGACCTAATAGTAGTATCACTAGGTCAAAGGGTATATACAGTTTTATAACTGAGCATCTAGTAATAGTATTGCTGGGTCAAAGGGTATATACAGTTTTATAGTCCTTTGGGCATAGTTTCAACTTGTTCTGCAGAATGACTGAACCAGTTTACAATTCTATCAACAGTTTATTAGCGTATGTCTACCCCCGCTCTGTTCCCGCTTCCCGCCACATCCCCTCCAGTATTTGTCATTTTTGATAGGCGTGAGGTGGTACCTCAGAATTGTTTCAATTTGCATTTCTCTAATCAATAGTGATTTATAGCATTTTTTACATGACTAAAAATAGCTTTGATTTCTTCTTTTAAAAGCTGTCTGTTCATATTCTTTGGTCATTTATCAACTGGGGTATGGCTCTTATTTTTATAAATTTGACTCAGTTCCCTATATATTTGAGACATGAAGTCTTTATGAGAGAACCTTGCTGTAAATATTTTTATATTATTTAATTGTTTATGGTACATTTTAGCAAAATATAGTTTCCCTAATTTATCTCTTTTAATTAGGTCTATTTTTGCTTTTGCTTTGTCTGAGATTACAATTGCCACATCTATCTTTTTTTACTTCAGCTGAAATATAATAGATTCTGCATTAGTCCTTTATTTAAACTCTGTGTCTTTTTGTTCCTAGCATGTTTTTGGATCCTAGTTTCTAATCCATTATGCTATCCTCTTCTGTTTTATGCATGAGCTCATCCCATTCATATTCCCAGTTATGACTACTAACTGTGCATTTCCTTCTATCCTATTTTTTTCTGTTTATCCTTTTCTTGTTTTTTATAATCCTGTCCCTCCTCGAAAGTCTGTTTTGCTTTTGACTGTTATCTCTTAATCTGCCCTTCCTATTATTGCCCTCCTCCATATTTTTTATCATTTGTAAAGTGGGAATGTCATTTGCATGCATACAGTTATTGTGAAAAAATATTAACAAAAGTTAATTATAAGACACTAGAAATATGTGAAATTATTTTTAAATTTTTATTTACTGTTTGTCTCTCCAAACTCCTTTCTTTATCTTACTGCTATAGATGCAGTGCTAATTAGCACTTCAGAATGAAGAGATTTATCTGTACTGTAATTTCTACTCTAAAATCAACCCTTAGTGAACATGGATCTGTATATTTGGTTACCAGCTCAGTTCCTGGGAGAAAGTTGTATTTTGGAATGGATCTTGTCAATAATGCTGACTTGAGAGCTGTTTCTTGCATTCACAACTAGAGACTGACTTACAGGACAAGTGGCTGCTAAGTCTGGGATCCATCCTGTTGGATTCTTAGTCAAAACTTGAATTCTTTGATTCAGGGACAAATGGAACATTTAAAGTTGCTTGCTTCACACTCTGCCTTTTTGGAATTTGGGATCTTTCTGCAGTCTCAAAGTGGGAAAGAATCTGAGAGTCCATTAGGTACCTGACCAGCAATCTCCTTTACAGTAAGACTTACAAGTGGTTATCCAGCCTAGCAACAACTCTATGAGGTAGGACCATTATTCTCATTTTATAGATGAAGAGACCATCATCATCATCAAGGATGCACTGAACTCACTGCCCTATGCTAGGTCCTGTTCATTAGAACCCATTTCCACATCTGGTGAATGGCTCAATTAGTTGCCAGTGCCCAACGAATCAAACAGATGATTCTTTTACTAAGCATGCATTCTAAAACCTTCTGGTAAAAGCAGTCCCCAAAGTAGATAAAAGTAGTTCATTTATATAAAAACAAATAAGAGTTGTTGGTAAGGTTCAAGGCAGTAGGCAAGAAGGTTCCCTTGGGTCTCAGGAGCTCTCTGCCACAATCCTACAACCTACTTTTGTATTCTTCTTGCTCAAAGGGTCCACAACTGGGTTCCAGATTGCTCCAATCTGGTGCAAAATTAACCCAAACTGCCCAAGTTTGCACTACAAAATAATTTTGTTTGATGTTGAAGTATGTATTCTGTGTGAGGGTTAACTCTTGAGTTCCACCAGTATTCTGATCATAGATTTAAAACTGAAAATGATCTTAGAGATCACTGAATCCTCTCATTTTACAGATAGGGAAACTGAGGCACAAAGAGAGTAAAATACTTGCTCAGGGTTGTGTGACTAGTAAGTACTAGAAACATGAATTGAACCTAGGTCTTCCTAACTCTAACCCCACTGCTCTATCCATTACACCATGCTTCCTCCACGCTGGGATATGCCATGTGGGGTGGTAATCTAGAGATGAAGTCATTCTGATGTATGTGAAGTCAAGAAGGCTGTTCATAGACTCAAAGTCTTTCATCTTCATTTTTTTCGAGGATGCAGCATCCTATAGTGTAGTGGTTTCTCAAAGGTGTACAACAGCACACTAATATACACATGTCCTCCCTCTACCCAGACTTCTACCTTTCCAATCCCTGTCCCATTGCCCCTTCAATTTACTGCCTTTCTTCCCTGTTTGTCTTCAGGGAGGTCATAATGGTGGCTTTTATCAGTGAAGGGGCCTCCTTTTCTACTTTTAGTCCTAGGAAAATAAAAAAAAGAGGGTAAAAAACTGTGAGAGGGGAAAGAGAGGTAGAGGAATCTCAAAGCCCAGGGATTAGGGCTAGAGGCCTTGACTGTTTGGGAAAGCCTACGTTGTTGTCAACTTAAACGTTTGACATGCCTTGGTTTGTCATGGCAGAGACTCTTGTGTCATAAGCCAAAAAGCTTGAGAACTATTGGTCTCAGGTATCAGCTCTCCCATTTACCAGATAGATGACCTAGTCACTCAACCTCTTTCTGAACTTGTTTCTTCTTCTGTAAAATGAAGGTATTGAACTACATGCTCTCTAACATCCCTTCCAATTTTAAGTCCTGTGAACAGACATAGAAGGGAAGTAGGTCTTATTATCCTCCTTTTTAAACCTTAAAACACTGTATAAATGTTAATGGATATTATTATAAAGGGGATTGGCAAGGTTCAGTCCTTATAACTGTGGACAGCATGCAATTCCCACATGAATTTGGCAGCTTGTACAGTGTTGCTTCTAGTCTGGTTACCATGTGAAGAAAAGGAGTCATTTGTTTTGAGCCATAACTGGGAATGTTAGCAAAAGTGTGAATTGATGATTTGGCCCCTTTTCTTCTCTCCAGGGGTGAGCAAAGAAAATGAGCTACTGTTGGCCCTCTCTGGATTGGGGAGACCCACCATGGTAATCACATGGCTCCATAGATATGGAGTTCTGCTTCTTATCCCTTTGGCTTGGTGATTTCTGATTTTTTGATGATGGAATATTAGACTAGACTATGACCTTGTGAGGTCAAAAGGTTGGAATAGGAGAGCCCAAAGTCTATGAGATGGAGACCATGTAGTGATTAACTGAAGGCTGAATGTAGGTGGGAAGGCAGCAAAGGCCCTAAAGAAGGACTCTCTTGACCCAGCCCAATAGTCCTCTTCCTAGGGACTGAGACAATAGATGGGAAATACATAATAACTTCTGTTCTTGCTCTATCTTCACAGTAAATCCCTTTCTAATAGTTAATTGATTAAATGAAACTAGAATACCTAATTATTGGATAGAATCACTTGTATCAATGATGTAAGGGAAAAACTAACTATAATTGATAATTCTTATTGATGGAGCACACCAGAATTGGGGATTGAGCCAATGTGATTTAAAAAAAATCAGTCTAGCTCCTCAGGAAAAAACCATAGAATCTTGAGGGAGAGATGGTTCCTTGTTCTGAGGGACTTATCAGGGTACGTGTGGGTTTTGATGATCTGGAGAGTCTATATAGGCTATAGAATTATTGCTATTTTATAGTTGAGTAAACTCGAACCCAGAACAGTGATTGTGATTTTACACAGCTGTTAAGTATTGGAAGTGAGATCAGAACTGAGGGTTTTCTTTTTTCTTCTGCGCTGATTAGGCATGTGACCTGGTGGGTGCCATTGAACTTCTTGTATTGATAAGTGGTAGCTGCTTTCTTGCCATCTTTCCACAGCCCAAGGATGGATCTGCCAATTCACAGTAGATGCTGGGTTGGTCCCCAAAGAAGGGAGATGATTCTTCTCTCGCTGCTTCTCTCTCTCTCTCTTTCTCTCCAGAGTTTGTAGGTCACAGATTTAGAATTGGGAAGGATTTTATAGACCATCTAGTCTACTCTCCTCTTTTTATATATGAAGGAATTGAACTGAGGTGCAAAGAGATTGTGACCTGTGAAATGTCATACATCTAATTAGTATCAGAGTCAAGATTTGAACTCAGGCCTTCCTGACTCAACATCTAGCATTTTACCAAACATACCAGGAGTTCTTAACTTGGTGTCCATGAACTTAAAAAAAACTTGATAACTATTTTTCAATTTAATTGGTTCTTTATGCATTTATTTTATGCATTTAAATTATGCATAAAAATGATTATGAGAAGGTGTCCATAGGCCTCACCAGACTTCCAAAGGGGTCTATGACAAAAAAAAATCAATAGCTCCTGCATTTACTAGGCTTCCTCTAGTTTTCTTAAAATCAAATGAATTCTTCTACCTTTCCACCCCTTACTCTACTCTAAATGAGCTTATGGGGCCAAATATAGCTGTCTTTTATAGGTAGGAATCCAACCTATAAAGGTCACTTGGGATTTTGACCACAGGATAGGCACTTATAATTTATTTCCACTTTTCCTAGTTCTCAAGTGACCCTTTCCACTTGTAAAATGAGGAACATCATTACTGAATGCAAAAATGTCAGTGCTTGAAGAGACCTTAGAACAGGGGTTCCTTGCTATGTTTGAGTAGGATGACCTCTTAAAATTTCACTGACTTAAATTATAATGACAAATATTGGCCCCTGAGGGAGAATAATAAGAACACTGATATCACCCTGGCACAGGCCCGCATCAATTCACGCCTGGATGACCATAAATGGCCTTTTGGTTGCTCTTTTTCCTTCCTTACTCATCTTCCAAAAATGCGTGTCTGACTGTGTCACCAATCTATTCAACAAACTCTGGCAGCTCCCTATTATCTCCAGAATCAAATATAAAATCCTCTGCTTGGCATTCAAAGCCCTTCCTAATACCATGGTCCTCCCCTCCCTTCCCAGTCTTCTCATACTGTACTCCACAGTCCAATAACACTGGCGTCCTTGCTAACAGCCTGTCCCCCATGATGAATCCTCTTCCTTCTTATCTCTGTCCCTTGGCTTCCCTGGCTACCTTTAAGTCTCAGCTAAAATGCCACCTTCCACAAGAAAAAAGCCTTTCCCAATCCCCCTTAATCTTAATGCCTTCCCTTTGAGACTTCCCCCAGTTTGTCTTGTCCATATTTTGTTTGTACATGTTTGTTTGCATGTTGTCTCCTGCATTAGATTGTGAGATTCTTGAGAGCAGCCGCAATCTTTTGGCTTTCTTTGGGTCCTCATAGGAACATAGGAGCCATGTAATAAATGATTGTTGAGTTGGCATGAAATATATCTCCCCCTTTCATTGAGGCTAGGTGGCACAGTGGATAGAATGCTGGGCCTGGAGTCAGAGTCATTTTCCTGAGTTCAAATCTGATCTCAGACTTGCTAGCTGTGTGATCCTGAGCAAATCATTTAACCCTATTTGCTTAGGTTTCCTTATCTATAAAATGAGCTAGAGAAGGAAATGGCAAACTACTCCAATATCTTTGCCAAGAAAACCCCAAATCGGGTCATGAAGAGTCAGACATGACTGAAAAACTTCTTGGAAGGGACTACGGATATGGGACTATAGTTATGGAATGTTGTAAAGCCATCAGATGTGATATGTTTGGTTTTTTTTTTGTTATAGGGGAAGGTTCTCTGTAAGAGGGAAGGATTTGAAGGGGAAATATAACTAGAAATGATTGTCATATGGAAACAAAAGGCATCAGTTAAACTTTACAAAATCCACATACCTCAACATGATAGTAGTTGTGCTAATAGTATCCATTGATAGAGAAAATAATTGACAATTAAAAAGTTACTGTGAATTCACCAGTACCTTTAAAATTTTAATTTATTTTTTCTTTATACTCAGCAATGCTTTTAAGTGAGATTGTATTTCATTGATCATGCCAGCATCTACATGCTTATGAACCATGACTTGGTCCTGGATATCTCCCATCCTAGAATGCCCTCCCTCATTAATTCTGCCTCATACAGTCTCTTTCTCCTTTAAGATGCAGCTCAGGTGCCATCATCCTTATAAATCTCTTCCTGATCTTCTCAAACTGCCTTGTTTTCAGTTACCTTGTAGATTTTTGTATTATTAACTCTATATGAACAGGACCTGTATACCTCCTTGAATTAATCAAAGCCAGCATATGTACATGAATATATCTGTGTGCATATCTATATCTGTATATAATCTACACTTCTTGACTTCCCCCATTAGAAGGTAAACTCATTTCCAGTAGGGATTATTTTGTTCTTTGCACTTGTATCCTTAGTGACTGGCACACTATAAGCATTTATTATTTACATTACCTATTCATTGAATGAATGAATGACACAGGTGTGTGAGAGATCTGTTCTCATTTTGCATATTCTGCTGGAACCAAATAGTAATCACATAATGATCCATAGTGTACAGATGGATTTATGGGTCTCCTTTAATAACTGCATGGTTCACAGACTGAGAACCACTTCCTTACAACATACATGATTAAGTAAAAAAACAAAACACAACACCATAAAATATTAGAAATAGAACTGACCTTAGAACACAAACTGTCAGAGATGGAAAGAACCATATGAAATACCCTGTTGTAGTAATTAGCTCTCTGTAAGCCTAGGGTGCAATATAATACTCCTAAGGTCCATGTGGTTCATTCCTCCTTCAACATTAGAGTTGATTTTAGACAAAACGTGATGAGTTCAGTCACAATTGCTCTGAGTTCTCAGGAAAATTTCTAACATTTAGGAAGAAGTTGGGCTTTCTGTCTAACTTTACATTTATATCTTTCTCTAGTTTATCCCTGGCCTCTTTGTGGTTGGGGCAAAATTCAGTTTACTGGAAATGTTTGAGTAACTAAATAGCAGATTACAACTGTGGATAGACAGTCACTGGGAAGGCAAGTTGGGGAATGAGCCAGCCTTTTTTTCAGGACTTTTCTCTGAGATGGCTATAGAGCATATGACTCTTTACATATCTCCTTTGACATATAATAAGTGCTTAATAAATGTTGATTGATTGAGACTTTGCCACTGTTCAGTTCTACCTCTGCCTCGCAAGGGCATTTTGGAACTTCATGCTTGCTTCAACTTCCCAAATCCAGAAAGGGTAACTATCTGGCACAATGGATAGAGTCTGGGGTCTGGAGTCAGGAAGACCTAAGTTGAAATCTAGACTCAGACACTTACTAGCTGTGTGACCCTGGGCAAATCATTTAACACTATTTGCTTCAGTTTCCTTGTCTATAAAATGAGTTGGAGAAATATCTTTGCCAAGAAAACCCCAAATGAGGTCATGAAGAGTCAGACCCAACTTAACAACAACAAACCCAAACCCAGATCCTCAGAACATCTATCTGGTTTTGAGACACAAATTCCTTGGAGCATGATCAGTTATTCAACACTGGCCTTGATTAATTTAAGGGGTTATACAGGTCCTATTTGGTTCTGGTTCTTGTTCACTCAAGAAGTGTTCTTAATTAACAAAAGGAAGTGGGTGGAGCTCCACCTGTGCACATAGACTATAGAACGGTTAAATATTAGAACTAGAGAGGGCTTAGATTGGACATAAAATGTTCATAGAATCATGAAATTTCAGAATGAGAAGCAAACTTAGAATAAAGAATATCCCAGCTAAGATGAACCAAGGGTAGTAGTGGCTTAAGAATTGATTGGTAACATGGGTTTTGTGGTTCAGAGGGACAAACACTCCCTCCCATTCCTGAGAGTGATTTGAGACTATTATGATCATTGAACATGACGGCCTGTTTGAATTCTTAAGGGAGACAGGAGAGATAGATTGAGAAGGGGAAGATATTTGGACTTCATTATGGGTCCCAAATCCCTCTGAACTCTAAATCCCAAGATGTTAATCCGTTCTTAAGCCAATATTAGAACTTAGAACATGGAAAGTCAGAGCTGGAAAAATGCCTGAAAACAGAGGGCCAGAGCAGAAAGGACCTTAGATCATGGAATGCTAGAGGCAGAAGGGGCCTTAGAAATCCTGGGTTCAGCTCCCTCATTTGACTAAAATGGAGAGAAGCGAAATCACTGGTACACAACAAGGTAGGTGATATTGCTGGATCAGGAATCTGGACCTTCTGAATTCTGAAACAGAGCTCATTATCTGCCATTGCTCTATGTAGGATTTGATTCAGCAAAGTATGGCTTTTAAGAGCTAATTAACTGGCTTGAGGCAGCCAGGTGGTATACTGGACAAAGAGATGGATCTGGGATCAGGAAGACTTGAATTCAAATCTAGCCTCAACCTCTCCCCCCGCCCTGGGCAAATTGTTTTACCTCTATCTGCCTCAATTCTCTCAACCATAGAATGAGGATAATAATAGCAACTACCTATGGGGTTATTGTGAGATTCTGATGAGATAATATTTGTAAAGTGCTTAACACTGTACCTGGTACACAGTAGGTGCTTCATAAATGTTTATTTCCTTCCTTTAAGAGCTTAAAGGAACCTCCAAGATTACCTAGTCCCTGGACACCTAACATTCTGCAATAAGGCCCAGTGTGGGCTGCAAGACCCTATGGACTGTGGCACAACTGAAGGGGTGCACCCTTTACCATCAGTAACGATCTCCCCTGATTCAACCTCCCATAGCCCTTTGCTCCTTGGTGACCCACTTACCATGCAATTTTCGATGCTGTTGTTTATCTCCTTACTAGACTAAGTTACTTTAGGGTAGAGTCTCTGTCTTTTCAAACTTGTATCTCCAGCAGAGTCCAACACAATGCTCTGCATATAGTAGATGCTAAATAAATGTTTGTTATTCAGTTAGTGTATTATAAAGCACATCTGCACTATTCTGCTACTTGGTAACAAACTTTTTTTTTTTATTGTGTACTACGCGTAAGGTTTTGAGTATTACAATAGGACACAACTACAGGTGGTTGTTGTACTGAATGACATTATATTTGTTGTATGTCATTCCTTTATGATTGGCGCTGTGGGTATAAAGACAAAGCTGAGATCTAATCTTCACCTGACTACAGAGCTGTGCCCCCTCCCCTTGAAGTCAGTAGTGGCTGCTTCTGGGGTGGGGGGAAGGGAAAAGACAGGAAGTGATTTCCTCTGGAAAGGGCAGCAGAGGAAAGTTGACAGAGGGCCCAGCCCTTTCAGGGCCCAGTAAGATGAATGGCATGGAAGGCTGTGGAGGCGCCGGGCAGACTCATTTCTCTGCCAGAGCCAGGGATGCTGGAAGGAGAGCCAGAAGTGGAGAGAGGGTGTCAGAGCAGGGGTTGGCTGGGTTTATGAAAATCTACAATGCAAAAAACATTCTAGGGGATTGCTGGTGGTCAGCATCTGGCCTGAATAGCATTGTCTTTGTGCATCAAATTTAAATCTGCAGTACCAAGGAATGTCAGAAGTGGGAGGGACTTGAGACCATAGAGCACAAAATGTCATAGCATAGAATATTAGAGCTAAAAGGGACCTAGAACATGGAATGTAGTAGGTCAATCTAGAAGGGACCTTAGAACATAGACTGTCAGATCTGCAAGAACCCTTAGAACATAGAACACATAATGACATAACAGAATGTTAGGGCTAAAAGGGATTTTAGAGCATTAAATGTAGCACAGTTAATCTAGAAGGACTTCAGAACACAGAATGTCAGAGCTGAAAAGGATCTTTGAATATGAATGCCAGAGATAGGAGGCACCTTAGAACAGAGAATGTCTAAACTAGGGGGACCTTAAAACACACAATGACAGATATGGAAGGGACCTTAGAGATAATTTGGTTCAACTTTCTTGTTTAACAGAATAACAATAATAATATCTACCATTTATATGACTTTAAGGGGCACAAAACACTTTACATGTATTATTTTATTTGACCCTTACCACAGCCTAAGAAAATTGAAAGGAAGGAGAAGAAAAGCAATTTACCTCAAGTCACCTTGGTGTCCCATAGAGCCATAAAATGTCAGAGAGAAAGAAAACTTATTTTTTAAAAATTACTTATTACTTAGTTATTTTAAAAATTACTCATTATTACTTAGTTTTCAACATTCATTTCCACGAGACTTGGAGTTCCAAATTTTCTCCCCATCTCCCTCTCTGCCCACCCCAAGAATGCATTCTGATTACCCCTTCCCCCCATCTGCCCTTCCTTCTATCACACCCCTCCCTTCCCTTATCCCCATCTCTATTTTCTTGTAGGGCAAGATAGATTTCCATATCCCATTACCTGTATGTTTTATTTCCCAGTTGCATGTAAAAACAATTTTTAACATTCGTTTTTAAAACTTTGAGTTCCTACTTCTCTTCCTTCCTCCCTTCCCACCCATCCCTGCTGAGAAGGCAAGAAATTCGTTATATGTTATACATGTGTAGTTATGCAAAAGACTTTCATAAAAGTCATGTTGTGAAAGACTAACTATATTTCCCTCTATCCTATCCTGTCCCTGTTTATTCTATTCTCTCTTTGGACCCTTATCCCCTCTCAAAAGTGTTTACTTCTAATTATCCCTTCCTCCCATTTGCCCTCCCTTCTGTCATCCCCCCCCACCTCTCTTATCCTCCTTCTCCTCTACTTTTCTGTAGTGTAAGACAGATTTTCATAGCAATTTTAGTGTGCATGTTATGCCTTCTTTAAGCCAAATGTGATGAGAGTAAGGTTTGCTTATTTCCTCTCACCTTCCCTTCCTCCTCTTCACTGAAAAGGCTTTTTCTTGCCTCCTTTATGTGAGAGATAATCTGCCCCATTCTATTTCTCTCTTTTTCCTCTCTTATTCCTCTTTCATACCTTAATTTTATTTTTTTAGATATCATCCCTTCCTATTCAAGTCACCCTGTGCCTTGTGTCTATATGTATATAATCCCTCCAACTACCCTAATACTGAAAAAAGTCTCAAGAGTTACAAATATTATCTTTCACATACGAGGTAAACAGTTTAACTTTAGTAAGTCCCTTCTGATTTCTCTTTCCTGTTTACCTTCTAATACTTTTCTTTATTCTTGCGTTTTCTATTCAGCTCTGGTCTTTTCATCAAGAATGCTTGAAAGTCCTCTATTTCACTGAATGACTGTTTTTATCCTGAAGTATTATACTCAGTGTTGCTGGGTAGGTGATTCTTGGTTTTAACCCTAGCTCCTTTGACCTCTGCAATATCATATTCTGAGCCCTGGGATCCCTTAGTGTAGAAGCTGCTAGATCTCGTGTTATGCTGATTGTATTTCCACAGTACTTGAATTGTTTCTTTCTGGCTACTTGCAATATTTTCTCCTTGACCTGGGAACTCTGAAATTTGGCTACAATATTCCTAGGAGTTTTCCTCTTTCAGGAGGTGATCAGTGGATTCTTTCAATATTTATTTTACCCTCTGGTTCTAGAATATCAGGGCAGTTTTCCTAGCTCTTCTTTCGATCCTGGCTTTCAGGTAGTCCCATAATTTTTAAATTGTCTCTCTTGGATCTATTTTCCAGGTCAGTTGTTTTTCCAGTGAGATATTTCACGTTGGCTCTTATTTTATCATTCCTTTGGTTTTGTTTTATAATTTCTTGATTTTTCATAATGTCATTAGCTTTCATCTGCTCCATTCTAACACTGAAGGAATTATTTTCTTCAGTGAGCTTTTGGACCTCCTTTTCCATCTGGTCAATTCTGCTTTTTTAGGACATTCTTCTTCTCATTGGCTTTTTGGATCTCTTTTGTCATTTGGGTTAGTCTGTTTTTTAAAATGTTATTTTCTTCAGCATTTTTTGGGTCTCCTTTAGCAGGCCATTGACTTGTTTTTCATGATTTTCTTGCATCCCTCTCATTTCTCTTCCCAATTTTTCCTCTACTTCTCTTACTTGATTTTCAAAATCCTTTTGGAGCTCTTCCATGGCCTGAGACCAATTCATATTTTTCTTGGAGGCTCTGGATGGAGGAGTTTTGACTTTGTTTTCCTTTGTTTACATGTTCTGGTCTTCCTCCAGATACAGTGGTTCCTGTGGCCTCTGCTGCTGCTGCAGCTGCTGCAAGTTTCCAGGCCCGCTCTCCCTCTGCCAGCCTGAGGCTGGAGTCAGATCATTCTACTGTCTCATACAGGTCTCACAAGTTTTTTTCCATGGACCTTCCAATTTGTCCTCAGCATTTTGGGGTATGAGAGATTCAGTTGCCCTAAGACCAGCTCAGGTCCCCTCTGTGCTGCTGTGGCCCACACTGGACTGTGCTCTGTTCCAGCGAGGTGCTATAGAAATGTTTCCAATCTTCCAGGCTGTCTTGGGCTGTCTTGCTTCACTCTGTCATTCTGTGGGTTCTGCAGCTCCAGAATTTGTTTAGAGGCATTTTATACAGGTATTTGGCTGGGCTTGGGGGGAGTCCATGCTGTTCCTCCACCATCTTGGCTCCGCTCCTCAGAAAACTTACACAGTATCTAGCCTGAGCCTTTGCAGATGCCCGGAGAGGAGGAATAACTTGAGCACAGCAATACGATGAGGTAACCAGTTGTTGCGTTTGTACTTTGTTCTCAAAGAGGACCATGACATCAGGGAGGTGATGTCATGACTTGCAATTGACTTTGATTTGAGTGCAAAGTCACCAGCCTCACTTTCTCCTCCAAAGACATCCAGGTCCATTGGCCAGATATCAATCAGAACTGGAGATGGCCCAGCATGCAATGGGAGACCCTGCCTATTTTAGGCTAAGGTCTTATCTCTCCCTTTTTGTGAGATATACCCATTCAATGAATAGGCCTCCTTAAGTAGTTACTTAAGGGATGGTCCCTTTAATTAAAAAAAAAATCAAACCTCAGGGTTCCTGGGTAAAAGAGAAACTGTTACTATAGTATTTTCATTCACTCAGTGCAGGTGGGTGAGGCCTGTTGTCCAATCTATGAGCTCCAGAGGGAATTGAGCTTAAGGCTTTGTCTTTGGGCAAGAAATCTAGCCACTAAACCCAAAGGAAAAAACAGAGCTTTTGGCCATGCAAGGTTACCTTCCCCTGGGTAGAGCACCCCAAACAAGGAAAGAGAGGGGAGGGGAAGGAAGAGGAGGAGAAGACAGTAGAAGAGAGGTAACTGGTATTGGACTTTAGGTTTCCTGACTCCCCAGATCCAGCGATCTTTTAAAAATTATTTCCTCAGGACTGCTGCAAAGAAGGAGTCAAAGCCATCGTCCATGATGCCTGAAATTCTATAATTAGAATCATATCTTTAGTTCAACACATTGTCTTCAGGAGGCTCCTGTTAAAATTCATGTTTGTTATTTGGGATGGGGAGAAATAAGGGTAAAACATTAGGAATGACATCATCAAAGGATGGAACATGGAGTGGAGTGAAGGTACTGAGATGTATTTAACCTGGATGATCTACCCTAGAATGGGACTCCCATAGTAGGTAGTCATATTGTTAAAGATATAGTTTTAATTTTGTCTATTTATTGTTTGACCTTAGGCAAGTAATTTTTCCTCTTCCAGGCCTCAATCTCCATATCTTTGAAATGGAGATTGTTGTTATTCAATTGTGCCCAACTTTTTGTGACTCCATTAGGGATTTTTTTTGGCAAAGATACTAAAGCAGTTTGCGATTTCCTTCTCCAGTTCATTTTACAAATGAGGAAATGGGCAAACAGGGTTAAATGATGTACCCAGGATCATATTGCTAGTAAGTGTTTGAGGCTGAATTTCAACTCAGGTCTTCCTGATTCCAGGCGTAGTGCTCTACCCACTGTGCCACTTAGCTGCCCCAAATGGAAATAAATACCTCTGAACTACCTACCCCTAAACTATTTGTGGGATGAAATAAGATAATAGATGTAAAAATGCAGCTGCAACTGAAAATGACTGAACCACAGCAGCAAAATTATTAGCTAGAACAAAACTGCCGAGGTGGGAGATAGATCATGTATGAGAAATAGCAAAAGGTATAAGGTAAGGACTTCTTAACCGTTTGTGTGTCCTCAACCCCTTTAGCAGTCTGGGGATGCCCTTTTCAAAATAAGGTGCTCAAATGCATAAAATAAAGTAGGAGAACGGAGAAACCAATTGATTGAAATATAGTTCTCAAACTATTTTTAAAAGAGTTCACAGAGCCCAGATGTAGTTGACTGTCCTGTGTGGAGAGTGTGAGAAAGGGACTACTGTACAACAAAGTTAAAAAGGAGGAAATTTTAAAAGCCAAATGGAGGAGTTAGTATTGACTTGTCCAAGAGTAGGCAAGGCTATGAGATCATAAACCCTCCTCACCTGGCGATTGTTCTGTTAGCAATAACCTCTGACTAGGAAGCCTTGCTGCTCAGGATAGGCCTGAGGCCCAGCTGCGGCACCATCCATCTGGATTCCCTTCTCTGAGCTCAGATTCTAACATTAGCAAGACCTGGGGAGAAACTTCGGGAAGAGCCAAGAGCTAACAGAGCACCTCCGGCTTGGAGCCTGCTGGGAGCCAAGACCTTGAGCTGTGGAAGGGTTTGAGTTAGAAAGATGGTCGCCCAGAGAACAATTCTGGCCAGGAAATTCTGGCTTTGGTTCCTCTGATCCTCAGAGGATCGACCCATCCCACTTCCCAGCCTTGGCAGCCCTGAGTCCTGGCCTCCTTTCTTCTCTCCCTGAGCCCCAGCTCTGCATCTTCCCTTCCCTGACTTTTCCAATGCCCTCTTCCTGAGTCATACATAGCCTCATGGGAGTTAGAGGGGAGAGGAACTTTAGAGATATCCTCAAGACCTCCAAGGGAAGAGCTTTGCAAATCTTAAAGTGTCATGAAAATATGAGTGATTATCGTTATTGGAAGCCATATAATTAAATTGATTTAACAAGAATTTAAGTGCTATATAAACACAGGTAATTCTCATAATTGGGGCAGCTAGGTGGTGCAGTGGATAGAGTACTGGGCCTGGAATCAGGAAGACTCATCTTCTTAGGTTCAGATCAGGCCTTAGATACTTAGTAGCTGTGTGACCCTAGGCAAGTCACTGCACCCTGTTTGCCTCAGTTTCCACATCTGTAAAATGAGCTGGAGAAGGAAATGGCAAACCACTGCAGTACCTTTGCCAAGAAAACCCCAAATGGGGTCATGAAGGGTTGGACACAACTGACAAATACTGAATAACAACAATGATCATTTTTAGAAACCATATGATACAATATAATTATATATAATAATGTATAAGTATAATATTATAATTAAATGTGATATATAAATTACATTCATGTGACATAATTATATAAAAATATGATTATAATATAATAAATGTAATAACATCATAAGCAATAATTCAATTGATTCAAGAAGGATTTATTAAGTACATATTCTGTTTCAGGCTTTGAAGGTAAACACATTATTCTATAAAAGGAAGCTGAGAAGGGAGTGATTTACCCAATGTAAAATTTAGAATAATAATAGCTAGCTAGCATCTATATAGAACTTCACAAATAATATTTCATTCTATCTTTACAACTACTCTGGGTGGTAGGTACTATTATTATTCCCATTATCCAGATGAGGAAACTGAAGTTAATGGGGGTTAAGTGACACACAGTAGGTATCTGAGACTGGACTGGAACTTGAGTCTTCCTGGTTCCAGATCCAGTGCTCTGTCCCCTGTACCAGCTTGTCCGTTCCCTTGTCAAGGCCTACTGGAAAATATCTCAGGCTTCAAATTAGGAGAATAGAGTTTAAGGCCTTGCTCCCCTCTCTGCCTCACTCTATGACCTTGAACAAATAATTTCCCCTTGCTCAGTTTTCTTCATATGTAAAATAGGGGACTTGGATTAGATCAATAGTTCTCAAAGAGTAGCGCTAGCACCTCTGAGAATCTCCAATTCCCTTTAAAGGGTACTCAAGGTCAAAACTTTTTATAAGAATACCTAGACCTTTTCATTTCTAATATGGCAGATATACCCTACATAAACAAAAGCTTTTCTTGGGAGGATTCTCAACAATTTTTAAGTGTGTAAAGGGGTCTTAAACCAGAAAAATCAAGAACTGCTGGATTAGATGATCTCTCTAAGGCACCTATAAAGTCTAAATTCTATAATCATATGATTCCAACTCACATCCTATCACCAAACCTCAGTTTCCTCCTCTGTAAAGTGTTCTGCCTCCTTCACAGGTCTGCAGGATGACATATGGAAAGTTGTTCTAAGTTATTACACGAGTGATATGGTAGTATTATTGCCTTGCCTTTTCACTGACTGCTTCAGTCCACATTAATCTTTATGTATATATATATACACATAACTCTTTAGATCACTTGAAGAAGGGAAGATTTAGGAGGGGAAGTGAGCTCTCCTGCCAAATATTTAAAAGAGGCAGAAACTAGACAGGCTCTGCTTGGTCCCAGAGGGTAAAACTAGAGCCAGTATGGGGGGATGTTACAGGAGGTACAATTTTCTTTTCTGTAGAAAGAACAGTTTCTCAGCAATCAGAGCACCCCATAATGGAATAACTGTATGACTTTGTATAGCTGAGTCTCAGTTTCCTTTTCTGTAATATAAAGGAGTTTGACTAGGTCATAGAATCTAAGGGATGTTTTGGATCTAATTTAGCATGTAGTCCAACTCATGCATGACTAAGAGTCCTCTGGACTAAACAAGGGATCATCTGGCTTTGGCTTGAAGGCTTTCAATGAGAGGGGGCCCATTCCCTACCTTCCAAGGTAAACCCTTTAGCTATCTTTTTAGGAAATATTTCCTTGTGATTTTTATGCATCACTTCTAATTCTAGTTTCTGCAACCAGGAAGGACAAACCTAATCAAGTTCCTCTTTCATCTGACAGCCCTTCAAATTACATGACTATAGATATCACATGCAGGATTGGGAGATGGAATATTTCAAGAACAGCTAGGAGGCCAGTTTGGCTGAATGTAGAGTACATAAAGGATAGTAATAGGAAATAAACTTTGAAAAGGAAGGCTAGAGCCAGACTGAGAAATCTTAACTTCGAGGCTAAAGAATTTAGATTTTTAGATTTTTTTTTTTATCCTAGAAGCAATAGGAAGCCATTGAATATTTCTGAGTAAGGGAATGTTGTGGTCAGGCCTATGCTTTAGGATCAGAGAGAGGACTCTATTAGAGTAGTGAAAGTGAGAGGGGATGACTGTGATTGGAGAGAAAGGGATAGATGAGAGAGATGTGCAGGTAAAATGTTTTAGGCTTGACAAGTGATTGGACATGTGGTGAGGAGGAAGACTCAAGGATGAGTCTGAGGTTTCAAGCCTAGGAAATCAGGGGAATGACATTCCCTTAATAGAAACAGGAAATTTCAGAGGAAAGATGGATCAAAGAGGAGAAATTGGTGAATATATTGAATTTGAGATGTTGACAGAACTTTTATTTGGAATTGACCAGCAGGCAATTGGTGAGATAGGAATAGAGGTCAGTAAAGAGATTACAGCAGTGAATATACAGGTTTGGGAATCACTTGGGTAGAGATGGTAATTGAATCTATTGGGATAAATATAATTCCCAAGGTAGAGGGTGTAGGTTGGGGCCCAATATGGAGGCTTCAGGGATGCTTACCTTTAAAGGCTAGGTGGACAATAGTTCATCAAATGAGACTGGGAAAGATCATTCTGGTGGATAGAGGGAGATTCAACAAATAGCACCATCACAGAAGCAAGAAAGGAGAGAAATTTAGAAGAGGGGGTGATTGATAAGATCAAAAACTAGAGGAACAAAGGAAGATAAGGAATGTTAAATGGCCATGAGAATTGACACTCAAGACCACTGGTCAGTAAGAATGGCAGGGTCAGACTAATGTAGAAGTATGTTTAATATGATTGTATATGTATGGGCTATATCAGATTGCATACTGTCTTGGGGAGGGGAGAAAGGAAGGAAGGGGAGAAAATTTAAAACTCAAAATCTCCTGAAAGTGAATGTTGAAAACTAAAAATAATTTTTAAAAAAGAGTGATAGGGTCAGAAACCATATTATGAAGGGTTGCAAAGTGAGTGGGAGGGTGGGTTTGTTTGTTGATAGGAGAGGAGAAAGACTTTTTTTCCAGCCTTGGGTTTGTATAAAAATCCTCTTGTATTTCTCTAGAATCTTTGACCTTTCGTTACCTGTTTTTCATGTGGTGACATAACTACAGTCCAGGAAAGGAAAGTGACTAAGGTTAGAGGTAACAAGTAACAAAATTGACATTTGAATCCCTCTGCTTTAACTTCCAATGCACCTCTTGCCATGATGAGATTTCTTTATTCATATGAAGTTCATATTGGTCCAGTAACGGTCATGACAACTCTTTATATTGCTTAAAAAAAAAAGAAAGAAAGAAAAGAAAACAGGCAGTTCCAGCACATGGTGTGGGCTTTTTCACCAAACATCTTAGGGAAGATGATGCCTTTATGGTTCTCAGTCAGATATTATGTGTTGTTCTGGAAAGAGACACACAGTATTTGAGAAAGTCGACTCTTTGGAACAGTTGTTCTCTGGGCAAAAGTTAAATGTCAGAGGCAGCAGCTGCCAGTGACTTTTGCAAACAAACAGAAGGTGCCAGGAAAAGTGCTCTCATTAATCCACTTCCCACTGATACATACTGATGAACATACTACAGGTCCTACTCAATCTGGAACTTCATTAGACCGAGAAGTGGTAAATTTCTTGCTTCCTTTTATTATCAGTTCTAAAACCTGTGTTGAATACATTGATTGGCTGAAGTGCTGCCTCAGGGGAAAAGAATGCAGCATCAGTAGATTCCAGCAAGTCCCTGGGGATCAAATCAGGTACACAGTTAGTAGAAGAATCTCCAAAGTAGGATTTGGGTTATATAGATCTATTTATGCATCCACAGATTATCAAAAGAATATACAAGTAATTGAACATGAAACAAAAAACTCTATGACGAGATGATACTGGATTTAGTTGTGATGGGACAGCTAACTCTTTTAGGGTCATGTTTAAGGAACCTATTGAAAACTTACCCAGTACCTGCTATTCAGCCTGTGCAAGAGACAAAGGTTCAGATTCCCAGCATGGTACTAAAGGATTGAAGAAGGTTGTACGATGAAACACTTGCTTCAAGCAAGACAAAGTTTTCATTCTTTAGTTCTCCTGGTGATAATAATTGAGCACCAATAGAAGATGGACAAATACCAGAAATAATATTTTATACATAATTCACTTAATAAACACTAATCTGAAAGGCATAACTAACTAGTAGCTAATTTTAAAAAAGAGAAAGTGAAGATAGGAGGTGAAGATAATTCTTCCTAGGATTTTGTCAATGGAACGCCTAAGAATTTTGAGAACAAGGTAACATCAAGTGAAGGCTTTCTAAGGATGGATAAGATCTGGGCCTGCCTATAGACAAAGAGACAGGATGGATTACATAGTGAGAATGGAGGAAGCTCTCAGGACAAGGCTCAATGGACACTTGTGGAGGATGTTGTAGAAGAGAGTTGTTTTCAGATATTGTTTGGGCTGGGGCAGCTAGGTGGCTCAGAGCATAGGATACCAGATTTGGAGTCAGGAGGACCTGAGTTCAAATTTGGTCTCAGAAACTTACTAGCTATGTGACCCCGAGCAAGTAACTCAATTTTGTTTGCCTCAATTTTCTCACTTGTAAAATGATCTGGAGAAGGAAATGGCAAACCACTCCAGTGTCTTTGCCAAGAAAACCCCAAATGGGGTCATGAAGAGTCGCATATGACTGAAAAATGTCTAAACAACAATTGGTTGGGCTGGGTGACCACTAAGATCCCTTTCACTTCTGAAATTTTGTGATTCTATTGTAGTAATTGTTCTGACTTCACCATCAAAGAGCCAGGAACTAGGAGAGTAAATGCTTCAAAACAAACGCTTGTTACACTGAACCAAATGCAAGGAGATGGAGGAAGATGGGGGCATAGACACATGGTTATTTTCTGCTTTGGTCAACCCCTAATATACATATGGAAAGAGCCCTGGACTGAATGCCATGTACACAGAACAGTAAGCAACAGACAAAGAAATAGAAATAGACGGCAGATTCAAAAAGATACATACATATATATACGTACGTATGTATTTATGTATGTATGTATATTTAAGAGAGAGCAACAAGATATAGGAAGATAGATATATACATGTTGGTATTATTGTTCTTGTCATTTCAGTCGTGTCTGATTCTTCATGACCCCATTTTGGGTTTTCTTGGCAAATATATTGGACTGATTTGACATTTCCTTTTCCAGCTCATTTACAGATGAGAAAACTGAGGCAACCTGTGATAAGTGACTTGCCCAGGGTCACACAACTAGTCAGTGTTTGAGATCAGATTTGAACTCAGGTATTACTCTCTCTAGGCCTGGTGCTATCTAACTGTGCATATACATACATACATATATATATATGTATGTACATATATATATATAGAGAGAGAGAGAGATGATAGAGAAATAAGAGGAAGATACATACATGCAAACAGAGAGAGAGAGAGAGACAGAGGGGGGGGGGGGGGGAGAGAGGTATAAGTATGTTTTGAGATGTAGCTACTTGGAAGCCTGATAGACAAAGATCCCTGAACTAACTGGTGTGCAGAAGGAAGAGCAAACAGACCAGTCTGGTTACAACATGGAGTACATGAGGAAGGGTAACATGAGCTCTCTCTGGGAAGATAGGTTGGTGCCTTAATGCTTGCTTGCTGAATGAATGTCTTGCAATGCATATGAAGATTTGGAATCCCCAGCTTTCTCCAAAGCACAGCTCAGGTGTCAGTCACCTGCTACATGAAACCTTTCCTCATCCCTGCAGTTGTTCGCTCTTGGAATTACTTGGGATACCTCTTCATGTCCCTTTTATTTTCCCCTAGTGGAACTGCAGTTCCCAGAAGGCAGGAACTGTTAATTTTTTTTTTTTGTATTTCATTCCTAACAAGAAGGGACTGCCTTTTACTCAGAGAGCAGAGCAAAGGAGAGGATGGGGAGAGATGCAGAGGAAGTCTAGGGCAGATGGCCCTGGTATATCTAGTATCTTAGGAGGTGAGGTCATCTGAGGAAAGAGAGTGATAGGAGCTGGAGTGTCATCAGGGCCTTTAGTAGAGAGGAGAAGGCTAATGTGCAAAGCAAAATGGCCAAACCCTGAGGGATAAAAAGTTTTTTATGTGGTACTAAGGGTCCAGTTGTGTGGTACAATGGAAAAAACCCTGGAGTTGGAGTCAGAAGATGATTCAAATATTGGCTTTGCCTCTTAGTATTTATTTGATCTGAGGGACATCATTTCCCCTCTCGTGACCCACTTTCATAGAGTAACAAAGGACTGGCCAAAAGCCAGAGGATATGCAGAGTGCTTAGCTAATATGATCCTAATACAAGAATTTTCCCACATTCTATAACTGGTTCCATGATGCCAACGATGTAGTAAAAAAGAGGTACTTTTTCTTCCTGTGTGGTAGAGTTCTGGTGAGAGAAGAGATAATGCTATAAGGGGAAAGACTTTGGGTCCACCTCATCTGTGGCCATATGTCCTATGAATATGGGTCTTGGTTATAATCCTTGGTGTTCATTCTTTCATTTTAAGCAAAAGAGATTAGAGATGGAGGTCTTATGGAGCTCATAGTCTGTTGGGGAATAAGAGACAAACGTGCCTGTAATATACAATATTATGTAAATGCATAAGAGAGGAGTGAACCACAGACCATGTAAGAGTTTAGAGGGATGAAAGATGACTTCCTGGAGAAAATGGCCTTGGGACTGGGCCTTAAAGGTTAGGATGGACTTCAACAGGTAGAAAAGGGGGAGGAAGGACATTCTAGGCATAGAAGACATCAAAGACATTTCCTTTTCCCTCTGCCAGGAAATTTACCTCCTGACCTTGTAGGCAGATTTGTAGGGGAGGAAGAAGAGGTGAGGAGTGAGAGAGACCCAAGGGAAGCATGCCTCTTGATGACATTAGAAGGCACTTTTCCTATTCATCCATTCACAGATACACCTGGTTTTTCTCTTCACTGGTTTCTGGGGAAACCCTCCATTCTTTTCATTAATACAGACTCTACCCTAGTTCAGCCCTCACTGCCTTTTGACTAGACTATTGTAAGAGCCTCCAGTGTAGTGGATAGCTGTTTGCATGCTGTCACATTAGAGTGTGAGCGCCTTGAGAGCAGGGATTATTTTCACTTTTCTTTGTATCCCCAATTAGCATAGTGCCTACTAGCGCCCTGCCTTGAGCAGAGCAGGCCCCCAGGGAACCTTTGCTGAATTGAATTAAACTGATCTCCCTGTCTGTAGTCTGTTCTCCTCCAATCCATCCCACAGGGATTGTCAGACCTAGCTTCCTAAAGCTCAGCTCTAATCTTGTTCCTCCCCTGCTTAAGCACCCCTCGCCACCACTGACCCCTCATTGCCTATTAGACAAAACCTGATTTCCTCAGTGTGGTGTTCAAGGTCTTCCATATTCTGACTCAAGTCTGCCTTTCTAGGTTTATTTCCTACCACTGCCCCTTTATACACTCTAAGCCCCAGATAAACTATTTGATCCATTGTCCCTGACTGACAGATCAACCAGCTCCCTCCATGATCCTTCTGGCCTTTTGACCTTGGACAACATTTTGTATTTCTCTTATGCACTCAAAGACTTAATTTTATTTTGTCTCTGCCTGTGTCTTATCTTCCTCCTAGATGGTAGGCTACATGAGAGCAGAGAAATACCTTATTCAGCCTTCTATCTCCTCCAAGCCCTAGTTCAGGGTTCTGAAGACCATAAGTGATTAGCAAAGTTCAGGTCTATGATTTCAAGATCCTGTAATTCTATGATGCTAAAATCTAACATTCTGTGGGGACAGGAAGAGGTCTTCTTGATTTCCCTGTAATCGTGCCAGCTAAGGACCACGTACTTTACCTATTTGTGAGACTGCTCTAGTCCCCAAAGGCAGAATTCCTGGAAGCAGTTCTATCAGTTTTCCCAGGATGTCCATCTTAGTACCTATTCTTTGGAAACACTATGAGGGTTCACACACCACCCACTGTGGAGGTTGGGTCATCTAGTGACAAGGCAAAGACAAGAACAAAGCACTTTGGATTCCTGGATTTCCCTTTGACCACAAGGCCCAGACTGCCATTGCTGGATGATGGTTCTTCAGTTGCTGACTCCATGGTTATGTCCTTTTCTCAGGCTAGGGTCCAGGTTTTTTGCTGGAGCTACCTTGTACATGCTCATGATAGCTGATTGCTAAATTTTCAACGTGAGCATTTTACACCTCAGAAATCAGCAAATGCTACATGTCAGAGCTAATTTATTATTTTATTGATTGGCTAGACCTAAGAAAAAGTTGGAGAAAATAATAATAATAAATTTATTATATAATATATTATATTATAATTATATATAACATATAACAAAATATATATAATAAAATTGATTAAATAATTAATCATTATTAAGATTAAATTTAAAGCATGTTGTATGTACATTTATTTTTGAGAGCCAGTTGTTAAACATTTACCAAGTGTACCTCTGGCTATAAGGTTTCCTGTAACTGTTGCTTAAAATCTTTGTGACTGACTATAGGCCAAGAGAACAGAGTGTAATATTAGCAATAAAGCAAGAGTTAATGAGCATGCCCAATCCTTTATTTCTCTAGGTGCTATAGGAATTCCCCAGAGATAACTTCTGGTTCCATCTATACCCCCATATCTCCATTCATTCATTGGTTCATCTATCCATCCATCCATCCATCCATCCATCCATCCAGTATGGCAAAACTGAAAGACTTGAACATGATATAGTAGATAGAATACTGGATTTTGGAATCAGGAGCCCTAGGTTCAAATCCAAGCTTTTATACTTTCTGATTGTGTGATCATAGGGCAAATTATTTAACTTATTTGAGCCTCAGCTATTCCATCTTAGAATGGAGATACTGGTACTTACACTACCAACTCCACAGAGTTTTGATGGAAAAAGAATGCTTTTTGGGGGAAATCTTGAAGTAAGTGCTACAGCAGTATGAATTATTTCTCCATCTATGGAGGCAATCATTTCTGCCCTGTCTTCAAGTATCTGAAGAGCTAAAATCCATGGGGAAGGAGTGGGGAAGGGGAATAAGGAGGAGAGAGAAGTTACAGAGAAGCAGATTTAGTCTTGACGTAAAGAAAAATTTCCTAACAATTTAGAGTTGTCCAAAAGTGAAATTGGTCAGTTGTGGTTCATAGTGAGTTCCCACCACTGGTGGGATGAATCTATGTCAGAGTTGCTATAGATGAGGTTCTAGTTCAGGTACAGATGGGACTGGATGTTCTATTGGGTCCCTGTGACTGTGGGAAAGCTACATAATCCTGCTTACCTCAGTTTCTTCATCTGTAAAATGAGCTGGAGAAGGAAAGGGCAAACCACTCCAGTGTTTTTGCCAAGAAAACCCCAAATGGGGTCACAGAGAGTCGAATGTGTCTGAAAAACGACTGAACAACGCCAACAAGAAAGACCTAATTCAGGTCAGTCTTGTGAGTCAGGCTCAGGACTGGAATGTAATGAGGCACTTGTGGCCCATAAAATATTTAACAAAGAGAAACTTACTCGACCACAAAAAAAGATGGATAAGGATAAACAGTAATTCAGGTGGAATCAGAGCTCCCCTCTGCCTCTGCTTCTATCTCAGTTGTAGTATCCCATCAGAGAGGCCTGTTGACTCACTCAGGGAAGGATATTTATCAAGACTGAGGCATCCTGACTCCTCCTAGGCTGGGCCTTTTATACCTCAGGCAGCCAGGGAGCCCTAATAATAATAGCCACCAATTCAGGTCTTAATTCTTCAGGCAAGACAATTCTGAGAGTGGCCTCCCCCTCACTTTAAAGAAAAGCCAGATCTTTCAAATTCTTTGATAATAGTAATGACAACAACATTTCTCTAACAATTTACTATCTACAAAGTGTCTTTTTTTCCTCACTAGAGCCCTTTAAAATAAGTAGAATATTAGATCCTTGAAGGAATGACTGGGTCTGGGTCATTTCATTTTAATATCTCCAGGACTGAGAACAGGGTCCTGTGCATAGGAGAAAGTTAATAAATACTGATTGACTTCAGAACAGGTATCACTATTCCCATTTTACAGGACAGAGAGTACAGGTTCACGTAGGAGAGCTGATTAGTCCGAAGGTCAGCAGTAGTCAGCAGCAGATCGAGGTAAGATGGGAGCCCAGATATCCTGATTCCATAACCAGTGTTGTTGGGTTCCCCCCCACACACACTGCTGCTCATGCTGGCAGAGTTTCTGGTCAGCAATGAGGTGTTACCCTGGGCTGCCTTGAGGGCCCTAATCAGCTGCTGACAAAGCACCTGAGTTGCAGGTGAAGGCCAGGGACTGTACTTTTCAGCACTCCTGACTCTGGAGGGGAGAGGAGGCTTACTCAGGGCATGCAGAGGCCAACAGCTGGATTCTCATTCCTTGCAGTTCTGTGCCTGTAACCTTCTCCTGGCCTCTCCAACAGTACATAAATATTCACTGGCCCCAGAGGGGGGTGGGGAAGGAAACTCACTTTCCAATGGGCCTGGCTCCCTCCCATTTTCCAATGGGCAGAATTCATGCTTTATGGTATTTGGACAGTATGCAGGACACTTTCCTCATTGCCCCTTGAACCCATGATGCTCATACCTGTCTCATTCTTAACAACAAGAACAAGTCCTTGCTTTTGCAGAGTTTTCTGTTAAAAAGCACTTTACAATAGCCTTGCAAGATGGGTAGTGAACAATTATCTCCCTCTCCACTACTACTCTCCCCTATTTTAGAAAAGAAGAAACTGAGGCCTTAGCTTTGTGATCTAGGGCTCTCCCTCTAAAGCTCTGCCACCTCTTCTGAAAATGCAGAGAATAACACCTGTCCTATTTTCTTCATGGGCACATAGATTTGACTTGGAAAGGTTCTTAGAAATCATCCAGCCCAAATGTGTTATTTTACAGAAAAAGAAACTGAGGCTGAAAGAGTTATTCAAGGCCACAAGTATGGAAGCTGTAGAAATGCCTCTGTTCTTTGGATCTTGTCACACTTCCAATCTTGTTATCAATCTACAAGTCTCTTCTGAGCTGAAAGCTTGCCCTACTGGGTATCAAGAAACCCAAATTCAAGCCATGAAACTACGTTGCACTATCTGTAGGACCATAGGCAAGTCATTTCCCCATTCTGGGCGTCAGTTTCTCCCTCTTTAAAAAGAGGGGGGTTGGGCTAGATGACTTTTAGGTTCCCTTCTGTCTCTGACATTTTATGATTCATGTCTGATCTTGGACTAGTTAATGCTCTGGGGGCAAAGGTAGGAGGTAAATTTTGAAATGTCAGAATTGGAAGGGACTCTAGGAATGATCTAGTCCACCTGCACCCTCTAACACATACACAAGCACACACGCATACATATTCTCTTTATTAGTGGGCAACCTAAGGTCTACTGAATAGAAAGGATTTTTACAGGGTCCAGTGACCTTCCTTGTGTGAGATCTCATTGTTCAGAAGATAATCTGGGGCAGATGGGAGATAAAGAAATGCTCTATTTATTGTCATACTCCCTTCAGATCATGAGTCCTCTGCCTGGAGAGAAGTTGAATAAGGAGCCTGCACCTCCTACTCCTCATCCTCCTCCCAGGATGCAGCTGGGCACTCAGCAGGCATTTCAAAGAGAACACTGACAGAGCACTGAATGACTTTTAAGTTGATTTTTCCTGCTCAGTCCCATCTCAGAGGCAGCTACATGTCACTAGTAGTACTGTTGGCAGATCTGAGTGTAAATGCAAGTTGGGCAACATTAGGAAAGTCTTTCCTCACTCTAGACCTCTCCATAAAATGAGAGGAAGAATGATTTCTACCATTCCTTGTTCCTATCCTTCCAGATCTGAGTTTCTGTTCTGAGGCCCCTCCCAGCTTTGACATTCTGTGTTCCAAGGCTTCTGTCAGCTCTGATATCGATATTCTAAGAGCCCTCCCTGCTCTCATACTCTGTGTTCTAAGGCTCCTTCCAGCTCTCAAGTTTTCTTTTTAAAGGTCCCTCCTAGCCCTGATAGTCTATGGTCTAAGATTCCTTCTAGTTCTAACAGTCTATGTTTTACCTTCAACCCTGTGTACTTTCCTATCTTTTTGGATGTGCCCTCCCCAAGGTTCAGGGCCCCAGAGGTCTCATCACCTTTCCATCTCTGATAGTCTAGATTCTGTGTTCTAAGGTACTTCCCTGCTCTCAAATTTTTGTTCTAGGGTTCCTTCTCTCTCTGACATTCAGTGGTCATGGAGTCATGGATTTACATCTGAAAGGGACCTTAGAGGTCAGCTAATCAACCCCTTCATTTTTATAGATGATGAACTGAGGCCCAAGGAGCTTGAGTGACTTATCCTGTGCCACACAGGAAGTAAGTGGCCATGTTGGAATTCAAAACTAGGTCTTCCGAGTCCAAGTCCAAGCACCCTTTCCTCTGTACCACACACTGCCTCCATCTTTACCTTCCTGTGTTCTGAGGTCCCTTCCAGTGCTGATATCTTTGGCTTGTGGATTCTTTGACAGTGCCCAGGCAGACAACATCTTTCCTACCCAAAGAGCAGTGATGCCTCTGTTCCTGCTGGCTGCTCACTCTCCACCTTTATGTACTTTCCTGCGGTTGCTCTCACTCAGGCCTCCCAACAGACTGTCTTTTCAGATCTACAGCCCCTATGGGCTGGCCCCACAGCCTGGGCTTCTTCATCTTTCGAGGAAACTCAGAGACAAACTATTCCTTGTCTACCTCTCTGCTTTTAACCTTAGTCCAGAGAAGCCCCCAAATTTCAGGGTGAATACAGGTCTAGATTATGGGCTCTCTTTGGGACCCAGAACAACAGGACATCTTTGAAAGGGGGCCTTCTCCTGCTCACTCATCAACCCCAAGGGTGTGTCCCGCCCAGGAAACCTCAGATGCAGGCTGGTAGCCAAGCCAAGCCACAGGGACTGTCTGGGAGTCTGAATGAAGCTTGGCCTCAGACTACACATGGGACAGGATATAGGTTGTTATTTGGACAGCAGATTTGTCAAGTGGATGAATCATAAGATCATGAAATCACAGGATGTCAGAGTTACATGGGGCCCTAGCATTCATTAAGCCTTGTTTTACAAATGAGAAGAAAAGACCCAAAAAAGGCAAGTGACTTTCCCAAGGTCATTATAAGTAGCAAGTTTCAAAACCAGCATGGGGAGATTTAAAATCTTTATCCATCCATCCATCCATCCATCCATCCATCCATCCATCCACCAAATCCATTCTTTCACCTATCCATCCATTCATCTATCCATTTATTTATTCATTCATCTATCCGTCTATCTACCCATCTATCCACCTATCTCTCCATCTGTATTTTATGAGAGTTGACAGGAGGATATGTAAGGAGCCTTGAAGTTAGAGGATCTGGGTTTGAGTCCTCTGTAGCTGAGTTGGCCACAGTAAGTTATTTAATTTCTTTGAGGCTTAGCTTTCCCATCTTTAAAATAGGGATAATAGTCACTTTGTTTCACTGTTAGGCTCATCCTGAGGAAACTGCTTTGTAAACTGTAAAGCCTTATAGAAATGATAGCTATTATTTTAATGGCAGCCAGATGATTACCAGCTTCTGGTGTTCTACTATTCCTCCTTCCATCTTCTTGCTGGCCCCTAGTTAAACTCAACACTGGGAAAGACATTAAATATACTCATTTGCATTGAGACTTATATAACTGATAAGGTTTAATTTACGACAATTCCTGGGGGGGCGTGTAAAGAAAGTCTCATTTTAAAAGTTTAGAGGGTAAATGGAATAAAGTGTTAATGGTAGAGATTGAGCTACTAATGGCAGATGGGGGGTAGGGGAATGATAACAAGCTAGAGAGTATCCTGAGGAGGGTGACCAGAGGAAATGAACAAACATTAAGAAAATAGAGATGGATAGGCTGGAGAAGAAAAGTCTCTGGAAGACTTAATATTGCCGTTCAGTATGAGGGAGTATCCTGAAGAAGGAGATTGGCCCCGGAAGACAGAACCAAAAACAAGGAGGGGCAGTACAACTCTTTATGGCCCTTTCCCTTTCTGAGTCTCTATTTCCTTGTCTTTGGAGTGAAACGATTGGACTAAGCAACTCTAAGTAGGGGAGTTTGATTTCAGTTCAACAGAATGTAAGCTTCTTGAGGACAGGGACAGTCTCACTTTTGTGGTGATTTCTTTAAAATCTTGCGCAGCGCCTCGCACATAGTAGGTATTTAATCAATGCTTATTGATTGAGAGACAACATGGTGTAGTGGATAGGATCCTGGTCTTGAAGTCAGTAAGACCTGGGTTCAAATTCCTAGCTGTGTGACACAGGACAAGCCATGGAAACCTTGGGCGCCTCATCTGTTCAGTGAGATGGTTGGACAAAGCGCTATCCAACGTCCCACAGCAATAGAAAGAGCTGTCCAACAATGGGCTTTGTTGCTGCTGAAGAATGAATTCTCTGTCACTCTTGGTATCCAAGTAGAATCAATCCCCGTCAGAAAGTATAAAGTCTTATGCTGGGTGACCAGGATTAAATGCCCTATTCGGTTTGTTCTAGCTCTGGGATCCAAGGACCCTATGAGTCTGTGAAGGAGAAGCCAGTTCTTCCTTTTCCCGCTTCCCTGTCTGATCCTTTCTAGGTAAGTGATCTTGGGCAAGCTAGCTCTTTTCTATCTTTGATTCTCAGGTACCTCATCTGTAAAATGGAAACAGTCACACCCATCTCATTAGGATTGTCATAAGGAAAATACTCTATAAACCTGAAAGCTCTGTGAATTATTCCACCATGCATCTCACCAGCTCCTTACCCTAAGTTTGGTCATCAAAGTTTGGGCAGCGAGAACAGTCCGTAAAGCTTGAAGTACCCACTCACAACACCTTTTGTAGACTAGAGAGGCTTCGTCGTCTAGGGAGGTTACTTCTGGGGACCAGCTGCTTTTTCAATGTATAACCAATAGGTGGCAGAGTAGTCTAGGCCATCCAAATCTCCTGGGGAAAGAGCAACCAGTATCCCTCCATCCCCTGCTCTCTACCTGTGGACCTTGAGTGTAGGAGGTACTTTGTAGGAGGGAGATACCCATGGGGTATCTCCCTCCTACAAAGTACCTCCTTCCCTTCACAGGAGTCCTTCCACTCAACCTAGCTTATTTAATTTGTAGTAGAGAAGGCTTGGCAGAGGGAGAGGGATGTGATTACTGTCTTCCATATGTGAGTAGTTGTCATGGGAGCTAAATATTATTATCCTCATTTCTAGCTGAGGAAACTGAAGCAAATAGAGGCTAAGTGTTTTTTTCTTAGTCACATATACACTAAGTATCTGAGACCAACATTTGAACTCAGGTCTTCCTGACTGTAGGCCCAACATTTCACTATCAAACTCCCTCTGAGCACACCCACATCTACGTAGAGGCCTCCTAGGGAGAGAAGGGCCACAGGATCTTAGAATATTAGTGCTAAAGTAAACCTGAGAGACCATGAACACAATCCCCTCATTTTACAAATGAGTAAACTGAGTCTCCAAGAAGTGAAGTGATCTGTCCATGGTCACATATCAAGTTAAGTATCAAAATCAAGATTTAAACCAAGGTCTCTTAATTTCAAATTCAGAATTTTTTCCTCTTTCTGAGGTCAGTTCTTTGAGGCCCAGTGCCTCGGTCAGACTGGCTGTAAGTGGGTTCAAGTTGTTTCTCTTGATGGTTTCTTACTGTTAGTTTTTCCTCCCTACCTCCCTCAAAACTCATTCCTTCCTCCTCCCCCAGGGTGTTTATACACCTCAAATATTTGTGAACCATTATTCCATCCCCAGGGCTCCCTGTGGGCAGTCAAGTCATACCCCAAGGCTCCCTTTAATTATTCCTTAAATGTCTGCCCCAGCTGCTTGGCCATGTGAGTCTGTGGAGGACATAGCTTACCCCAGAAAAGGAGAGAACATAGCAAGGCAGAGTGGATGGGGCTTTAGGACATACAACAAAGAAAGAACATCAGTCTGGGAAAGAACCTTAGAACTTAGAACCTCAAAGCTGGGAGGGGCCTCAGGACAGAGAACATAAGGAAACTTAAACAAAATAACTTGAGCGGGCCGGAAGGAAAGGCTAAGTGAGGGGACGTTAGGACACAGAATATCAGAGCTGGGAGAAACCTTAGAACTTAGAAAGTCAGAACCTTAGACTTCAGAATTTCATTGTTCTTTCTCTCTGTTGATTATTTCCAATTTTTCCCACATATAGCTTGTTTGTGCCTTGTCTCCCCCAGTAGACTGTGAACTTTTTAAGAGCAGAGACTGTCTTTTGCCTCTGTATCTTCAGAACTTAGCATGGTGCTTGGCACATAGTAGCTGCTTGATAAAGGTTTACTGACTGAGAATACCAGAGCTGGAAAGGACCTTAGAATGTCAGAGCTGGGAGGAATCTTTGACCATACAATGCCAGAGATAGAAGGGAATATGTGAGCTGTGGGGTGGCCATGGGGGCATCTACAAGTCAACTGCCTTGTTTTACAGATGAAGAAATGAGGCCCAGACTAGTGAGGTAACTTCCCTAAGATCATACTGTGATTGAGCAGCAGAGCTGACAGCAGAATCCAGGTCTTCTGAGTTCTAGTCTAATACTCCAATATATTCCTTTTTGCCTCCATAGATCCTCAGTCTCACATCCAACACTGGTGACCTTCACCTCGACCTTCCCTTTTCAGTGTTGTCTTAAATCAGTCAATTGATTGGTCAGTACATATTTCCTGAGCTCCTGAGGCATGTTCAGTTTTGTACTAGGCATGAATGTCAGGAGAGCTGAGTTTGATTCTTGCAATCTTACAAGTCCTGTACCCTTTCCACCATGACAAGCTGGATCTCAATTTAAATGCCTTCCATCCATTCTAGAATATTCCTGTGGGTACAAGGGGAAGGAGAGAATTCTAGGGAGAGAGGTGCCACCCAGTGGGGAGGTAACCCTGGGCAGCTTGCGTAAGGCCCAGTCAGTTAGTCATAGTGGTCTCATCGCTTGTCGGGTAGGGGAGAGGTCTGTGAGGTCATTCCACATCCTGGGCAGTATGGCTTCTTTCTTGAAACTCTGTTGCGGGTGTGTGCGTGGCGGGGGAAAAGTCTGCTTTAGTCTTAATGACTCAGGCTTCACGGAGGAAAGCCCTCCCCTTTTTAAGTCATAAATCTAATGGCAGTTCAAGAAATTAGAGCTAGAGAGGAGACCT
Source organism: Notamacropus eugenii (assembly GCF_028372415.1). Classification (NCBI taxonomy): domain Eukaryota; kingdom Metazoa; phylum Chordata; class Mammalia; order Diprotodontia; family Macropodidae; genus Notamacropus; species Notamacropus eugenii. The sequence continues at coordinate 127,845,270 of NC_092876.1, forward strand.
TGGAGATAATCTAGTTTACTAGTTTACTCCCTCATTTTACATATAAGGAAACTGAGACTCAGAAGTGAAGTGATTTGCTCAAGGTTACACAGGTAACAAGCAGCAGAATATAGACTGTAACCCAGAGCTGCTGACCCCAAGTCCAGCACCTTTCCAATACACACTGCTGATTTTCCCTTGGTCAGAGAAGACTTGCCCTGTCCTCCCTACCATGACTACAAATTCCTGTGTCTCTAAGCCCCAGACTGGAGGAGGCTGGGAAACTCTGCTGTCTTTGGTGTGTGTATGTGGGAAGGAATGCTACTGTTTCCACAAAACCTGTCCCCCAAAGTGGTGAAATCTCACCCTCGAGTCTATACCTGCCTCTCTGCCACGCTTTCTAGTTTCTTCTCAAATTCCTCCCCTCCTCCCTTCATCTCTTCAGCAGACCTCTTGGAATCTTCCCTCTCTGCTCAGAAAGTGGCTTCATGGGGCTGCCCAGGCACAGGGTTGTAGAGGAGAAGGAGGTGATGCAAGGAGATGAGGACTTCTCAGGAGGCTGAAGTTGATACTAGAGAGCTAGAGGGAGGAGAATGGATAAGTGACCTCCCCATGTTCCTCGTGCCTCCAGCCTGGGTCCAGACCTAGGCAGGTTTTCAAAGACTGCAGAAGTTTAGCTGGGTAAGATAACCCCCAGAAAGTCTGCATTAGCTTCACAGGGAGGACCCCAATGGGTAGTAGGAAGAGAGCCAGGCTGGGCAGACAGGAGGCCTAAGTTGGTATGGTATTGTGCAGTTGCCTTCCTTCTTTGAGACTCAGTTTCCTTCACTATAAAACAGGGGGTAGATGAACTGATCTTAAAGGTGCTCTCTTTCCAGACCTTCCACTCTTAGGGTTATTGTGAGGATCAAAGCCCTTGGTACAGTGCTTGGCAGATAGTAGGGGCTTGGTCAATGTTTGCTCCCCTCATTTCCCTTCCTCTGTGTTTTGAATTCTAAGGTTCCTTCCAGCTCTTCCATTTTCTGTTCTAAGGCCCCTCTCAGGTTTTCCATTCTATGCTCTAAGGTCCCTTCCAGGTCTGACATTCTCTGTTTTAGGGCCCCCTTCTAACTCTAACATTCTCTGTTTTAACGCTCCTTCCTGGCTCTGACATTTTCTTTTCTAAGGTCCCTCCCAGTCCCATATTCTGAGTTCCTTGGAGCTCAGACATGTTCTAAGGATCTTTCTAGTCTGATGTTCAGTATTCTCAAGTCCCTTCCAAGTCTGCATTCTCTGTTCCAAAGCTTCTTATTTCTTTGATATTCTGTGTTCTATGGTCCCTCCCAGCTCTAACATTCTGAATCATTGATATCTGTCCCTGTACCATACTTGTCACTTTGTCCATCTCTAAGAGTATCTGACTAGGAACCTAGCTTTAGGTCAGACTCTCTGGGAATGTGGGTAGGTTTCCAAAAATCTGCCACTCTCTTCCAATGCCCTCTGTGGATTTGTTCTGGGATGTGCTAAGTAATAGAACTGTAACTAGGGCAGAACAATTGGGTCTTTTCCCTAGGATGCTGAAATTAAGGTGATACTAACAGTACCAGTTTCCAAATTGCAGAAGGAGTTCTAGCCAAGCTCAGTACCCAGTTGAAATAATAAGTGACCAGTTAGCAAGGGTACCACAATTTCTAGATATGGTTCTGTTAAGTGATAGAGGGGCCATATCATTGTGGGATTTTCAAACCAGGTAACCCACCCTGTAGCTAAGTCATATTTCATAATTGGTTTCTTCCCCTTTCTCAATATCCAGATAACCTTAGCCAGATGACTCTTTTGTCATCTTTCTTCCCTGTTCAAGGACTTTTAGTGACCCTCTTAAAAGAGAACGTGTAAACTCCAAGACTAGCATTCAAGACTATCCACCTTTCCAGCCTCTTTTCTCACTATTACCTTTGCTATACTCTCTAACTCATGCTGCAGTTGCTGCATATATCAGGTTCATCCTGCCTTCCAGTTTTTTATTCATTCTGTCTATTCTAGAAAGAATGCCCTTCCGTAGTCCTTTCCAACTTTCCAGATTTTAACCAGTCTTCAAGTTCAAATTTTACTTCTTCTAGGAAGCCCTTCCCCCAATCTTTCCAGCTCATTTACATCTTTATTACTTTCCTGAATTCTTGAAGGAGCTGCAGTATCTTTGTTCTCTCTGTTTGGCAGATAGGACATCCTATCTTGCATTGTCAGTGATCATATGACATCACCCTTCATCTCAAAAAGGCTTCAGTCATTTCCTATTGTCTGGCTAAATAATATAAACTCAAGGTTTTCCAATATCTGGTCCCAGTCTAGCTTTCTGCCCTTATCTCACATCACTTCCTTTCCCATGTAATCTCTGTTCTAAGCCAAACCAGACTACTTTCCATTCCCTTTTTCATAATGCCTTGTACCATCATCACGTCTTTACTCATGACTTCCTCAGTACCTACAATGGGCTCTTCTTCTCCTTCCATCTCTGTTTTAAAAATTCCCTCCATCTCTTCCAAGACCATCACAGATACCTCACACCTCCCCAGTGAAGCCATCTCTGCTCACTTCTGCTCACCAGCTCCTTGCCTGCTCAGATTTCTCATAGCACTTTGTTTGGATCTTTTCTTTGTACCTGTTATGTCTTATTTCTGTGGTGTAATGGAAAGAATATTGGCCTTCTTGTCTCAATGCTTACTTTCCAGTCCTGACTCTGATACCTAATAACAGGGGAACATAGACAAGTCACTTAACTCTTTTTCATTTTCCCCCTCAGCACATATGCAATCAGCTGCCAGTTCTGTCATTTCTATAGGCACAACGTAGAATCATAGAATCCTAAATGAAGAGCTGGGGAGGCCAATGAGTTCAATCCCTCATTTTATAGATAAGGAAACTGAGTTTTAGAGAAGTTAAATAACTTGCCCAGGGTCACACAACTTGTTAGTGACAGAGGAGGGATTTGAACCGAGGTCTTTTTGGCTCTAAGTCCAGTACCCTTTCTCCTGTGCCAGACATTTCAGCATCTTCCATATAAAGTCCCCTTTTCAGTAGTCATGCAGACAATACCCAGGTCCTCATCATCTCTTACTTGGGCTATTACAATGACCTCCTTACTGATCTCTCTGCCTCAAATCTCTACATATGCTAGTCCATCTTTCACTGAGATACCAAAGTGAACTCTGGTGGTTCCCCATTACCTTATTATCTGATGAGATAATGTTTGTAAATCACGTAGTACAGTGCTTGGCACCAAGTAGGAGCGTAAAACTACTTTCCCCTTTCCCTTTTCCCCTTCCTCCTGTGTCTAGGATCATATCTAAACCCTTCTGTTTGCTCTCTGAAGTCTTCCACAACCTGTCTAGTCTCTACCTTTCTGGTCTACTCATGTATTACTTTTTGCTTCTCACACCGCATACTTGATCATCTCCCATCTCTGAGCTTTCCCACTCCATCTTCCATGGTTTCTGGGCACACCCTTGTCTCTTCCTCTTGGAATCCCTAGGGGTCTGACAAGATTCAGTTCATAAACCACCTTCTGCAGGAAGCCTTTCCTAATCCCCAGAGCTGGGAGCTCCTTCCCCTCTGAACTTACTTTGCATTATTTTGTACACCCATATATATATGCATATATGTTCTCTTCAGTAACAATGTAAACTCCTTGAGGTCACTATTTTGATCTGTGCATTCCCAGTCCCTAACATTGTATCTAGCACATGTGTTACAGTTGTTCTATTGTTTTCAGTTGTGTCTGACTCTTTATGAGCCCATTTGGAATTTTCTTGGATTTTCCTTCTCCAGTTCATTTTATAGATGAGGAAACTGAGGTAAACAGCATTAAGGGACTTGCCCAGGGTCACACAGCTAGGAAATATCTATTGTTGTGTTCATCCTTCATTGCCCAAAAAGACCATGCCATCAGAGAAATGATGACATGACTTGCACTTGACTTTGTTTTGAGTGAGGGAGGGCTGTGCAGGTCACCAGCCTCACTTCTCCTTCAGAGCCTTCTGGGGCCAGTGACCTGATATTCCTCAGGATGACTGGAGATGACCCAGGAAGCACTGGGGGACCTTGGCTCCTTTAAGCCAAGGTATCTGAGGCCAGATTGGAACTCATGAAAATGAGTTTTCCTGACTTCATTGTGCCACCTAGCACATAGTAGGCACTTAATAAATGCTTGTTGATTGATTGATATGTAGCCGTATCCTCGGGCTGTAAAATGGAGATAGCAGTCTTTGTTCTACATCTCACAGGGGACTTTGGGAAGAGCATGAAAGTGTAAAAGCTATAGAAATGGATGTTGTTTCTATTCTCATTGCTTTTCTAGGGATGGGGTCTCAGTGAGACGAAGACTCGGTGAGGGGAATGAGCCCTCGGGGAAGGGAGTGGGACTCGGGAGGGTGTGGAGGCCGATCGAAGGGTGAAACCTCAGTGAGGCTTTGTGGGGAGGGGAATGAGTCTCACTCACTGAAGTGAGGAGAGGTTCATAATCTAAAGTAAATTTAGGAATTCCTTGCTGCCGGGTTTTTGGAATCACCCATCTCCTATTTTTAAAAGATTCTTATTGATACTGTTTATTTTTATATCACTGCATTTCCTAATGTTTCCCTCCCTCCCTCTCCTTGTAAGAAAGACTGAAAAAGTGGGGAAGAAAAGGAAGTCTGACAGCAACATGCAGCATTTCTACTGTGCCTCTGGCAGAAAAGTCTGGTGGTGGATTCTCAGCTATGTGCTGCAGTGCATAAAATACAGCCTTGGAGTCAGGAAGACCTGAGTTCAAATCCCACTTCAGACACTTACTTAGGTGTGTGGCACTAGGTAAGTTAATTAACTACTGTCGGCCTCAGTTTCCTTTCCTGTAAAATGGGGATAAAATTAGCACCTACCTCATAGGGTTGTGGTGAAGATCAAGTGAGAAAGTAATTGTACAGTGCTTTGCAAATCTGACCTGCTGCAGAAATGTTAACTATTATTACTGTCATTATTGTTATGCAGGACACAGCTAGATTATTATAGATATTACATATCTGCTATTGTCATCGTTGCTTCCGTATACATTGTAGCCATTTTGCGTGTTATCTTCCTGGTTTTCATGACATTACGTGGGATCATTTTATGTCTTTCCATTTAAATCTTCTCTATGAGCTGGAAGAAGGAAATGGCAAATCTTTCCAGTATCTTTGCCAAAGCCCAAATGGGATCATAAAGAGTTGGATATGAGTGAAATGACTTGAGCAACAATATTCATCAGTTTTCATTGTTTCTTTTAGTGCAGTAATATTCTATTATATGAGTGTACCACAATTTACCCTTCCCCAATCCATGGATACTTACTTGCTTTCCAATTCTTTGGTCCCACAAAAAGTACTACTAAGCTTATTTTGGTGTATGTGGAACCTTAATTTATTTCTTACTGGGGTTTCCCTCTGTAGAATGTAAGCTCTCTGAGTCCAGAGACTATTTCATTTTTGTCTTTGTATCCCAAATGCCCAGCACCATGACCTAACTATGCAAAGTAGGTACTTAACCAAAAATACTTAATGCCTGATTGATCCAACCTATTTTTAGCTCAGAGAGTTATGGACATTTAAATTCACCTTAAAATTCATTGATGCACATAAAGTTGTTCGTAGGATGTCCAAGCACCCTTAGTGTAGGGCAAGATTCCCAAGGGAAGCTGACATCTGATCCCCCAGGACATGTTGCTTTAAGCCTGTACTACTTTACATTCCCTCATCTCAAAGTTTCTCTATCTCATCTGGAGTCTCACAGCTTGGGGGCCAATCACCATTCACTGACTCATCTGCATCAGCTAAATTAAGGAGGACTGAGGAGTCCTTTCCCAATGACTTGATCTGCAAATGTCATATCACTGCGTGACTTTGGGCAGGTTTTATACTTTTCTGAATCTCAGGTTTCCTCATCTATAGAATGAATAGCTTGGATAAGATGATTTCTCTTATGGCATGGATTTTCTATATTCTGTGTACTAAGATCCCTCCCAGTTCTAACATCCTATTTTCTAAGGTCCCTTCCATCTTTGATGTTTTCTGTGTTCTTTTCTCTTCTTTCCTTCCTTCCTTCTTTCCTTCCTTGCTTCCTTCCTTCCTTCCTTTCTACCTTTCTTCCTTCTTTCCTTCATCCCTCTCTCCCTCCTTCCCTCCCTCCTCTCTCTCTGTCTCCCTCTCTCTGTCTCTCTCTTTCTGTCTCTCTCTCTGTCTCTGTCTCTCTCTTTCTCACTCAGACTAAGAGTGTTAGGATTACATACAGACCCAATCTCACTACTGATCTGCATGGAAGCTTTGACTTACTCAGTTTCCCAACTGACCCAGCTTGTTCCTCTTTAGAGAATCTGATGGTCCCCTGTTCCTTGGTGCTCATCATGTTAATGCTGAATTGAGCATAGTTCATTGCAACTCAAACCTTCTGAGCTCCAGAGATTTACCAGTCCACCTCCGAGCAGCTGAGATTACAGGTCCATGGCATACCACTCCCAGCCATTCGATATTCTAAGGTTCCTTACCCTGTAACATTCTATGTTCTAAGGTCTCTGCCAGCTCAGACAGGACTCATGATGAAACATGAGTTTCCAGAAAGAGAACTGATGAACTCAGAGGGTAGATTGAAGCATCTCCTCTCCTCTTTTTTTTGGACATGGATAATGTGGGAATTTGTTTTATTTGACTGTTCATACATATTTGTAATGGATTTGGTTTTTTGCCTTTTAAAGGGCATGGAATGGGGAAAGAGGAGAGAGACAATCTGGAACCGAAAATAAAATTGCGTATTGAAAAAAAATAAAAAATTACGAATTGGACTGGATGAGTCTAAGGCTAATACTCTTTGAGCCTCTTAGGTCTTCCTCAGTTCACAGGGGTATCAGACAAATCATTCTCATCCTTGGTCCTTAGTTTCTTTATCTGTGAAATGGGGATGATAATCCCTGCCCTCCTGACCTCATGGCTGATGTTGGGCTCCAGTGAGACAATGAATGAGAAAGTGCTTTGTAACCACAAAGGGCCAAAGGCAAGTGGGGCATGATTATTCTACCATTATAACTATTGCTTAAGGGGGATGTTCTTGAGCAAGTTAGATCTTGCTGAGTCTCCAGAATTCAGAGAGCTTGAAAGAGCAGGGAAGGCAGCTCATGGGATCAGGAGTTGGTAATGGGCAAGTTAATTAATTCATTCAACAACCACGCTATTATCATTAGCATAATTACATGATTATGATGCACTTTCTCAGATTCCTAAGTCCTACATACTGCAAAGCACTTTAGAGTGGTGTATAACACCTTGCTGCAGAACATGTACAGGCATTAGACCTAATGCCTGCCCTCATTAAGCCCTTAGTCTGAAGGGGCAACTCAGTCCTGGTCTGAGGAGAAGATGCTGCTTCTGCCTCCAGGGACCACCTAGTCTGAAAGGGAACCCTTGTTCTGAGGGACCCCTCAGACCTAGGGGGCAACACAGCTCCCTCCCTCAGAAAGCTCTCTGAGGAAGGTGAGTGAAAAAGTCCATAGTATTGAGTAGGGGCACATGAAGATGAAGAGGCAGGATGATTAATTTGTTTATAAATTCCTTCCCCAAATGACCATGGTTGGCACCCCAAGAAAAGGGATATAAGGGAAATTTTTCTAGCACTCAGAATTTTCCTAGAGTGAATGAACTGATTCAGGAAGTAGTGAGCTTCCCATAGCTGGAGGTGTTTGGAGGATGAATGACTTCTTATTGGAGAGAAGTCATAGAGGAGTCTATAGCTCAGTTCAGTATCTGACTTGATGACCTCCGAGGTCCCATGTGGGTTTGAGATTCTGTGATTGTTAAAGTTTTCATTGGGGAACCATAGGGGTGGATGGTGGAATTTTGGAGACCCGGATGTGACTGAGGAAGATGTCAGTCAATGTAGGGAGATTTGAATTCTCTCCAGAGGACCAGAGTGAAAGGCACCACTGTAAGTAGTTGTGGTGAATGTAAAAAGGGTCAGAAAGGAAGGAGAGAGGCCCAGGAAGGGGCAGTGGGAGGCGAGGACACTGGATTAGCAGTCAGGAGACCTGGACTCTAGGCCTGGCTCAGTCACTGATTTGTTGGGTGACTTCCCCTCCTTGTACCTTTGTCTTCCTATTTGGAAAATGCAGGAATTGGATTAGATACTCTTCAAGATTCCCTCTTACTCTAACATTCTAGGCTTTTCCTTCCTACTTTAGGAATAGGAAAAGTAAATTTCTATTTCCTTCCCAACTTCTGAAATCTATAGAGTTTATGGATAGAGTTCTAGGATTCAGAGCTATTGGGAACTTTAGAAACCATAAGAATTTGTTGGGTTGAAATGATCAGGAGGACAAGAATTGCCAACCCTTCACATATATTTAGTGTCCATCCATACAATTCTACCCAAAGTATAATTGTTGATCATGTCACTACACTGCTTAATAAACTCCAGTGGCTCTATATTGCCCCATGATCAAACTAAAAATACCTTTGTTTGGCATTTAAAATTAAAATTTACAGTGTGGTCCCAAACGTTTCAGTTGGATAGCTGGACAATGATAGTAATACCTGACAAGCTCTCTCCCAAGAAACATCTTTATGCACTTTAGCTCTTGGCTCCCAGCTATGGACCAGCGCCATAGACTAGGGATGCTATTGAGATCAGAGCAGCTCCACTAGCAGCCTGTGAGATCCCAGGTCTGAAGACTCAGAGCTTTGGCCCCAAGACATCTCATCTTTCATCACAGGCTAACCTTAAGTATGCTGACTATGGGCCCTAATGATTTACCTCCCAAGCTGAGTGATGAGGTAGCTCAGATCTTGTCTCTCTCTCTCTCTCTCTCTCTCTCTCTCTCTCTCTCTCTCTCTCTCTCTCTCTCTCTCCTCCCTTTCCCTTTCTCTCCTTTAATGTCTCTTATACACAGTGCTAAGGTCACATTCTTAAATCTTGACCCTGATCGTAACTTTCCTCTGTTCACAAAGTTTCAGTGATTCCTCAATGCCCATGAGATAAAGTCCAGTTCCAGATATGTTGGCCTTGAAGGCTTTCTGCAGTATGGCACCAGTTTGACTTTGCACTGCTCCTTTTCATGCATTCCAGGCAAACTCAACCTCTAGTTAGTTGTTCCCCAAATGGGCCTTCTGTTTTCCTGCCTTGGACCTTAACTCCTGTGCTTCCCCTTGCCAGGAGTTTTTCTACACACACACACACACACACACACACACACACACACACACACACACACACGTATGTATATGCACATATACATATGTGTTTATACATGCACATGTCTATGTATATCCATATTTATGTGTAGTGTACATGTATACATGTGTGTATGTATACATCTGTGTATATCACCTGCATATGTATATGTATATACAAACACACCCTAATCCTTTTTTGCTTCTCTAAATCTTGTCTTTGAGTTCCAGCTTAAGACCCAGAAAGAAGAAAAATATTTCATTCCAATACTGCTGCCACTACTGATCAATAGCCATTCATATCCCCCCGTCTGGACTTCCTTTCTTCATCTGTAAAATGAGGGAGTTAGATTATATGGTCTCTAAGATTCCTCCCAGCTCAGATACCCTATGTTCTATTTTTTAAGATTCTTCTAAGCTCTGATGTTCTTTGTTCTAAGGTTAAAAAGAGGCAAATCTTTTGCGAACTTTGTGAGCATGGATGAACCGTAAATTGTGTTGGATTTAGACTCTCAAGTGATAGAATCATTGTCTGTAGCTGCTTCAGGATTGGTTTTTCCCATGGGCTCAGGGAGAGGCATTGATTACAAAGTCCTATGGATGACCCTGTCTCTTCCTTGCTCTATAAACTCCCTTACCTTGAGATACAATATGAACTCCTCTGTTGGGCATTTACAAGCTGGCTCTGATAAAGCCTCCCCAGTCTTATTATACATTGTTGCCCTTGGTGTACTCATAGGTCCATCCGCACTATCCTTGTCTGTACTCCTAATAACATAGCAGCTCCACCCCTGCTCCATGCCTTTTCACTGGCTGTCTTCATGCCTGGAATACTGTACTCTAAGGAGTCATTATTTCTTAGAAATCAGCTAAGAGGCCACTTCCTACATGAAGCCCTTTCTGATTTCCTCATCTGCTTGGACCCCACCTACCCATTAAAAATTAACTTGTGTTATTCTAATCACTATTTGTTTATCATTTTGTGTGTGTATTTTCCCTGATGGAACACAAACCTCTTCGGGACAGGGACTGGCTCATTATTTTTTCTTTATATTGTTAGCACCTATCAAAGGGTCTAGCACATTAACGTTGTTCAGTCATTTCAGTCATGACTAATTCCCTGTGACCCGATTTGGGGTTTTCTTGGCAAAGATGCTGGAGCAGTTTGCCATTTCCTTCTCCAGCTCATTTTACAAATGAGGAAATTGAGGCAAACAAGGCTAAATGATTGCCTAGGGTCACACAGCTAGGAAGTGTCTGATGCCAGATTTGACCTCGGGAAGATGAGTCTTCCTGAATCTAGGCCTGTAACGGTATCTGCTGTGCCACCTAAATTTAATGAATGCTTACTTGCTTGATTGGGTAGGACAGTCCACAAATTCACCAGGATATCAGCAGGCTTCCTGATTGGCTGAGGGCGAAACTGGATTAAAAGATTAATAGCAGCCATCACTCCCATTTCTATATTGATTTAAAGTTTACAAAGTCAACTTTTCCTAGAAAAGTTCTGTGGGATAGGTGGTGTAGAGACTATTTACTCTGAAATGAAGTCCAGAAAAGGGAGTGACCTGTCCAAGTTGAGTCATTGTAAAGAGCTGTAAGTCTGGGCTTGCGTAGCTTTCTTTGCTGTATACTTCTAATGTCCTAGGCTCCAAGGACAGCCAAGACTAACAAGTCTTCCAGGCTGTGACAACTTTTATTTTTTTTCCCATGGGAGGACCTCAGGAGGAGGTTTCTTAGGAGGGACACTGACAAATTGGGGACTAGAGTCATAGGATTGGAGACTGAGAGCTGGAAAGGACCATAAAAGTCATGGATCCCAATCCCTTTATCTTACAAATGATAAAACTCAGGCACAGAGAGGTGAAGAAAGATCTTGCTTGGGGTCACACAACTAGCCAGTTCTAAGTCTGAGGTGGGATTCAAACCCAAGTCTTCCTGATTTCAAGTCTTCTACTCTGTTCATTACACCACATAGCATCTTATATGCCAAAGGAAAATAAAAGGAAGAAGAAGAAATCTAGTAAGGATCATGATATATGTTTTCAAAGATTTGAATGTCAGTCATGCAGACAAGAGAACATAATTTTTTAGCTCGTTAAAACTAGGAACTTAGAACATTTCAGGGATTGAGAGAGACCTTATCCCATAGAATGTATGACTAGAAGGACCCTTAGAACATAGAATGTCGGAGCTGGAGGCAACCTCAGAACACAGCATGTCTGATCTGGAAAGGACCTAAGAACAGAATTTCAGAGCTTGAAAGGGCCTTATCACATGGAATCTCAGATCTGGAGGGTTCCTTATAGCATGTTCTGTCACAGCTGGCAGAGAACATGGAATATAACATGTTAGTGCTACAACAGACCTTTGAGATCACCTACTCCAAACTCTTTAGTCTGCAGGAGGGGAAAGAGCTCCTCATGGATCCCTGCTTATGAGCATCTCCCTTTTGGAAGAAAGTAGCTCAGAAGAAAAGAGGAGAATTGGTAAGGGTTTAGAAACCCCCAGGATACTGCAAAGAAAAGTAAGAGGACCACCCTCTGATCAAATTTTCCTTGCTTCTCACTGCTGTACTGGGGTGGGGTGTGGACCAGGCCCCATTCTGGGAAGGTCAGGGGAAGCAGCCAAAGCAAGGTGCTATTTTTAAGTCCCGGCTTTGCCTGCCTCGCCTCACCAGCCCCCCCACACCCAGCCGTCCAGAGCCAAGACGCCACCGGGAGGCCTGAAGCCAAGAGGCCGCTTTGTTTCATTCAAGTGAGTCTTGGCTCAGTAGCCGCTTCACACCCAATTAATTACTTCAGCACCAGATTAGACTAGCAGTCTTGGAGCAAAGTGATAATAGGGGCCAATTACATTAATTTATATTTTCTCTGCCAACCCTGGCCTCTTTGGCGGGGCCCCGAAGACCTCTGGCTTTCTCAGGGGCCGATGAGCAGGATTACCCCAAACCAAACCCCTATCCATGTCCGTAAATCCCCCCATTACCCTGGGGAACCAAATAAAGAAGGTCAGAGATGGAAAGGAACTTAAAATATAGGGCAGAAGATATCCGAACTGAAAGGAATATTGGAATCCAGACTACAAGGATCTTAGAACATTGAATGGTGGAATACAAGAATATAGGAACATTATAAGAGAAATATAGGAACATTATAATATAGAACACAGGTCATAGAAATATAGAATGTAGAGAGTAGCTTTAGAATATAGAATGACAGAGTTGGAAGGAGTCTGTAAGGATCAAATACAGATAAAGGACTCATTTTTTTGTTTGTTTATTTCTGCTAACCAATCCTGTACAGAAAATGAAAATGAGATGTACTATTAGGCATAACCACTGGGGTTGGTTTGGGTGTTTATTAGGAAATATCTGTAATATCCAAAAAAAGTCTTTAAATTTAAAAAAAAGATGCAAAGAAGAAGACAGTTCATGTAACATCAGAGCTAAGGAAGGACCTTAGAACATATAATGGCTGAGCTGGAAGGGACCTTAGAAATTAGAGCATAACCCTACAGATCTGGAAGGGATTTTAGAACACAGAACATGGAATATTGGAGCTGGAACGGTCCCTGTCCTACAGTGGCCTTCTAGGGAGGAAGAAGAAACACCAGGTTCTATTGACATAGGTCCCTTGCTCCTGTCAGGGCAGTAAAAATAGCTGAGGAGAAGAGGAGGGAGGGTTGTTGTTTTTTTTACTATTTTTTTTCTTTCCACCATCCACAGTGGCTGCCAGGAGAAAATGACCCTAGTTAAACAAACGCCTTAAGAAGCTGGTTCCCTGCTGAGAAGGTGGAGGCGGTGAATTCATGCTTTGAGTCTTCAAGTGTCAGAATCTGTCTTTGAGGAGTCATCTGGGCAGTCCCCTTATCCATAGGTACGCTGAAGTCTAGGCCACCCAAGGCAAGGCTCTACTAAGCTTTCAGATCTTCAGACACAACCTGGTGAGGTGGGAAGCTAGTTGAACTTGGAGGTGGTAGACTGGCTCATATACTTTTCAGTTGTGTGTCCTTGAGACTTGAATTCATCAAGCGAAACTGGGTGTTCATTTACAGTCTTCTTATTTATCTTGGCTATCAACTTGTTGATCCCCAATACTCCTTGCCTTTGCTATATCATCATCTATATCACACCCCTATGTAATGGTAATTTAAATGGAAAGATCTTTCCCATTCATTAATAGACCTATGTGACTTGTTTAAATCACATGGAAACCTAAGTCACAAGTGTTGGGAGGAGCTTGCTGACTAGGTGGAACAGGAAGTTGGTGAGAGCAATCAGGGAGGAAGAAGGAGAGAAGGAGGAGAGGACACAGACAAGCAGACACAGCTGGGCTCAAGAGTGTTTGTTTGTGGGAAGGCCCCAGCAGCAGGGGCTGGGGGTGGTTTGGGAATGATTTTGTCCCCTGTGGTGATAATGTGTATTGACTTTTCTTGATTACTATGACAGAATTGGCTTTCTGGTGTTGGGATTCAACTTTCTGGTGTCTGAATAAATGTTTTTCTTCTGCCTTCTATTTGGAGAGTCTGTTATATTTTGCAATTCAGAACTATACCAGCATATTCATAGTTGCCCTAGGTGCTGTGAATACTGCCTTGGCAATACACCTCATGAGGGTTTTCCTAGTCTCTGTCCTAAGTTCTCTTCTCTCCCTAAATTCTTTTCTGGTGACTTCATTTGCTCTCTTTGTTTGATGATTACCTCTACCTATATTCATAAATCTATCTATCCTCATGGCCAGTTGCTGCAGTTTCTAGATTTTGCAAACCAAAAATGCCAAAGACAGCTTTAAAGGTCAGTGAAAAAGCTCTCTCACCTGAGTGAGAAGGGACTGTGGCCCAGCCCCAGCCCTAGCCCCAGCCCCAGCCACAGGGCAGTGGTAGCCACTGCTACAGAAGCAGCTGCTTCTGGAACTTTTGGCCTACAAACAATGGGGGAATTGAGTGGCTGATCTGCATCTCAGCCTTGAGTTGTGGTCCTAGGGTGAGAAGGAGTGCTGGTGTGGTAGAGCTGGTGGAGGCTGTGGAGAGGGAATCCTACTCAGAGTTCCAAGGCAGAAAAAAGTGCTTGTGGTGCTCACAGAGCAGAGTGTGGGCCAGGAGAGGGACAAATACCTCTCTCTTGATTATGCCACTTTGGAGGAATTGAGAACTTACAGGTCCCTAGAGATATCTTGGAGAACAGCTGCACAAAACCTCTGAAGCCTGGGGTTGTATACCCTCCACTTGAAAAAGGGTTCAAAAGTCAAGTAATTGGCAGGAAAAAAGCTCAAAAGGGGGAAAAATAAGACTATAGAAGGTTACTTTCTTGGTGAAATGGTATTTTCTTCAATTCTTTCAGATGAGGAAGATCAAAGCATAAAACCAGAGGAAGACCATACAATCAGAGGAAGACAGCAATGTCAAGTATCCTATATCCAAAACCTCTCTCCCAAAAAAATGAAATGGTCTCAGACCACAGAAAAGCTCAAAAAAGATTTTGAAAATCAAGTAAAAGAGATGGAGGAAAAATTGGGAAGAGAAATGAGAACAATGCAAGAAAATCATGAAAAATGAGTCAACAGCTTGCTAAAGGAGATCCCAAAAAATTCTAAAGAAAATAACATCTTTAAAAATAGACTAACCCAAATAGCAAAAGAGATCCAAAAAGTCAACGAGGAGATGAATGCCTTAAAAATCAGAATTGGTCAAATGGAAAAAGGAGGCCCAAAAGCTCACTGCAAAAATAATTCTTTAAAAATTTTGAATGGAACAAATGGAAGCTAATGACTTTATGAGAAATCAAGAAGTTATAAAACAAAACAGAAAGAATGAAAAAATAGAAGATAATATGAAATATCTCACTGGAAAAACAACTGACCTGGAAAATAGATCCAGAAGAAATAATTTAAAAATTATTTGTCTTTCTGAAAACCATGATGAAAAAAGAACCTAGACATCATCATTCAAGAAATTATCAAGGAAAACTGCTCTGATATTCTAGAACCAGAGGTTAAAATAGAAATGGAAAGAATCCATCAATCACCTCCTGAAAGATGTCCCCAAAGGAAAACTAGGAATATTGTAGCCAAATTCCAGAGTTCTCAGGTCAAGGAGAAAATACTACAATTACCTAGAAAGAAACAATTCAAGTATTGTGGAAATGCAATCAGGATAACACAGGATTTAGCAACTTCTACACTAAGGGACCACAGGGTTTGGAATATGATATTCCAGAAGTAAAAGGAGGTAGGATTAAAACCAAGAATCATCTACATAGCAAAACTGAGTATTGTACTTCAATATATTGGAATGGAATTTCAATGAAATAGAAGACTTCCAATTATTCTTATTTAAAAGACCAGAGTTGAATAGAAAATATGACTTTCAAATACAAGAATCAAGAGAAATATGAAAAGGTAAACAGAAAAGAGAAGTCATAAGGAACTCATTAAAGTTGAACTGTTTACATTCCTACATGGAAAGATATTTGTGATGAATGAGACCTTTTTCAGTATTAAGGTAGTTAGAGGGAATATATATACAGATATCTATATCTATATAGACATTATCTATCTATCTATCTATCTATCTATCTATCTATCTATCTATCTATCTATCTATCTATCTATCTATCTATAGACAGAGGGCACAGGGTGAGCTGAATATGAAGGGAGAATACCTAAAAAATAAAAATTTACTGTTGAGTGGAATGTACTAGGAGAAAGAGAAAGGGAGAGGTAGAATGTAGAATCATCTCACATAAAAGAGGCAAGAAAGAGCTTTTACAATGGAAGGGAAAAGGAGGAAGATGAAAGGGAATAAGCGAACTTTACTCTCATGGATTTGGTTTAAGGAGAGAATACACACACTCAATTGGGTATGGAAGTCTATTTTACCCTTCAGGAAGACAAGGGGAAGTGCATAGGAGAAGGAAGGTAATAGAAGGGACAGCAAATTGGGGAAAAGGGTAATCAGAAGCAAACACTATTGTGGGGAGACAGATCAAAGAAGAGAATGGAATAAATGGAGGGCAGGACAGGACAGACAGAAATGTGGTTAGTCTTTTGCAACATAACTGTTATGGAAGTGTTTTGCGTGGTTATACATGTGTTGAATTGCTTGCTTTCTCAATGAGGGTGGGTGGGGAGGGATGAAGGGAGAGAATATGGAACTCAAAACTTTAAAAATGAATGTTAAAAATTGTTTTTGCCTGCAACTGGGAAATAAGATGTACAGGCAAGGGGATATAGAAATCTATTTTGTTCTACAGGAAAATTGAGGGGTGGGGAATGGAAGAAGGGGGGTGATAGAAAGGACAGCCTGAGAGAAGGGGTGGATGGGGTACATGCTGTCCTGGGGTGGGGGTGGGGAGAGATAAGGAGAAAATTTGGAATTCAAATTCTTGTGAAAGTGAATGTTGAAAAATGAAAAATGAATAAATTATATATTAAAAATATAACTTTATTTTCCAGCAATATTCAATTTCCTTTGTAATTCTATGTATTTTGTTTTATACATTTAAAAGCATCTTTCTGAAAAGGGTCTGTCCATAGACTTCATCAGCCTGCCCCCAATTCGAGAACTCCAACTCCATGATTTCACATGTTTAAATATTCTCTCTCTGCAGGATTATAACGTACTTGAAGGTAGGAACAAAGGTGCTATAGAGTTAAGAGAATTAGACTTGGAATCAGAAAAGTTGGTGTCTGAATCCTAATTGTATCATTTACATGAGATAGATGACTTTAGTCAAGTTATTAAACTGGTCTGTGCCTCTTCATCCATAAAACTGGGCTAATAAATCTTTCCCTGACTCAAAGAATTTTGTTTTTCTGAAAACAAAGTGTGGATTCTTTTAGTTGGTAAGTTGTTTTCTGTATTTAGATGTCCTGAACAGTTTTCTTGTATGATTTTATTCATTATGAAGTTCAGTTTTTTTGATTTGTCATGTTCTTCTGGTCACCATATTATTTTTAAATTGTCATTATCTATCCTGTCTTCAGTATCAATATATTTTGCTTATGTAGAGGTCATGTTTTGTTTTAATGTTATTGATTTTTGCCTCTGGCCCTTCCAGATTATCCTTCAATTCTGAGTATTTGCATCCCAATTAATTATCTTTTGTTTCATTGTTGAGACTTGAATTCAAGTCATGCTGCCATAGATTCTAGTTTTTCTATTATGCCAATTATTTTTCCTGTGCAGACCATACATTCTGCCTTCACAATTTTAAATTTCTCCTTTGAACCATTTGGGAACATCTTTCTGTCATTCCGTGCTCTTTTGGGAATCAACAGTACCCTTTGACTCATCAAATATTGATTCATTTTTTTTGTTTTGCAATATTTTTCATAGATGCTTGAACTCTTATCTGATCTGGAGACAATACTCCCTTCTGTTATTAATATCTCTTTTATTTTTTATCTTTTTGGTCTTTGAGTTTTCTTGCTCCTTAGATACTTGGCAATTTCAGTCTTTTTTCTTTATTTCCTTTCCCTATTGCTCACTTTCTGACTCCCTCCCATCCAAAGGTGATTTCCTTGGGAGCTTGATCTCAAAGTGTCTCAGCTTCCTTTCATTCAGGGCAGTACATGCATGGATTGCCAGCCTCTATCTCTTCTCCAAATGACTTCTGGACAGATCTGGCCCCAGCTAAATGTGGGATCTTTTCCTCAGGCTCTAGAAGATTTCAGTCTAATAAGAGGGACAGTATATGCACAGATTATGGTAATACAGGGTAAGATGTAATGGGGTCAAAAGAGAAAGACCAAGTACTTGGGGACAATTGTTAGTATTCTTTTTGATACATTCTATAAGTAATTAGGTAAGAATCAACAAGGTAGACAAAGTGGGAGGTCAAGATGTTCAAAGGACATCAAGATGAATTATGAAGTCCCCAAAGAACAGGACAGTGGTTAGGGATAGAGAAGAAGACTATGAACTGGTTACTGAACTCCTTGAGAAAGAATGAAAGAATGACCTGGAGAATGAAAGAAGATCATATCATCTGTATTTCTGCTCAAGTGAATGGAGTAAGCCTCAAAAGAGAAGACTATATAGATTAAAGGTAAAAGATGAAGGGTCTGAAAATGTCAGTGGTGAAGAAGAAACTTGCTCAACCTTTCTCCTAGGACAGTGTTTCTGAGTAGCATGAGAAACAGATAAAGATGTTGCCTCAGTGGTGTTCTGGGGCCAGCTTGACCTAGCTCATAAGAGCCAATTGTTCAGTTTTTCAGTGTTATTATTTTCATCTCAGAAATCAGCAACCCCACAAACTGTGGTTTGATTTATTATTTTGTTCATTGTCTAGACTTAAGAGGTAATGGGGAAAATATTAATAATGCATGTTAAACTTAGAAGTGCATCTGTTATGTCTACATTCTCTACCGCTCCCCTTAAGAACTAACAATTAAACATTTACCAATACTTCCTAGAGTGTGCCCCTTTCAGAGCTGGGCAAGTTTACTGACTGAAAAGGACAAATGTGAGACTTGTAAATGAAAGACATTATGAAAGCAGCTTGTAGATACAATGCATTTACCTGTGGCAAAGAATGCTCAGCTTTTTTTTTTCTCTCAGCAGTTCATTTCCATATGAGCAAAAGAACTTGGAGTTGATATGTAAGAAACTGAATCCCACAACTGTTTTGTAATTATTAGATAAGTATACTTTTTCTGATTATGGCTTAGCCAGCAGAAATTAGGATTTAATAAGTGTGCTAATGAATCACCTTAAGTCAGAATGAGGTTTCTCACTGGGAGACCTCAGCCCTGAGCCAGGAGGGGTTTGTGAAAGAGAGACAATACCTCCTTGAACTTCTAATTGCTGTCTGGAAGAATTGATTGGTGAGAAAGAAATGTAATATCCTCATACATTGCCACCTGCTGCCTAGAAGGCAAAAACAAACAAGCAAAAAAAACCCCAAAAAGCAAACAAACAAAAACCTTAAAGCCTAGTCAAAGGAAGAGAAATTGAGAACTCGTGAAATCCCAGGCTCAGGATCTTTGCCCTTTCTGAAAGAATGTAGCACTTCTCCAGCAGTGAATAGACTTGGCCCAGTAGAAGAACAGTCCATCCCTGCAGCCAAGGGACCTGTCCCAAGAAAGGAGTAATCTTACCCCGCAGAAAAGTGGTCTGTCCTCAAAGCAGTGGAATGGTCAGGCTCAGCAATGAAGATATGTAGCTGAGCAGCAGACTACCTGTAGATCAGCTTTTCAGTGGAAAAACCCAGGTTAGCATTGGCTCCATTCATTTAACAGAGATGTCATGGCCATTAATGAATTTTGTAAGGGTAGTACCAAGAATAAAAAAGAACATCCAGAATTGTAAATTGTCCTGGTTACATGTGTTCCCTAGATATGTGCCTCACTGCCATAGAAAGTTAAGGTTTTGCCCTCCCCAGTACCACAGACCCTCCACTGTATATTGGTGAAGAGTTTATCCTAAGCTTTCGGGCAGAATGTCATATAATTATTATTTTTGCCTTGCCTTTCCAGTTTTTAAAAAAGTTAATTGAATCATCTACTGATTTGTTAATGGCAAGGACACCGATGGGGGCTCATGAACTAGTACATAGTAACAGGAGGGTAACCTGCCCCTCTCCACATAGGGTTACCTATATAAATCTGAGAGTAGTTGCAAGCTGCCCTTTCTGTGAACTCTTAAGTTGCTAGCACATGTGTAGGTTGGGAATGAATGAGCCCAGCCAGAGAGAGAAAGAGAACAGGTTAGGGAAGAACCAGAGGACCATACCACAGAATGATCAGCCAGCACAGAAGAAAGTGACAAAATGTGGTGTTTTCCAAAGAAAGCCAGGTTTCCATGAGTACCAGAAGATGGAAAGAGTGTGAAAGGAAGTGAAAATTATGAAGGAGTTTGTTAAGAGTAGAGTGAAAATGGAGGGCAAAGAAGGATATGAACTCAGGAGGGGAAGGACTGAGTTGGATAGGGATGAGAACATGGGGAGAGGCAGAACAGAGGAAAGATCTTATTTCTTTGGCCTTGGCAGAAGACTTGCAGACTTCCTATGAGAGAGAACTCATTACCTCTTGAGGCAGCCTAATCCCATTTCTGGATGATTCTAATCATGAGGGAACTTGTCCTTATCTTGCTTGAAGTCATGCAGTTGATAAGTGTTGGCTCGTAAGCCTTGCACTACCCATCTAGGAGCATAGGAAACTGGAAGGGACCCCAGTTTCCTCATTTCTGTGATGGAGATGTTAATATGTGTACTGCCTGTCTCATGGGGTTGATGTAGAGAAAATGCTTTGGAAATCCGTAAGCACTAGAGATATGTGAATTATTATTAACATTGGCCTCATTTGTTCCAACCACCTCATGAAGAAAGTATGGCTCAGAGAGAAGTATAGTTGGGACTAAAATGCATTTCTACTCAAGGTCCCAGGTTATTATTGTTGTTTTTCACAAATTATGGTGCCTCTGATAGGTAGACCCATGGATAACGGGTAGAGAAGAAAGGGGAAAGGGGGAAACTTTTAATTTTTTCCTCCAAAATAAAGAATTGTTCCTGATTTTCACTCAGAATTTCCAAGAAACCTTTAGCCCAGGAGACCAAGGCAGTCATGAAAAATATTATGCTTCCCACCCCCTGCAAAGGATTCTGGGTTTTTTCTTTACACTTTTGGTGACAAAATTTATGGTCATCCTTATAAGCCAAATTCTGTCAAGAGCTACCTTTGGTCTCAAAATTATTTGGGGTCTGCCCTGGGGACGGATGGCAGTGGGAATAGGGGGGAGAGAACTAAAGGAATAAACTCTGGTTCCCCCCAGCAAACTAAAAGGCTCTTTGGAGGGGAGGTATTCATTGTTGGATAATTCTCTCCTGACCCAGGGTTCACCCCCTTTCAGAAGTAGCCCCCAGCCAATTCCCCTGCTTCATTTGGGAAGGAATTTCATCAAGCCAGCCAATTTTGACTTCAGTGTAGTCTGCCAGCCAACTTGCTTAAGATACCCCTGAGGATGGGTCATCCCCTGAGCCTTCAAAATGAACTCCTCCAATTCTTTTCCATTCATCTGGCTTCTCTGACTTACAGCCTGGAACAGTAGAAACTAGGCTGGGAGTCTAGAAAACAGGGTTCTACTTTCAGTTCTGTCACTAAATGGATTATAAATGTGGGTAAGTCATTCTTCTTCTTGGGTCTCAGTTTAATCCTGGATAAAATAAATGGGTTGGACTATAATTGATCACTAAAGTTTATTCTAGATTCAATCTTGAATTTTTGACCTATAGCTTGGAATGATCCCTACTCTCCTTCTACCTTTCCCAACAGATCATCAACCTCAAGCTAAATTCAGGGAATCTCAGAATTGGAAGGTACTTTAAAGGTCATGTAGTCTGCCTGCCTGCCTACTGCCTACCTAACTACTCAGAATTAGCATACAACTCATTGCAAGTAAGGATTGTTTTTCATTCTTTCTACGTGAATACACAGCTCCTAACACAGTGCATGGCACCTAGCAGGCACTTAATGAATGCTTATTGAATGATTGATTGGAAAAACCCTGCTAGGTTCTGTTTTGGTCTTAAGCAAACCAAAGCAGGGGAATGAAGTGAATAACAATGATATACCAATAGCTCACATTTTTTTTAGTATCACCACATTCCTTACAGCAACTCTGTGAGCTAGAGGGTGGCTGATTATTATCCCCATCTTACAAAGTTGAAACAGGCTTATGGAGGGAATGCCACTTGTCCACAGTGGCATAAGTAGTGGAGACAAGTCATGAACCCATATCCCAGGGTTATTTCCATGATACTTGCATTGTTTTCCCTCCTGCATAGGATTAGAGTCTGAAAAACATAGAGGAGAGAGACTGAGGATTCTGGGGAATCTATAAGTCCTTGTTGAATTAATGGATAGATTAATAGATATATGGATAGAAAAGAGGAATCTCATGACAGAAGACTCCATTTTCTCTGTGAAGGAGGAGGCAAGGTCCTATGTAGAGACTGAAAAGATAAAGGGAAAAACAAATGGCTGTATTTTCCCTTTGGGAAAGAATAGATACACGTACGAATTAGAGGGTGGATGATCTAATAGTGAGATGGCTTCATGACAAGCTATCTGAATAATAGTATTGATCTTGCTGCAGAAGACCTGAATTTAAATCTCATTTCTGACATGTAGAGCTCTGATCATGGACTTACTCTCTCAGGCTCACTTTCTCCCTTGGTTAAAAAAAAAATGTTCTTAAAAAAAACTCTTTGTAAACCTTAAAATGCTATAGAAATATGATTTATTTTATTATAAATGTTTACATGGTTGGACAGAATAATAGATGAATGGGTGAATGAGTATTTGGATTAATAGATGGATAATGGGTATTTGTATGTATGTGTGCATGGAGATGAATTGTTAGATTAAAGAACAGTGAAGGTTAGATGATAATTACAACTAACATGTATATAAAGCTTTGAGGTTTACAGAGTGCTTTGGGGTGCTCAGGGAGGACAAACACTTCTGGTGTGAGGGCTTCCAGGCCCTTTTCAGAGCTACTTATCCATCTTAGGTGTCCACCTTTCACCCAGCTCTCACCTGTAGCTCTAAGAAGCTGTAGCATGCTTAGCAGCCATCTCCCAGTAAAACTATCTGGGTACATAAGCTAAATCAAGCTGAGGGTAACTGACAGGCCTCATACTTCTTGGTGAGTTAGGGGGATGTCTACTCCAAGCACATGAAGACTTTCCTCATTGAAATGGGTGGATGAAAACAATTAGTTCCACTGGCCAAGAAGGTGGCTGCAGCAGACCCTGTGGAGCACTTAGAGAACTTGGTCAGACATTGAACACACCAAGGTCATCCACTGCATTCTGGGCCATTTCCAGTCATCTTGACTTTTGTCCTGCCACCGGACTTTGATTACTCTGGAAGAGATGGTAAGGCAGACAATTTTGCACTACTCTGCCTCATTTAAATCTTGATTGAGAATCAAGATGATCACCGTCACCGTGATGTCATTGATCTTCTTTGGAAACGACAACAAAGTGCTCTACACATAGTATGTCATTCTGTCCTTATAACAAGCTTGGGAGGTATTATGATCCCCAATTTTGTTATTCAGTGACATTTCGGTTGTCACTGATGCTTTGTAACCCCATTTAGAGTTTTCTTGAAAAAGATATTGGAGTGGTTTGCCATTTCCTTCTCCAGCTATTTTACAGAGGAGGAAACTGAGGTGGATAGAGGTTGTGACTTGTCCATAATCACTCAGCTAATAAGTATCTGAGGTTGGATCTGAATTCTGGTCTTCCTGACTCCAGGTTCACTCCTCTCTCCATTGGGCCACCTAACTAAGGGTCTTTGGGCACCAGCCAAGCTTGGGCCAGGAACAGAAGGAAGATTAGGTGAGAGAATTTGGTGATTTGGTGCCACAGAGGACTTCTCAGTCTTCAGAGTGAAGTCAATATATCTTTCATAGGAGTTTAAAATGTGCCCTCTATTCCCACCCATAGTCCTCTTGGACCCATTAGGCTCATTTTGCAGCTTTGTGGAATATATTCCTGTTGGAGGAAACCAGAACTGTCTTGTGCTGTTGTGGAGAAGGCTTAGCTAGGAGGCCAGTAAGACACAAGGTCTCCCATCATCAAAAGGCAGGAGAGGACAGAATGAAGGAAGGAATAAGGTAGAGTAAAAGGAAAGGAAAAACAGCAGGAAATGGAAGCAGAGGAGAAGAAAGAAGACAAGAAGACTAGAAGGAAAAGATCATCACTGACCTTAAATTGACCACCTGGTCCAGCCCCCTCATTTTCTAGGTAGAGAAACCCAGGAAGGTTAAGTAATATGCCTGAGGTCAAAGAGGCAGCAAGTGTCAGAGGTGGGATTTGAACACAGGCCATTTGACTCTATCATGAGAAGAAACAAGAGGAAGAGGAGGAAGGATGGGGGAGGAGGAGGAAGGAAAATAGAGGAACTGTGGCTCTGGAGCCATTTGACTTGTCATTGACTCCTTGTATTACTCAGGACACACCTTTTTCCCTCCGACTCTCAATTTCTTCCTCTATAAGATGAGGGGAATGGATCTCTGAGGATGATCTCTGAGAGCCCCTGAAGGGGGATCTGACAATCTCTGGGTCCATGAGACATTTTGCTGGGAAGGTTTTCTCATCTCTCACAAGAAACCTTCCCAATCCTTCTTACTGCTAGTATCTTCCAGTTGTTGATTATCTTTAATGTATCCTTTGTGTATCTTGTCTGTACATAGTTATCTGCATGTTGTCCCCTGCATCAGACTAGGAGCTTTTTGAGGAAAGGGACTATTTCATTCTTTTGCCTTTCTTCCTATGTCCTCTGCTTAACACAGTGGCCTGGCACATGGTAGGCGCTTACTAAATGCTTGCTGCTTTGACTTAATTCCTTTCATCATGGGCAGAATTTCTGTTTAGTCCAGAGAAGAGACAGTTTAGGGGTCATACACACCTGAATGGCTATCATGGATCAGAGGAAGCAGACTTTCTTTTTATATCTCCCCAGAGGCACAACCAGAAGCAGACTGAAGTTGCTGAGAGATGGACTTTATTTTAATAGAAGGAAGAACTTCCTCCCTATCAGAGCTCCAGTAATGAAATGGTTGTACATTCCTTGTCATGGCAGGTCTTCAAGGGTAGTCCAGCAGACTTTTCTAGGGAACTTGTAGAGAGGATACTTGTTCATGTGAATGTTGAACTAGCCCATCTTTGAGTTCCTTTTCATCTCTGAGATTATGGGCTTCTGTTATTCTGATCCCAACAGGTCTTAGGCTCTTCCTCGGAAAGAAATTATAATGATTTGAAGCTACAGACATTCTCAAAGGATCAGTGCCCAAATCCTTTTTTTTGCCCAGCCCACATTTGCTTTTTAACTTTAAAATGATACAGACAAACCAGCAATTTTTTAAATCTCTTGCATGGCCCACAAGGACCTCCTGTGTGGTTGTACGAAAATTTCATCATTTTTTTGTCAATTCATTCTTACTTAGAACTGTATCATTTTTGTTTTAGAAGCAACATGGTGCCCCGGAATGAGCACCCGTCTGGGAATCAGACAGCCCATGTTCCAGGCCTGACTCTGACTTTGCTAGTTGCATAATTTATCAATGCGAT
Source organism: Notamacropus eugenii (assembly GCF_028372415.1). Lineage (NCBI taxonomy): Eukaryota > Metazoa > Chordata > Mammalia > Diprotodontia > Macropodidae > Notamacropus > Notamacropus eugenii. The sequence continues at coordinate 127,870,530 of NC_092876.1, forward strand.
CGTGGACAATCGCTTTCCTTCTCTAAACTTGGGACTTGGTGGTGTTTTATTTTGGGAGGGTCGAAATCTACGATTTCAATTGTGAGGAAAATTCCTGGTGTAGAAACTCTCCTCACTGATGTAGTTCAACAGCTGTTTGTAATTTGTCTGGGATAGTAAGAGGCTTTTAAGTGACTTGCTCAGGGTCAAACAGCTAGTAAGATAATTGAGATGATAATCATGAAGCACTGAGCATAATGCCTAGCACATAGTAAACACTCTATAAATGTTAGCTATTATTAGCTGTTATTATTAAGTGTAAGAGATCGGATTCGAACCCAGGTCTTCCTGATTCCAATGTGAACCCTCTATCCACTATACCATGCTGCCTCTCTGGGCCTCAGTTTCCTCATCTATAAAATAGGGACAGTTTGGTAGCACAGTGGATAGATTGCTGGGCCTGGATTCAGGAAGGTTTATGTTCCTGAGCTCAACTGTGGCCAAAGATATTAGCTGTGGTTCCCTGGGCAATTAATTAATTAATTGCCTCTTTGCCTCAGTTTCCTGATCTGGGAAATGAGCTAGAGCAGGAAATGGCAAACCACTCCAGTATCTTTGTTAAGAAAGCTCCAAATGAGGTCACAAAGAATTGGAAATGACAGAAACAGCCCAATTGAATGAAAAAATGGAAGGGCTGGACCAGATGATCTCCTTGGTGCCTTTCCTAAGTCCATACTGCTACTATGATCATTCCCCTGTACAATGGGAGATGAAAACACTGGGAATAAAACTTTGCCTTGTTTCCCTGCAATGTCCCTACTCTTAGTGGCAATTTCCTATAGTCAAAAGGTTTGTAAGCTTAATACCAGATCTATTAAACTATAGATTGTTGGTAGGGGAGCATCTGAGGTTAAGTCTAAAATTAAACTATTAGGCTTAGGACTTTAGGCCAACAACAATAAGTTAGGGTCCTTTAATTCTCCATAATAGTGTGGAGACAATTAGGTCAAGGGCTTGTGAAGTTAGCAACATAGTTATTATTTGTGTCTCAGTTGGTTAATGTCAAAAAAAAAAATTCGTTTGTGGTCTATATTGTAAATGCTTTAAAAGAAGTATCACCTGACCAAAAGTTGGAATTGTTTTATGTGATATGAGCTGTGTTAAAAAATAAAAAAAAAAATTAAAAAAAAACAGTAACAACAACAAAAAACTTTGCATGTCCCCTGGTGCCCCACCTACTGCTGGGCTTTCATATAATTTTTAACTGCATTATTTTTCCCATCTCTTTGTTTCTTGTGATACAGGAGAAAGAGATCTGGGTATGGAGTCTGAATCCTAGAATTGTTACTTACTATTCCTGTGACTCTGGGGAAATCCATATCATTTTCTGGGCCTCAGTTTCCTTTTCTATAAAATGAGGGAGTTGAATTCGGTGATTTCTAATGTCCCTTCCAACTCTAAATCCATGGTCCTTTGATTTCTCTCCCTAGATTTCATTAGAGAAAGAGGCAGAGATTAGTCTGGACTCCTCTAGGGTGGGTGTGATGGGGGAGTTCTTTCTCCTCGGAGAAGTTCTATCTGGGAAAGAAAAACCGAGAAGGTTTGTCCCCTTCAGGTGTTTTTCTACCTTACTTATAGCAACCTCCCCCTTTAAAGTGATTGGTTTATTGCCTGTAGGGTTGGGGAAGTGAGGAGTAGGGAGACATAAAAGAAAAGGATTTTACATTACTCACAGAACTTCTGTGCAGACACAGATCTCACAACTCTTTCCATGACAGCAAGTGTTCACCCTCCATCAACACAGCTCCCACACACTCTGTGTGATCTCCATGAGTAGCTGTGGCCAGAAAAAAAAAATCCTCCTTTGCTGGCCAACCCTATGTAGCTCACACCTTCTTAGCTTCCTTCAATCTTAGCTCAAATGCTATCTTCTACATGAGACCCATCCTGATCTCACCAGGTACTAATGCCCTCTCCACCCTGCCGAAATGATTGTGTATAGATCTTCTGTTTCCTTATCTGTGTACATGTTACTTCCCCTAACAGAATACAAGCTCCCTGAAGGCAGAAACTATGTCAGTTTTGTTTGTCTGTGTGTGCGTGTGCATGTGTGTGCATGTATGTGTGTGTGTGTGCTCATGTGCATTTGCATCCCCAGTATCCAGTACAGTGCCTAGCAATAGTAGGTGCTTAATAAATGTTTTCTGGATGAATGAGTGAAAAGCTGGCTCTTGGCCTACCCATCCAGCCAGACCCGACAAGTTGTAAACGTAGCCCCCCATTACTCAGGCTCTGAAAATGCTTTTAGCCACCCCCTGCTCCGGCGACATGGAAACTGTGATGGCTCCAAACTCAACGCCTTTTACGGGCCTCAGAGAGCCCACAGCCCCATAAAATCACTTCAGACACTTTATGAGCTGCCGCCACCTTCCCAGATACACTTCACATGGGGAAAAATGCTTAGCTACTCACTGGTGCTTCCAGTCAATGAAAGTGTGTCCATGATCCCTGAACAACTACATTAGAGATACACCCCGCTCCCAGAAGGGTAAACTATCACTGCCTAGGAGAACTGTCCAGCCTAGGATAAGTTAAACAGGGCCTGGAAGGAAGAGAAAAGTCTTCCATCCACTGGAAGTTATTTTTAATGCCTTTGATATGCTCTACCTACATCCTTGTCAGATGAGTAACTTTCCCTTTAAGGGCTGGATTCTGAGGCCCTGCACTTGAGCCTCACTTGAACCCTCAGCCTGGAAGCTTACTGAGAGGTAGGGAAGTGTAGTGGAAAGGGTAACAGTGTTGGGTCCAGAAGGTTCAGGGCTCTATTCTGGCTCTGCTGTTTTCTAATGGCGTATCTTTGAGCAAGGCCCTTTCCCTCCCTGAACCTCATTTTGCTCATCTGCAAAATGAGGCAATTATACAGTCAATCAATCGACACTTTCTGTGTGCCAACCACTGGGGATACAAAGAGGCTTTTTTGAGCTTTAGGATTCTATGTGCCTCCTATTAAAATGATTTTTCCCTCCTTTAGAGCGTTTTCGCCCTCTCCTTCCATCTCTTTGCCTGAAGCTTTCTACCTTGTGTCTTACATATGGATGTAGATGTTCTATTTCCTCCCTGTGTCCAAAAGATTGTAATCACTGTACCAGCAGGGACTATGTCATGAAATTCGCATTTTTCTGACTGCCATGACTTCCTCTGTGGCCTTGGGTGAGTTCTGTAACCTTTGAGAACGAAGGGCTAAACAACACATTCTCTGACGTCTCTTCCAACTCGGAGAGTCTGGGATTCTGGGAGATCCCAAATGTGGTTGTAAATCCCCAGTTAGAGACCAAGACTTTTTTAGTCACCGTACAATCTAGTCCAATCCAATCTGACAAGAATGTATTAAGCTCCCACTATGTGATAATAATAATAGCATTTACGTTGTGCTTTAAGATTTGCAACGTATAGCATCTCATTTGATTCTTATAACAACTGTGGAGGTCGATGCTATCAGCCCATTTTATAGATGAGGAAACTGAGACTGAGAGAGGTCAAGTAATTCCTCATAGGTACGAAGTATCTGAAGCGAGATTTGAAGTCGTTTTTTCCTGTCTTCAAGTCCAACCCTCTATCCCCTGGGCCACTTTGCTGCCTCACATAAATGTTTAAAACAGGATTTCAGTTCAGGAATTCCTGACTCCAATCTAGTGCTCTATCTATTAAACCACCTAGCTGCCTCAGGTGCTATCCTTCTAAGTGCTAGGGATACAAAGACAAAAACAACAGCTCTTGCTCTCAGGATGCTTGCCTGCTACTGGGGAGCCTACAGAGTATTCATAGACATGTTTATAAACCGAGTCAGTGAATTGAAGATCCCTTGTTGGACGGGAATGAGACTTGCTTTGGCCACATTTGGGGCAGCTAGGTGATGCAGCAGATAGAGCAGTAGGTATGGAGTCAGGAAGACTCGAGTTCAAATCCAGCCTCAGACACTTATTTAGCTGTGTGACCCTGGGTGAGCAACTTCACCCTGTTTGTCCCAGTTTCCTCAACTGTAAAATGAGGTAGAGAAGGAAATAGCAAATCACTCTAGTATCTGCCAAGAAAATCCCAAATGGGGTCACAAAGAGTCAGACTTGACAGAAATGACAGAACAACAACTCAGTCTCACGAAGGTGCGATCAGAGCCTGCTTGCTCTTGTCTGGCTCCCCGCCTCCCCCAATTTCACTAAAAAAGGAAAAGCTGCTCCAGGAAGATGAGGAGCTGGGAATTAGTGTTGGCCTGTGGAAGCCCTTTCGATGCCCCTTTAGTAACAGAGAAGCCAGTGATGATTCTGGGGCCTAGTTCCTATGGCTTTTGTATGTGTAGATGCGTGTATAATAATAACATAAAAAATGATAATAAAAATAATATTTCACCTTTATGATTACAAAGGGCTTTCCTATCCATTTTCCCGTGTGATACTACGATGGAAAGATCAAACTTTTATCCTTATTTTATCAGTGGGGAAACTGAGGCCCAAGTAGGGGAAGCGGCTTGACCCAGATCTCATAGCTAGCCAGAACTTGAACTCAGGACTCTTGACTCCCAAACAGGAGTCACATTCCCTACATGGCCTCCCACATGCTGGCTTTCTATGTCTCATCATGGCATGAACATGGTCCTTTGCTCTCGAAGGCCATTCCAAGAGAACCTAAGCTCTGCAAAGTTCTACCATCCTAGAAAGAGAGCATGTGTGATACTGGCAAGAGATTAAGCCAGCAGAATGATTAATATGGAAATGTTTTCTCCATTATTGCACACTATAACATATCAGATTGCTTACCCTCTCAGGGATGGAATTTGGAACTCAGAATTAAAAAAAACTAATGTGAAATTATTTTTACATGTAATTGAGGGAAGAATAAAATATTATTGAGAGAGACAGAGGGATAAAGAGAGACAGAGAGAAAGAAAAAGACAGACAGAGAGACAGATAGTGTGGCAACCAAGTTCCGTCCATGGAGATTTATCACAAGTAGGCTGGCCATTGATTGATGATTTTATCTGTCCGTGACAACTCAAGAAATAAAGAAAAATGTAAAATTTTCCTAAATCCTTTATGGCCTCATTCTTTGAGGATGATAGTAGAATGATGAGGGGAAAAAAGCAGAAGTCACTAAAAAAAAAATCATGTTAACTTATCTGTTGTTTCTAAATACGAGGAACCAAGTCACATTTATCTGGATGTCCTTCCTATAAAATAAACCATAGCACTAAAGCAAACTTCTGCTAAATGGAAGTGTACTTGGCAGGTTAGCTGAACAGTCACTTATTCAAAACAGCCTCTCTAGTGACCAGTGAATAGCCATAACACTGGAGGAACCGAATCATATCAATCTGGATATCCTCGTTACAAAAGAAATCGTAATTCTAAAGGAAATTGCAACTAAATGGAAGTATGCCTGGAAGGCTTTCCTTGGAGAAGCAAATAAAAGGAGTTGGCAGAGTTGATTTGATCATGAGTTTTTATATTGCAATGCTTATAATGAGTATTTATTTTTTTAAAAAGACCCCTGTGAATACCATTACAGTTATGTAAGCTTATTTCAGTAGGGATCCTGTCATTCTTTTCAGCTGTATCCCTAGCACCTAGTGAAGTACCTGGCACGTAGTAGGTGCTTAATAAATACTTGTTGATGGATTGAATTAACATCTATTTTAGAGTTTAATTAGAGATATCATATGAGAACTTGGTAAGATTTTCCCAATTAAATCAACATATATTTTTAATATTCAGTGATTTTAGTGCAAAGACAAGTACATGGTGACAGAAATATTGGTAAATATAATTCAAGGGTAAGAAATAAGAATAACCAAAGACATGTAGATTATTCAGAAGCCTCACACATGTATATCATGAGTACTCTTTTTGAAAAGGGAATTGGGAGGCACTGGACACAGCACAAACCAAATAACATAAAAAAGAAAGTTTGATAGATGGGAAACAATTGTTAACAGATGTCTAAGTCATTTCTGAATTGGCCGTCTACGTGCTACTATGGACCATTGATCTGTTATAGAAAAGAGAAAAAATCAATGCCAAATTAGGAAAAAGAGATGAAATTGAAGCAACTCCATCCTGACTTATTTAACCTAGCTATTGATGATGAAAAATGAGAAAAGGCTAAAAGGACAGATATTGACACAGACTATCATCATTTCCTAAGGAAGTTTAATCTCTGTAAATCAGTCACCACAATAAGGAGACTAAAAGAGCCTAGAAACTATCTGAGCCAGGAAACATTGATTTCCTTGCCAAATGGAGAGGCATGGCAGCCAAGAGCAACACAAGTTTATAATATAAATTCATTTGTAAAATCTTACAATGGAGGATGCTGGAAGATTATAAGTAGTATCACCTCATAAAACAGCAAGAAGCAATGGAGGAAATAAATTGACAGAAAATTTGGTAAAAATCACAACGAAGTAAAATCATCCTGAGAACATGTAAGGATTAAATAGAAAGGAGAACAACAGATTAAAACTAGAAAATACTTATAAATGATTTTACAATACTGTTTTTCTTTGTCAACAATGGGGGAGTCCACCACTTGTGGGCTTTAACATGGCAGTCCCCAATCTGCTATGTGAAGAAGTGGGAATGATGCTAAAGAAAACAAGGTGGGGAGAGAGCTGAAGCAGATCAAGGATACACAGAGGAGGTCTATACTGGAGGTTATGTACAGTTTTGAGGGTGCTCAGGGACTGATTCAAAAGATCTGAAAAGGGAAGCCTACCAAAAGCTTGGGAAAACAAATCTCAGACCTCATTACTACCCAAAAACAACAGCCAGGAAAATATCAATATCTACAGACGCATATGCTTAGTTTCCCACCCCTTCAAAACTTTTATGAGAATAATCTATATGTCCATTGAGAGCATCTTTATAAAGAGAACGGTGGGACCTTCATAGTTCAATTCAACCCAACAAATATTCACTAACAATAATGAAAAAGGAAAATTTCATGTATCCAACACTGCATGGAATGAACTGTTCATTCATTCAACTAACATTTGCTAAGTATTTACTCTGCAGGGTCTTGTGCTGGCTACTTATTGAGGGGCAGAGTTCAATAAGACCCTGCCTTCATGAGGCTCATAGTCTAGTGAGGAAGTAAGATATGGCCACTGACTCTATAACAGTCAGTTCAACAAACATTTATTAAGTACATACTGGATACAAGGCACCAAACCAAATGCTGGATATATAAAAGACAAAAATAATGTATCTATCGGAGAGACAATGTGAAATTCACAAGATATGGAAGGGTGGTGGTGGTGAAGAATAGGGATGGAACTGTGATTTCACTAGTATAGAGAACTCTAAAGGGAGAAAGACCAGCTACCAATGAAGGTTGACTCCCTCTTTGTAATTTCTGGTCTTAAAGACTTTCTAAGAGCACTGAGAGATTAATTGTCTTTTCCAAGACTGCTTAGCTAGTATGAGTCAGAGGCAGGAGCTGAATCCAGGTCTTCCTGGTTCCAAGATTGACTCTCTATACATGACACCATCTTGATATAAGATGCCTCTTCATACAAAATATATACAAAATAAATACAACTTTTTTGAGGGGGGTCACTAGCTTCTGGGGGCGGGAGATGAGAAAAGGCCTTGTGTAGAAGGTGACACCTGAGCATTTAAGGAAACTAGGAATGCTCAGATGTAGAGACAAGGAGGGAAAGCATTCCAAGCAAGGGCAGCCTGTGTGAAACCACAGACACTGGATCGTAAAGTGTGGGAGGGAAGTAGTGTACAATAAAATAAGAAAGGTAGGTTGGAGCCAGGTTGTGAAGGGCTTTAAATGCCATACAGAGGAATCTATATTTGACTCGAGAGGTAATAGGGAACCACTGAAATTTGTTGAGTAGGAGAGTGGCGAGGTCAAACTCATGCTTTAGGAAAATGAGTTAGGCTGATGTGCAGAGGGTAGATTGAGGAGATTTGAGGAAAGGAGACTGGTTAAGAAGCTATTTGCTCTAGTCTAAGCAAGAGGTGATGGAGGCCCGAATTATGGTGACTGTGAGAGTAGAGAGAGAGAACAGATGTGAGAGATGTGGAGGTAGAATCGACAAGACGTGGAAACTGATTGGCTATGTGGAGAGAGGGAGTGTGAGGAGTTGAGGATGACTACAAGGTGGTGAACCTTGTTGACTGGAGGAATGACAGCTCCCTCAACACAATTAGGAAAATTTGGAGGAAAGGTGGGTATAGGACAGGGAGAGATAATGAATTGTATTTTGAGCATGTTGAGCTTAATGATATATCAAGTTGTCCAATAAACAGTTGGTGATATAGATAGAGCTACAGCTCAGGAAAAAGATTGGAACTTGATCATTGAACCATGTTAATGAGGTCACAAGGAGAGAAAAGGAGAAGAGAGGAGAGGAGAGAGTGTAGGACAGACTTTTAGGGTATGCCCATATTTAACAGGGGCAGCTAGGTGGCACAGTGGATAGAACACTGAGCTTGGAATCAGGAAGATGCATCTTCTCAGACACTAGCTGTGTGACCCTGGGCAAGTCACGTGACTCTGTTTGCCCCAGTTTCCTCCTCTGTAAAATAAGCTGGAGAAGAAAATGGCAAACCAGTCCAGTAGCTTTGCCAAGGAAACCCCAAATGGGGTCACAAAGAGTTGGATGTGACTGAACAACAGCAACATATTTAGCAGGCAGAAGAATGATGATCCAGCAAAAAAAGACTGAAAAAGAGTGATCAGACACATAGTAGTAGAAGAAATAAGAGAGCATAACATCACAGGAACTCCTGGAAGGGGAGAAATTCAACAGTGTAAATTTGATTGGGGAATTTGAAAGAAGAAGATACAACAAAATTCATCAGGAAGAACAAGTAGTCAAAAATATCAAAGGAAATAATGGGAAAAAAAAGTGAAGGAAGGAGGTTTAGCAGTGCCAGATCTTAAACTATATTATAAGGCAGTAATTATCAAAACTATATGGTACTCGCTGAGAAATAGAAATAGATCAATGGAATAGAGTAAACACGCAATTTACAACAGCAAATAAATATAACAACCTTGTATTTGACAAGTGTAGAAATTTAAGATTTTTGAGATAAGAATTTATTATTTGGTAAAAATTGTTGGGAAAACAGCATGGCGGAAAGTGGAGACAGAACAATACCTTATACCATTTATCAAAATAAGGTCAAATGGATACATGACCTAGATATAAAGAGAGATATTACAAGAAAGTGAGAATATGGAACATATTACTTATCAGATTTATGGATAGGTGAACAATTTATGAATGAACAAGAGATAGAGAGCAAAGTTAGGTGTAAAATAATTTCAATTACATTAAATTAAAAAGGTTTTGTACAAATAAAATAAATGTCACTAACATCAAAAGGAAAACAGACAATTGGGAGAAAAAATATTGTAGACAGTTTTTCAGATAAAGGTTTCCTATCTCAAATGTGTGAAGAACTTTGTAAAATCTGTAAGAATATAAGACGTGCCCCAGCTGATAAATCAATGCATATGAACAGGCAGTTTTCCAATGAAGAACTCAAAACAATTTATAGTCATATGAAAATATGCTCTAAATCATTATTAGAGATATGCAAATTAATACAATACATTTTATAGCTACCAGTTTAGCTAAAATGATTGAAGGGGAAATGTTGGAAGGGATATGGACAAATTGGGACACTAATTTATTGTCGGTAGAATTGTGAATTGATCCAACCATTTTGGAGAGCAATCTGGAATTATGCCCAAAGAGTTATTAAACTGCTTATGCCCTTTGACTTAGCAATACTGCTGTTAGATCTATTTCCAAAGATGATTAGGGGAAAAGGAAAAGAACCTATGTGTACTAAAATGCTTATAGTCACTCTCTTTGTGGTGACAAAGAACTTGAAATTTCAGGAATGTCCATCGATTAGGAAATGGCTGCACAAATTGTGGTATATGATTGTAATGGAATCCTACTGTGCTATAAGGAATGATGAATTAAGTGATATTAGAAAAACATGGAAAGATTTACATGAAATAATGAAGAGTCAAGTGAGCCGAGCCAAGACAACATTGCGTATGGTAAGAGCAATATTATTTTAAGAAGGACTTAGAGAGAGTAAGTTATTTTAACTGCCCAAATTAACTGTGAAGGAAGACACTGCCTCCAGAGGAAGAACTGATAAATAGAAGTGAGTATGGAGTAATTTTACGTGTGTGAGTGTGTATGTGTATGTGTAATGGTGGCCATCTCTAGAGCAGGATTGGGGAATGGAAGGAAAAAAGAGGAATAAAAAGAAATTTACATGTTCACTTTTGTTGTGTGTTCATCCTTCGTTGCTGAAGAAGACCATGCCTTCAGAGAAATAATGACGTGACTTACACTTGACTTTGTTTTGAGTGAGGGAGGGCTGTGCAGGTCACCAGCCTCACTTCTCCAGAGCCATCTGAATCTAGTGACCGGATGTTCACTGGAGATGGCCCAGGATGAGGCAATTGGGGCTAAGTGACTTGCCCAAGGTCACACAGCTAGTGAGAGTCAAGTGTCTGAGGTGAAATTTGAACACAGGTCCTCCTGACTCTTGCACTGGTGCTCTATCCACTGCACCACCTAGCTGCTCCTAACTTTGTTGTATTCTTAAAAGGAAGGGTAAGATGTATATAGCAGATTTACAGTTTCATGTGCAATCTTTTTTTATTTTTTATTTTTTTTAAAAAGGAACTTTAAAGATTAGGTTTATTTGGAGAAAACAAAACAAAACAAAAAACCCGGAAAAAAAAAACACCACCAAATCCCTCAGCCCAAAGGATGGGGATTTTACATCATAAGACATCTCCCAGGTAGTAAGTCTACAGATTACAAATCATTTTCATAGAAGATATCTTTGTACAAATTTTACATGTCTTCAGGTGCTGGATGCAAATCAATCCTTGTACCTGGTCTAACAGAGGGAGCAAAAAGGGAAGTGGAGAGAACAGCTTCTCAGATACAACTATTTGGAAGGAGAGTAGAAATGCAGAGGGCAAACCCTACCTTATCAACACCTATGGCAAATGGGCTGCAACTGCTTATGTCTGGATATGCCTTCTAAAGGTCCGCTTCCTAGCTAACGGCCAATCCGTGCCAATTACTTGTACTTACTAATTTATTCAATTTGTCTACCTTTTATTTCCACCTTATAAACGGATTCAATATACCCACTGCTGCAGCCACACAAACACCAGCTCATTGACTTGGCTGGGCTGGGAATAATCTAAGACTGCCTGGAGAAGAATTGTGCAAGTACTAGAGACTGGGATGGCATCCTCCTCTCATAGGTGCTAATATTTGGTGAAGGGGGAAGAAAGTATCTACACTAAACTGACCCTCACAAAGTTGCACATAAAATCAAATACAATGGTCTTTTGTGTTGCAACAGAAACCAATGCCCTGTTGAGTCGTTCTCTTACAATCATCATTTATTCTCTCAAGGGAAAATAAAAAGCCACACACTGGTCTAGGCCACATAATAAATCTAAATATTAGTGTGGGATTCCAGTGGAGAGAAAAGGACAACTCCTAAAAACATCAACCATCAAAATGAATGGAGAAAATGGATGGCGAAAGGCTAATAGCCTCTATCAATCCATTCCTTATTCACCTCCTAAGATCACCTCTTCCGTTTGCTGGTGCTCACAAGGGATCAAGGAAGCTGGTGCTGGCACAGACCAGGGTGAAGAACAAGGAGCGGCAAGAGGGGTCAAAAGGGAGCAATGACAAGCTCTTTTGATCTAGAATAGCAACTCAATTCCTCACCTGACAGCTCCCTGGTATTTGAGGCCCAAAAAATGACCTGTTACATGACATAAACAGAAGATATTAGTTGGGAGACTGCAGAAAAGGAGAGTGGGTAGTAATGGAAGCACACAAGTCTTTAACTGTACTTAAGGCCTGAAATTTCTAAGATTCAGGATTTCAATAGACTATGGATGAATCTAGAAGTTCCCACACCTATGTTCCAAGAAATAATTGCTTATCTTTCCTGGAGATTCTAACCTTTCACCTTATCTGGTCTAAAAGGATTTACATCACCCTCAGACCCAGATTTCCCTTCCCACTGCCATCTGGTCACCAAGCAGTATATCTTGTCCTCTTGACACCAACTCCCAACCACCCCCTTGGGGGGTAAAACTGGACGACATTTCCCTCCATGACTGGCCCCCAACAGCTTGGGATTAAATGAAAGGAGGGGCTGGCAGCCTCCTGGAGACTAAAATAACCTCAGAGACTAGTTATCCTACCTTCAAGGATGGAAATTTTATTCAGATTATGTTTCAGAATTCATATATGCCATAATAAGATAGCAAGAATCAAGAGGGAGAAAACCCACCTCCTTCCTTGTATCTGTCCTATCGCCCAAGCAGCTTTCAGAAACCAACTCATTAATACTAACGTTTCTGCTAAAAGGAGGACCCTAGGCACTATTCATACAGGCAGTTATATGGTGCTGCTAAAACACACCAGAACTTTTCTTTTAAAAAGCTGTACGTCTTTCTCTCTCTCTGGTTACACTGGTTGGAAATTCTCCAGTTAGTTTAATACTTTAAAGGCTGCAGCAGCATGCAAAAGAATTTCATTGTTTTCCTTTTTTTCCTTAAAAAAAAAAAAAGTTAAGAAAGGTCTCCAGGAGATGGTGAGTTTTATTTTGTCTTGTCTGGATAGAGGTTTGATTTGCTCTCGAATGTTGCAAGTTGGCGAGAGACGGGGAGAAAGCACAAGACGTGGAGGTTTATTCGGTGTAGTCTTCGCCCTCATTTTCATCTTCACCATCAACAGAGAGAGCTGCGTACTTGCTTGCAGAACTGAATTTAGAGGCCGGATTTTCTTCGAGTTTCTTTGGCTCAGATGCAGGTCTTGAATCTTGATCCCTTCTGCCATCTTTCCTATCAGACTCCTTCCAATGGTCTTTACTTCCTCCATCCACTGGACCACGTTTGGAGTTCCCACTTTGGCCTTTCAGCACACTCACCCCATCTACCTTATTCTCATCTGCTTTCCTTGAAATATTAGCTGGTCCTTCCTCAGCCTGTTGAGATGTTACCTTTCCTCCACCACTGGTGGGAGATTGCTGCTCTGAAGAGTCTGAGCTCTGAGATCGGGCCGGAGGGTTGGAGCTTCTTTTCACCCAGGCATTTTCCTTTGGTGGGGGTGCAGGCATCACCTTTAGGGGAAGCTGATCTGATTTAGAAGGCTTGGAAGTTGGAGACTGAGAATCCTCTTCCTTGTTGAATGCTTCATTTTCGAGGGATTTCTCACTCTCCCTCCTTCGTGTGTTTCTGCCAGATGGTGCTATATTCCCAGTCTGTGAAGATTCACTTCCTGTCCTTGACCGTTCCTGTGTTTCCTCACTTCGCCAACTTGGGTGTCTCTCCCGGGGCCGTCTTTCTAGTTTCGGCTCCTCCAGCTGTCGTTGTAGTTTCTCTTGCTCCTTTTGTAGTCGTTCCTCTACTTCTCGTTCCCTAGCAGCTGTATCCACTGGCTTTGCTCCCCCAAAGATGGAGGCAGCTCGGCTAGACTGCGAGGTGCTAGCTGATGAATCTTCGTCCTTGGGTGCACTCCGTGGCTTCAGATTCAGTTTGGGTCTCTGGGGGGGACCTCTGTCTTCACGCCTAAAATCATCCCGGCTGTAATCATCTCTTGAGTTCCATGACCGATCATCTCGTCTGTCATATCTGTCTTCATAGCGATCTCCTCCTCCTCTGTAATCATCATCCCGACGGTACCCACTACCAAATGCTCTTCTGCCACTGCCTATCCTAGAATCAAAGCCTCTATCATAGTCTCTGCTGCCCCTGTCATCATATCGATCCCGGCCTCCATATCGGTCCATGTCCCGCCGGGGACCATCACGGTACAGGTCTGAATAATAACGATCACGATACTTGTCTCCAAAGCTATCATCACCCCTTCGAGGAGGGTAGTCATCAAAGCTGTCTGTGGCAGGGCGAGCCCTCCAGTCTGTGTCGGTCTTGTCAGAATCCCGATTTCGATCCCGATCACGGCCAAAGGAACGATCATCTCGGTCTTTATCCTGTGCTTGATCAGCAACGTCCACTCGTATTCTTCTGTTGCCTATAGACTCTTCATTTAGGCTCAAAGCGCTGAGCAGTGAGTCCAGGTCCTCAAACTCAGCATAACCAAAACCTTTCAATCTTTCTGGATTGCTGGGTTCCCGTGGCAAACGTACTGCACTGATATTCAATCCTCTAAAGAACTCCTTGATGGAATCCTCTGTCACATCATAGGGCAGGTTCCCTAGAAAAGCAGTGTAGGGAGGTGACTTGGGAAGACGGCTCCGGTCAATATTGGGTTCCCGAGCAGCCCGTGGAGCAGTGGGCAGGATGGAACGGTCAATTGGAGGCGCCCTGTACATGTCGTCATCATTACTATGCCAAGTGGTGGAAACATCTCCTTCCAGGTCATCAGTTTCATCAGCCCAGCTGACTGGTTTGGGTACAAAAGTGCTTCCTCCCCCACCGGTGCCACCATCCTCAGCAAGGAAATCTGTCAAGGTGAGGGTCTTCCCCTTCTTATTCTTCTTTTTAGCTGAAGCCGCCATGTTGGGAGAGCGCAATCTTTTTTTTAATTAAGCTATGTTATGGAAATGCTTGTTTTATCCCATAAATTAAAAATAAAATAAATTTTAAAAAGAATTTGAATGGAAAAATCATATCGCTTCAAAATAACTAATTTCTATTGTAATCCAATGTATTTTATTTTATATATTTAAGATCGTCATAATGAGAAGCTATCCATAGGCTTCATGGGACTACGAAAGGGGTCCATGACACAAAGGAGGCTTAAGAACCTCCATTGTACAAGGATGAAAATGAGGCTAGAGCCAGAGAGATGAACTGAAAGAACAGAAAGAAAATAGAGGAGCATGATGAAGACAAGAAATAGATTTAAGGTGATAGAGGGAAAGATGGAAGGATGGGATGTTGTGATAGGAGAAGACCATTGTAGAATTTTGCTTCATAGCGGTAGATAGTAGGGTTGGTGGGGAGAGGCAGCAGGCAGGAAGTGATCTGTGAAGGGCCTTCTAATTCTTTTAGTCCAATACACTGAGATTTTGTGATTCTAAGACTCTAATTCCTGAGGTTCTGTATTCTCTACCTATTTCAAGATTATATGGTTCTGTGATCTTATGATTCTAAGGTTCTGTCCTTCTAAAATTCTGTTAGATTCTGAGATTCTAAGACTATATATAGGGCAATCCAACAAAATATTGTTTAAGATTCTACCATTGTAAGATGCTGCTCTGGGGATATATGGACAAAATCTTTTTTAAAGTCCTTGTCCTTGCAGAGCTTACATTCCACTTGGGGAATACAACATGTAGGCAGATAAGTAAATAAAATCTGAGGCAGACAGTACTAACAACTAGGACAATCAGAAAGGCTTCCTGAAAGAGGTGATCCCTGGAATAAAGCTCGGGGTCCTAAGAGGAGAGAATAAAAAACAAGGATATTTGTATCATTAAACTGTTGTAAATATACCTTCCTTCCTTCTACCCCCCTTTACTGAATATCTATATATGTTCTTGAAACAGACCTGCAAAGTGCATTTCGAATACCAAATCCCATTTCCCTTTGCTTTTCATTACTGGAGTTGTATTTCTATGCCAAAAAAAAAAAAATGGTCTGGGCAAGATGTATTAAAAGCATGCTTAAGAATGTGGCAAACCCTTTAAAAATTCCATAAGGGCATCCCCATCTGCTTTAGCTACTACCCTTTGAGGAAATTTGCAGAATCACAGAATTGCCAAGTTGGAAGGGTCCTTCCTTCCTCAGCCACCATCTAATCCAATCCACACCTGGAAAAGAGTCATCTCTGTAACTTACTTGATAAGTGGCCACCATCCAGCCTCTGACGAAAGATTTCTAATGAAGGGAAAACTGCCACCTCCTGAGGGCCATCTAAAGAGAAAAGGATTACTTTCTAATAAAATAGTAATGGTCAAAGAAAGCTGTGAAATAGGACAAGGTGGTTAGAGCTGTTTTTCTGTTCAGCTCAATAGCTGAAAATTCACAGGAGGCTTTAAGGTATCTTTTTTTTTTTTTTCATTTGAAGACCAGACTTTTTATTTTTCCTCTGAGGGCTTCAGGGGTCTTGAAGGGCAGGTGGCTCTTTACATTGGCTTTGGAGAGGCTCTGGGTGTTTCACCCAAAGGTCTGAGGTGGATTGGAGGAGTCTGATGTTTTTGTGGCTTACAGATTCAATTCCTCACTCCCTTGTTGTGGATCATCTAGAGTTTCACGTACATTCTGGGCAGCGTACAGGAGTTCAAAATGCTGGCTTTGGAGATGTCCCCAATGACTACAACTTCCATGATGTTGTGGATAATGAACTTGATGGTTTTGTCCTTTGGGGGCATAATGGCTATGTTTAGTCTCAGATTTGGGCTGCCCCCGGGATTGAAGTCCTCCACTTCTTGGCCATCCTGGTCACTGAGGAGCTAAAAGAACAGTTTTGTGGCATTTTATTGTCTGAGTGATCTGCATTAAGAATTCCCTTCTTGGCTATAGAACCAGTATGCTATAGTTGAAGACCTCTCCTCCCCCAAAGCTGTTCCTCTTTGTTTTTCAGACAGTTTTCTAATACTTGTGGAAGTTGATACCCTTTAGAAACAAATTATCTGGGTTGAAAGCAAAGATCTTGAAGATACAACAGTTGCTGAACCAGTGGGGAATGCTCTGATTTCTGTGAGATTTCAACCCCTGAAGGGTCAGTCAATAGATCTTTTGGATACCCCCTATTCATTTTCCTCATTTAAAGGTTCTACTGGAAGGACTAAACACCTGTACACCCTTGCAGCTCTCTTCACTTTTTTCATTTTGTATAATTCTATAATTTTATAATTTTTGGTGACTTGCCCAAAGTCATACATACCTGGGAAGCAGTGGGCTTTGTAGTAAATAAACAGGACCTGAAAGAGGAGCCAGGCCCACCTTCTCAAGAGGCAAAGAAGGGTTTAATGTTAATGATTTACAACAGAGTGGGCATGGATAATTCCCAAGGCACTCTTTTATGGACAATGTTCCTGCTTTGGAGTCTAAATGGGGAGAGAACGTAGTAGCAAAACCACAGTGGGCATTGAACCACCCCATTCTCCTCTTTGTTCCCCCCTCCCCAAAGCTGGATCACCCATGCAAGGCATAGTTCCCATGTTCAAGATCTCCTTGCTTCTCAGTGGTCCCATGGGAAACATTTGTTTTGCTTAAGGACCAAAGTTTCTGCCCCTGTGGAAAGGGAGGGGCAGCTGAGGGGTGGTAGAAGCATGGAATGAGGGTGGGGTAACCACCATCACCAGATGCTAGTTTATTACCATGCAGAGCACACTAAATTGGCTCCCAGGCCGGTGGAATGAAGGCATGAGGGTGGTGAAAGTGCTACCTTTGTTTCCAGGATCAGAACTGGTTCCTGTTGTTCTGGTAGTGTTCATCATTATTATTAAGAGCTCCTATTTATACAGCAGATAGTGCCAAGGATTCCCAGATCTATATGCCCAGTCCTAACTTCTGTCTTGAGCTCCAGTCTCACATTACCAACTGCCTTTTGGACATGCCAAACTAGATGTCCAATAAAGTCTCAAACCCTACATGTCCCAAATAGCATTCATCCCCCTCAAACCCTTGCTTCAATTCAACTTTTCACTTTCAGTCAAGGGCACCACCATCTTCTCTATCACTCAGAATCACCATTTTCCTTAACTTCTCACTACATATCCAATCTATAGTCAAATTTCATCACTTCTATCTCTACATGTCTTTTATATACATCACTTTCTCTTCACTGGCACAACCACCAGCCTGGTTCAGGCCCTCATCATTTCTTTCCTAGATAGTTCTAGTTGGTCTTCTTGCCATACCCCCCAACCCTGACTCCCATCCATTCACCACTCAGCTACCCAAGTAATTTTCCTAAATTTTAGTTCTAACCATTTTATCCCTTCACTCAAAATCTCCAGTGATTCTTTCCCTATTATTTTTAAGATCCAATAAAGTCCTCAGTTTTCATTTAAAGCATCTTATAATGCAGCCCCTTCATGCCCTTTCCAGTCTTTTACACCCTGCTGCCCTCTCCATGCTCTGTGGTCCAGTTAATCTGATCTTTGTGTTCCTTAATAATGATACTCCTTCTCCAATCTCCATGGTTTTGCTTTTCTAATTTTTAGAAATGTTTTTATTGATCTTTTTCTTTTTTACATATCATACTTATCCCAAGTATCCAATCCAATCCAATAAATCCAATAAACATTTTTGATGCATCTACTCTATGTCAGGCACTGTGCTAAGGTCTGAAGAGACAATAAAAGAAAGACAATCCCTGCTCTCAAGGACCTTACAGTCTAAGGGGAGGAGACAACACCCAAAAGGGGCCTCCAGCAGGAAGTATCTTGTTCTGTGAAGCTGAAAAAGCCAGGCAGGGCTACAGATAGATTAGAGTGAGCCCCAAAATCCAACTTCTTCCCTGTATGAAAGAAGACATTGGGAGAAGTTTGGTACTCTACCCTCTAGTCCACCAATCACAAGGGAATGGAGGCTGAGGGAGGTAAAGTAACCCTTTTACTCCCCCTCCAAAAGAGCCAACACATATTACAAATAGTACTTTTAAAAGATGAAAAAGAAGAAGAAAAACCAACACGACAGATAGATACACTGAAAAAGTCCAAAAACATGTGCAACAACTAACACCTCCCACTGCCATGAAGTTGTGATTTGGGTGGGGGGTATCCCCTCCCATGTCTTTATTCAAGTTCTGTTTGAGCTTTTAGTTTTGTTACATTCACTTTTGAATTTTTAGCATGTGTTTTTCTCCCATTTGCATTGCTATAGTTATATTGAAGATTGTTACTTGGCTTTGCTGACTTCACTCTGCATCAGTTCATGTAGATCTTCCCATGCTTCTCTGTATTTATCACACTGATCATTTCTTACAGCACAATATTATTCCATTCCATTCCTGTGCCATGATTTGTTTAGCCATTCTCCAATCAGTGAGCACCTACTTTATTTCCAATCCTTTGCTATTGGAGAAAAAAAAAAGCTACCTCTCCATTATTAACTCTACCTGACTTCTGTTACACCCCTGTCTCTTTGAGTACATTTAAAAAGAAGTCTCTTAATGGTCTCTCTGCTGCCACTGTTTCTGTTGCTGTTCTTGGCTGCTGCACTCATTCATCCCCTCTCCCCATTTCTGTTGTTCTGGGGTGTTTGAGAAGCAAATAATATCTTCAGGTCTGATTTTCCTTCTAAGAATGTTTTAAACATTTTTTTTCTATTGTTGAACATCAATCTTTTTTCATTTTAGGTTAAGTTCAGATTGGTAGAGTAACTCACCTTGGGCATTCTGAGCCCATTGTTCTTCAGAGCATATTATTCCATTCTCTCCTGTGTTTCCTATTGGGTGCAAGATAGTCTTGTGTTGTTCAAGTTTCCTTTCCTTTTTGTTTGAAGGGCTTTCTCCTAGTCACTTGAAGAACTTGTTTCTGACTTGAATTGTTAAATTTAACTGCCATGTGTCTTAGAATTTGCAGTCTTGTTTTTTTCTGGAGCTAACCTGTGAATTCTTTCAACTGATATTTCATTTTCCATGTTCAGAAGTCCTGGTCACTTTTGAGGCACGATTTCTTGTTTCTTGACTTGTCATATTCTTCTAGGAGACCTATGATCCTTAGGTTGCCTCTTTGCATCTTATCTTTGAGTATGTTTTGATTGGATCAAGAGCTTATTTTTTCAGCGTTATTGTATTTTTTTGCTTCTGTTCTTCTAAATTGTTCTTCACTTCTTTGTATTTGCATTCCCAATCAATTGTTCTCCCTTTCATTTATTTGGTGAGACTTATTGCTAATTCCAGTTTTTCTATTCTGTCCATTATTTTTTGCTGTGTAGGCCATAAATTCTGCTCTCATTTTTCTTTTAAACTACTCAGGAGTAGTGTGATGTGGTTCCATGTTCTCCTCAAATTCTGCAGGGTTCTCTTTCTCATTAAGTATTGGATAACTTTTCTTTGTTTTGGAGTATTTATTCATAAATGCCTGAACTCGTTTACTAAGCCTGGAAGCAATATTGCCTTCTGGTTTTAGTGTTTTTCCTGTTCTCTCTCCTTCCCTTCCTTCCCTCCTTCCTTTCTTCCCTCCTTCTTTCCTTTCTTCCCTCCTTCCTTCCTTTTCTCCTTCTTTCTTTCCTTCCTTCTTCCTTTCTTCTTTTTTCCCTTCCTTTCTCCCCTTGGACTACAGATCTAACTTTGGTTATACTCCAATATTTCCCATACTAACCTCTTTGTTATTATTGTGCCAGGACATAATAAGCCAAATAATAAAAGAGTTGTACTTTTTGGATACCACCTTTATTGGGGCCAGTCTATGGAAACCCAGAGCTTCACATACACACACACACACACACACACACACACACACACACACACACACACTCTCACACACACACACACACACACACCCTCCAAAACAGGGCTTATCTCATGGGGGCCTGTTCAGGATTGTTTGATGTTCATTAGAGCTACACTACTTGCCCTGGCCCGGTACAAGTTAAGATGACTTACAAGTGATTGTTTGACTTTCTTTTTTTGAAGCAGATTGGGCTGCTTGCCCTGGCATGGCATGAATCAAGACAACTCAAGAGAGATGCCAGCATATCTTGGAGACAATCTGGCATGCTTTTCCTTTGAGAAGGTAAGATAGTTGGGTAGGGAGGAAGGATTGTTAGTTGTTTGTTTTACTTGTTTTTTTCCATTTATATTTTTTTCATGGAATATTAGAAAACACATGAATTTCACATGCCTTGAACAAGCAGGTCATTGAGAGATGGTTGCAAAGAAATGATCTGGATGTTGCCATGGGAAGAGAGAAATATGGCAATCTCTCCTCCTGGCCTTTTGAGTCACAGGAGAAGATAGGTCTTATTGGGGGAATGGTTATGAAGGATGCGCCATCATCACAGGAAAACCAAGCCAAAATGAGTCTTCCTAATTCCAGGCCTGTCATTTTATTCACTGCACCTCCTGGCTGCCAAAAGTACTCTATAGTACAAAGTACTATGCATCAGTTATCTCATTGGATGGGATTGGGAGGACTAGGAATGGGGAGAAAAGATAAGATGGAAATGGAGATAGGGATCTAGTCTTGTTTCTCCATTTCTGTCTCCAGGATTGCCTATTGCCACAGTTTTCAAACCAGAAGAGAAGGTGAAGTCTTGAAGCCATAGATCAGTGAGCTTAACTTCAATTGCTGGCAAAATTCTACAATGTGTTATTAAAGGGATGGTTTGTGAATATTTAGAAAGGGAAACAGTGATTACTAAGAGCCAACAGAACTTTGTTTAACATTAATTATGACAGACTGACTTTATTTCCTTTTATTTTTTTTCCAGAGGAACTAAACAAGTAGATTGGGAAAATGCTGGGTTTCAGGAAAACATTTGACAAATTTTCTTATGTTGTACTTGTAGAAAAAGTGGAAATATTTGGGTCAGATGGAGTATAGTGGACATATCAAGACATATAAGTTAAGTTGTGGCAGCTAGGTGGTGCCAGATCTGGAGTCAGAAAGACAATTTCCTGAGTTCAAATCTGGTCTCTGATACTTGTTAGCTGTGTGGTCCTGGGCAAATCAGTTAACCCTGTTTGCCTCAATTTCCTCATCTGTAAAATGATCTGGAGAAGGAAATGATAAACCACTCCAGTATCGTTGTCAAGAAAACCCCAGATAGGGTCATGAAGAGTCAGACACAACTGAAATGACTGAAACAACTGAACAGCAGGTTATGTAGATTCAATACAGGTTGAACGGCTGGATCCAAAGAATAAGTGTGATGAAGTTGACTTAGAGGGAAGTCCCAATGGAGTGCCCCAGGGATCTTTCCTTAGCTCTGTGCCATTCAACATTTTTTGATCAATGACTTAGATGAAGACATAGGATGTCATGCTTATTAAATTTATAGATTACATGAAGCTGGTAGGAACAGCTAACATGTTGGATGACAATGTCAGGATTCAATTATATCCTGAAAAGCTGGAATGATGGGTGAGTCTGTAGAAGATGAAAGTTAATAGGGATAAATATAAGTATGAGTTTGTTGGTAAATGCTTAACAATTGGCAGTCTGGAAAATAAAAACACATTTTTCAGTTTAATTTGCATTATTAATTAAGATTTTCTCCATCCCTTTCTTAAGTCTAGAAATCAACACTAGAACAAATTAAGCCCCAATTGGTAGTGTTTGCTGATTTCCTGAGTGTAAGTGCTTACACAGAAAATTGAAGAGTCACCTCTGAGGAGCTGTTATAAACTGGCTCCAGCCCACCCTGGAATGTGAAGTTTAGGAAGCTAACTTCTCCAGTCCACGTGGAGGGAAGCATTGCTGACAACACTTCGTAGGGGAAAGATGAGCGGACTGCAAGTCCAAAATGAGCCACCACTGAGAAAGGATTAAAAAGGGTAATGGCATCCCAGGCTGCTTTATCAGAGGTGTGTGTGTGTGTGTGTGTGTGTGTGTGTGTGTGTGTGTGTGTGTGTGTGTGTGTGTGTGTGTGTGACAGAGACAGATAGACAGACAGACAGACCAAGACAAAGACAAAGAGAGACAGAGAGAGAGAGACAGAGAGAGGCAGGGAGGAAAGAGAGAGAGACAGACAAAGAGAGAGACAGACAGACAGATCGAGACAGAGTGAGACAAAGACAGAGAGAGACAGGGGGAGAGAGACAGAGACAGAGACATAGAGAGAGAGAGAGAGACAGAGACAGAGACAGAGATAGAGACAGTCCCAAGTCTCTCCCTCTGCACATGACCTGGAAGCCTTCTTCTGGTTATGGATCTATGATTTATCCACTTTAGGAGATGCCTAGTGAGGTGAATGCCTTCTACTAATACAGAAGGACCCATTCTGCAACTTATGCTCAAAGACTTACCTAGAACATTAAGCAGTTAATTCACTTGTCTAGGGTTACCTTAGCTTCTACTTTAAGGAAAAGATGAAGACTATTTAGTGGCATCTCCTCCATTTTTCCTGCTCCACACCTCCAAATAGTTCTGTATCTCTGATATCCTCCTCTCCTGACCTCTGTTCTCAAATAGTGAAGTGCCCTTCTCCTTTTCAGAACTGACTCCTCCCCTTGAGCCTTTGATCCTATCTCCTCCCATAGCCTCCATGGTCTTGCTTCATCAATTACACCCTCATTCTCATGAAATTTCCATCTTTCTCTTTCTATTGACTCCTTCTTATGAGCCTATAGACATACTCAGTTTTATTAGTCCAAAAAAATAAATAAAACCCTTCCCTTGACTTTTCTACCTCATCTATACTGCCTCATTTTTTATAGGATCATAGATTTAGAGGTCATCAAATCCAACTCTCCTGTTTTACAGATGAAGAAACTGATCCTGAGAGAGGTTAAATGACACAGATGTATACATAGTTACATGATTATCATGTTTAGGTGGCAGCATTTGAGGTCAGGTCTTCCTGACTCCAAATCCAGTGCCATATACACTTCACCAGGCTGCCTCTCGTCTCCCTTCCCTTTTGCAGCTAAACTCCTTGGAAGTGTTGTCTTTTCTCCCTTTCTCCTAGTCTCCACCTCCCACTCACACCTTCACTCCCTTGTAACCTGCCATAAGTCACCATCAGTCTATTCAAATTCTTCACTGAGAGAGCACCAGTAAGGCAACTGTCAAACCTTCACGTACCTCATCTTCCTTGACCTTTTTTTGAGCGTTAGGCAAGGCTCTTCTATTCCTCCTCCTTCAAAGCCTTGTTCCAGCGTATTATCTCCATTAAGAAGCATTCCCTGATGACTCCCTTCTTCTCCCAAACCCCAGCCAGAAGGAATCTCCCCCTTCTCAGAAACTCAATGTTGGTCCCTACATACAGTATACTACACAATAGTTATGGGGGGGGGGGGGGGGATGGCATATGCCCTTTTTCAACTGAAAACTAATTCCCTAAGGGCAAGGACCATGTCTTATCCATCTCTGACTCATGGATGGTGCCGACAGCGGGAGCTGAAGAAATGAGTGGTCAATAAAGACTTTGTGACCTTGGAGACAGATTGCATCCTCAGAGGGGCAGGCCCTGACTGCTTCGAGGTGAGAAGAAAGGAAGAGCTTTCTTTTCAGTCAATGCAACCAAAGTGAACAAGATGCAAAGGTAGCTTTCATGAAGCTGCTCTGTAGAGCCCCAGTCAGGAAGTGATCTATATTTTCAGAAGGAAATGAGCATTTTTTCCTGGAGAGGAGAGGACAGTTCCAAGGCAAACACTGCAGCATGAGGTGAGGTAACATGCAGGAGGGAGGCCTGTTTCTGGCTTTTTTTTTTTCTCTAGGCCAGGGCAGGTGTCAGAGAGCTCCTGTTGACAAATGATGTGTTGATGGCCCTCTTACCTGGCATTTCTATAAGATGCCTGCTCCTAATACTCTAGCAGCTGTTTCAAGAGGAGGGAAGGGAAAAGAGGGAGAGTCTTCTCATCACATTAGAGTCCAGAAATGGAAGCTGAGGAATGAGTGGATGGGGTTGCCTGCTTTGTCTGCCTTGATGACTCCTCTGATACAAGGACGGCCAGAGTTGGGGAGTTCTAGTGTGACCCTAAGGTGACCTCCTTTCTGGTTATCCAATAAAAGGAATAGCCTGTGAGCTACCTAAGCTATTAACTCCTTGAAGGTCAGGGTTAACAGGAATTGTAGAGTTCAAAAGGGCCTTAGGACACAGAATGTCAGAGGCTAGAAGGGGACTTAGAACATGGGATGTCAAAACTGGGAGGAACCCTACAACACAGAATGTCAGAATTAGAAGGGACCTTAGAACACAGAATGTCAGAACTAGAAGGGAACTTAGCACAAAGAATATCAGAACTGGGAGGAACCTTAGAACACAGCATGTCAGAGATGGGAGGGGACTTAGAACATGGGATGTGAAAGGCTGGAAGGGGACTTAGAACACAGAATGTCATACTGGGAGGGATCTTAGAACACAGCATGCCAAAACTGGAAGAGAACTTAGAATATAGAATGTCAGAACTGGGAGGAGCCTTAGAACATGGAAAGTTAGAGGCTGGAAGAGGACTTAGAACATAGTATGTCAGAACTGGGAGGGGCCTTAGAACATGGAAAGTCAGAGGCTGGAAGAGGACTTAGAACATAGCATGTCAGAACTGGGAGGAGCCCTACAACATAAAATGTCAGATTTGGGAGGGAACCTGAGAACACAGAATGTCAAAGAAGGGAGGGAACCTTATACGTAGAATGTCAAAGCTGGGAAGTGTCAAAGTGGAGCCAATAATCAGAGAAAGATTTTTTTTTTATAGTCTTTGAGTAACTTACAGGATGACACTTTGCTAAAAGGGGTAGTAGGGTCAAGTAAAGGGTTTTTTGAATACTGAGGAGACCAGGATGGGCTTGTAAGCACCACTGAAGGATCCATTAGACTAAAAAAATTTGAAGAGAGAGACAGAGGCATTGATGGAAAGGGCATGTTCCTGAAGGATATCAGAGGGAATGGAATCCAAAACAGAAGAGGAGATGGGTTCAGCAAGAAGAAGGGTGACCCCTTTGTCAGAGCCTAAAAGACAGGTGGAGAGAATGGGAGATTCGAAGACTCCAGGATTTTAAAATTCTGTCGTTGTTATTTGTCTGAGATTCTGGAATTCTGTGCTTGTAAGAGGCCAGGAGTTTAAGATTCTGTGATAATTCAGATATAGCACCTTGTACCACCTCAGATCACCTCACATGGAGGCACCCTGCTTCCCCAAATTCCTTACTGTGTGGGTGGGAGGATCCTCCTTTGTCTGGTTGTATGGCCAGAATAGGCTGCTCCTTTAAAACTGGCCAGGCTAGACCAATGTCTTTTCTGTGTGCTTTTTTCCTTCTGCACCCAGAAGGTAAAGGTCACACTTCCCGCACAGCATGGACACCATGAACTGAACTTTCCTGCTCCCCCTTCTTTTACCTTGGCTCTGAGAAATTGGCCTGAGGGGTGCTAGTTTCTTGCTTCCATTGTCCATCTCAGTTTCAGGTGCCAGCAGCAATCTTCACTAGACCTAGCACTTTCAGTCATGTAACCTTGGAGCTATGTTTGCAGGTAAGATGTTCCCATCTGGCAGGGAGCCTGGGTGCCCAGGACTCAAGCCAGAGGTGGACTTTGGACATGGAACCGGGACTTCGTGGTCTATAGGAATGCAGCTAAACTATGAACCTAATCGCCTTCCCCTCCTTAGAGATTGAGGTGCTACAAGGTGGGGAGTAAATCTGTAAATTTGTGATTTTCACTTTTGTAGTAAATATTCCTTTATAAAAGCTAATTGTACTGTCAATGGTTAAATGCAACTGGGGTGCAGAGGATCACCCTCACACTTGGAGGAACATCATTAGTTGAGACTGGAGATATTGGCAGAGAATTTATGCACCCCAACCTTCTTAAGAGTACCAGAGAACCCTGAACACTGAAAGGCAACATATCTGGCATTTAGGTTGTGGGGGCCAGGGTAGTAAGCCTAAGATTCCTTGATTCTAAGATTCAGTCATTCTAAGAGTCTGTGATTCTAAGATTCAGAAGTTCTTAAGTTTCAGTGATTCCATGATTCTAAGACTGTCATTCTAAGGTTCTGTGATTCTAAGTTTCAGGGATTATAAGAATCTGTGATTCTAAGACTCTATCGTTCTAAGATTCTATGATTCTAAGATTCAGCAGTTATAAGAATTTGTGATTTGAAGATTCCGTGATTCTAAGATCAATAATTATAAGAATTTATGATTCTAAGTTTCAGTAATTATAATAATCTGTGATTCCAAGATCCATTCATCCTAAAATTCAGTAATTATAAGAATCTGTGATTCTAAGACTCAGTAATTCTAAGATTTTTGTGATTCTGTGATTCCAAAATTCAGTCATTCTAAGATTCTGTGGTTCTAAAATTCAGCAATCCTACGATTCTGAGATTCTCTTGGTACACTGCCTACAGGAAAGACAGCCCTGAAAACTCCCATGCCTAAACACTTCCGGAAATACTTGGCTTTATAGAATTGGGGCTGAACAGAGCCTGTCGAGAGAGTGGTGGACCCTTCCCAGTCAGACATTCCACAGTAACAGTGTCTTTCAGACTCCTTCCGGCCCAAGCCTGAGCCATAGCAGACATTATTAGAGGTTGGGAAAATAAAAGAAAAGAGACCCCAGAGGATAAGGAACCAAGTCTGATCCCATCCCCTCTCCACCAGTCTCACTGGCCAGGGTGGAATCAAGCAGTGGTACCTTTGTCTTCTTCCAATGTGTGTTTCCCCAAGTGGTGTGCATTCACTGATAATTAAGAATCAGCCTATTTCAAAGTTCTTGGCTTGACATCCTGAGATAATGAAGAACAGTCTGTCCCCCTCCATCCTACCACTCATTCTGGGAACTGGATTCCCCATGGAGGAGAGAGGCCAGACAGCCCTGCCCTTGGACTGGAAGCCCTTTGGAATCATTTAAAACTTAGAGGTCAAGGCTCTGGCTTGTGCTGAACTGTATAAACGTAGCCCCTATATGGGATCCAAGCCTGGGCTGTGGGCCTCCTCGACGCCACAGTCCGCTTCCTGGAGGGCCGCTTCCTCCTGGAGCTCATTCAAGTGACTTTTTCCTTTGGACCCTTGGCTCCCACCTTCCATAACTATCTGGACTTGCCCTGCCCCTAGAGCAGATCCTGACTTTCCAGTCTACAGCGCCAAGACATGTTTTTCTGAATTGGAATCTAAGTTCCTTGAGGGTAGAGACTGTCTTTTTCCTTCTGTTTGTATTCCCAGCACTTAGTACAATTCCCAGCATTCAAAACTTCTCCATTTGTTGTAACCAATGGTTTCGCGTATGGATGGTGTAGTGGTGGCTGGAGTACCTGTGTTTTGTTGGTGTTAATTATTAGGCCAAAATGAGCACAGACATCAGAGAATTGATCCATACTTTGCTGCATCTCAGCTTCAGAGACTGCACTGAGCGCGCAATCATCTGCAAACAGAAAATCATGCACCAATGCTCCCTCCACTTTGGTCTTGGCTTGTAGCCTTTTCAAATTGAAGAACTTACCTTCAGTATAGTAGTTGACCTTGATGCTGTATTTATCCTCATTGAAAGCATTTGACAACATGTCTGAAAACATCATGCTAAAAAGCACAGGAGCCAGCACATAGCCCTGTTTCACTCTACTGGTGACTGGGAAGGCACAAGAGCATTGTCCATCATTCAGAACATAGGCAAACATGCCATCATGAGATTGACATACAATACTGATGAACTTCTCTGGGCAACCAAATTTTGACATAATTTTCCATAAGCCCTCATGACTAACAGTGTCAAAGGCCTTGGTTAGATCTACAAATGTTGTGTACAGACCTCTGTACAGAAAGGGTGCTGTGATCTATGAGCAAAGCAGAATTGAAACAGCGCAAAGGAAATGTAGGATGCACAGACTTGGAGTAACCTCCCCAAATGTTCACATGAACTATCTGTGCCCAACCTGTGGTAGAGCATTCCAAGATTGTATTGGTCTGATCAGCCGCAGTTGGACACACTGAAATTTCACTTTATCATGGTGATGCCATTTGGGTCTTTTTTGAGAATGAAGGATAACAACCAACCAACCAACAATGCCCAGCACACAATAAGTGCTTAATAAATGCTTGTTGACTGACCAACTGCACCTGCTTGGCTCCCTGAGCTCAGAAATGAGGCTTGTCTAATCTCAAGTTATCTTCCCCCTCCTTCTGGCTCATCGCTGCCACTGTACTTGGGACACACTTTTTCTTCTCCCTCTGTCTCTACATACTCTGTACCCCAGAGATATATTTCATGGACATTCTAAGTTGGAAGGGACTTCAGAGGGCACTGGGTCTAATGTGTGCCTAAGTAAAAATTCCCTCTTCACTGTCCCTAACAGAGGGTCATGAAGACTACTGAAATACCTCCGATGACAGGGAACTCACTACCTAATCAGGCAGCCTGTTGCTTTGTGTTGTGGGGCAGCTCTGATTGTTTAACAAATTCTGGCTTTTCTGGAGCAAAAATCATTCTCCTCGTAGGTTGTAGCTCCGAGAGCTAGTTCTCTCTGTGGTCACTGAAAATCAGCCTGCTCATTCTGCCCTTCTTTCAGATAGATGAAGACAGCTACCATGGCTTTCCTAAGTTGTATCTTTTCTGGGTTAAGCATCCCTAGCTCCTTCCTCAGACAGCACGGTCTCCATTCACCTGGTCCCATTCAATCTCTTTTAGACCTGCTTCAGTTTTCCAATGTGAGGCTGTTAGATGGCGCAGGGAGTAAGAGTAGTGGACTTAGAGTCAGTAAGACCTGAGTTTAAATCCTGCCTTGGACACTAGCTGTGGGACAAGTCACTTAACCTTTCTGAGCCTCAGTTATCTCATCTGTAATATGGAGATAGTAATAACACCTCACCTTTGATGAGGATCAAATTAAAAGAGATAACACAAATAAAGGACATTGTAAACCTTAAGGTATCCCATAAATTGTAGCTTTATTATTCATATTCTTTGTGAATAACGGCCAGAGAACTAAACACTGCCCTATAGGTATGATCTGACCAGACCAGAGGATGGTGGGGCTCTCACCTCCCTCCCTGGAGATGCTATACTTCTCCTATTCATGCATCCTAATAGTAGCACTTTTTCCTTCTACTTCTCACTGTTGACTTGAATGGAGTTTGTGGGCCCTTAAGACTTTCAGGTCTTATTTCGAATGACAAGCCTGGTCTCTTCAACAGCAACAATTGGTCCTTAGCTTTCTCCTCCTTTTCCCCTTTCTCTATTCTCAGATCCTACCCCAATTCCAGTGTCCTTTACTTAGAAATGATCCTGCTGCATCTTACATGAAATAGTCTAGCACCAGAGTCTCTCCCAATCATCTCACCCCAGGGTGTGGCACCTCAGCTCCTCAGGCATGTTTCCTGTGGTCAGCCCTCAATGTTGCCCTAAGAGTTTGAGGAGAACCCCTTATCCCAAGCTCCCTTAATGACCAGTCAGGGAACTTTCCTTAGGGAATTTTTTCCACACCATTTCAGAAGTCATTTTAATTCAATCCTACCTTTTGGGAGATCAGGACACCTACTAGGTTACACTTTAATTTATATTAAACTGAACCCTCTCAAACTTCTCCATCACTCATTCCTATCAGGAAGCTGACTAGTTAAATAGTCCTAGATAATTAATCAAAAGAAATGGATTCCAGTCCCCTCTATGCTTCTTGCCCACTGTGTGACCTAGGACAAGTCCCTTCCTCTCCCTAGGCCTTGGTTTCCTCTGCAGAGAAATGATGGTGTTGGAGGACTAGATGACTCTGACAGTCTTTTCCAACTCTGGTGTTCTGTTCTCTCCCTCTTCCGCTCCCATGGGTTTAATTACCTCTAGGCCAATGACTTCCCAAACCTTAGGCTTCATTTCCAATCTCTCCTGAGTTCCAATCCCATATCATTTATTTGATGGCACACTTTAGTAGGCCTTTGATCTCATGGCACAAATCAATCAATCAACAAGCATTATTAAACACTTACTATGGTAGGCTGGGGTAAAAGTTAATAGCCAGCATTCATATATTACTTCCAGATTCAAATATTACTTTACAAGTATCTCATTCTATCCTCATGACAACCCTGGAGGTTAAGAACTATTTAAACTCCATTTCACAAAAGAGGAAACTGAGGCAGACAGAGGTAATGTGACTTGCCAAGGGTCACAGAGCTTGTAAGTGTCAGAGGTTGGATTTGAATTCAGGTCTCCCTGACTCTAGCCCAGCACTCTCTCCACTGTACTACTGGCTGCTTCTAGGTGGGCAAAGTACAGAAAATGAAATGATTCCTACTCAAATTGAGCTTACATTCTAATTTGGGAGACAAGAAATACACGTAAAGAGGTATGTAGCATAAATATAAAGTTACTATATCTACATATATAGTAACTAAATTCAATGGACTATGGGAGGGAAGGCAAGTAGTTGGGGAGATCAGATAAGGCTTCGTGCAGGAGACCGTGAGTTGCCGACCCATTCATTTCTTTTTGTGCTGTGTGATTCTTATTTGTACCCTACCATAAATCCAACATATCTCCTTGTGGCAGAATCCAGATGCCCCTTTTAATTCTCAAAAGTGCCACTATGCTCCCCAATGCCACTGTCTGCAAGAGTACATTGCCAATAGATTTTTATATATAGTAACACATGTGCTAATCAGGGACCATCTTAATTGCTCACCTGCTTCCGCTGTGCTGTGACTGCCATACAGTGAGTGACTGATTACCCTCCCATAGGGAGCAGTAAAAGCTGCCTCACTTCTACAAGGATTGCATTGTATATGGAATAATCATCTACATAAATTTTATATGTACAATAATTCCCGTTTTTATATGTCAGGTAAGTATTTGTACAAGTTATACTTACACAAATGAAATTACTATAATAAGTACTAATATTTTTTCATGTTTCATTGCCTAAATAAAAACTGTTTATCACTGTTAAAAAAATAAATCCACTATATCCCTCTGGTAGAATATAAGTTCCTTTGGTTCTCTTTTTTGATTCTCTCTCCTATACCTAGCATGGTGCCTAGCACATGGAAGTGCCTGAGAGAATGAATCAAATTAAATTGAATAGAGGTTCTAGACACATTACTGGAGATGATTCTACTTCAGGTCTCACTTGTTCATTTGCTCTCACCAGTCCACCTCCTTTTCTGATCATGTATTCGCTGAGTCAGAAAGCAGCATGGTACATACAGTGGAGAGAACACTGACTCTGGGATCAGAAGACCTGAGTTCAAATCTCACTACTGATACTTAGTACTTGGGTGATCTTGAATGGATTACTTTATCACCCTGTACCTCTTATCCTCATCTGTAAAATGAAAAAGTTGGATGAGATGTGTCAGAGACCCTTGTAGATCTATCATCCTACAACATGGTCCAGTGGAAAATAGTCCTGGATTTGCATTTGGGAGGCACAGGACATGGGTTTAAGTCTTGCCCTTACCACTTACCACCCTGTCACCTTGTGCAAGATACCATTTCCTCAGTTAATCCTTGGACAAGTCATTGTTTCCTCATCTAGATTTTCCTTAGCTAGATCCTGGGCAAGTCACTTAGTTTCCTCATCTAGAAAATAATAATGTTGGACTTTCATCTTAGTTCTATAATACAATAATCTTTAAAAATTCCTTTGGTGCAGCTAGATAGTGCTGTGGATGAAGCACTGACTCTGGAGTCAGGAGGACCTGTGTTAAAATCTGGCCTCAGATACTTACTCAGTTGTGTGACCCTGGGCAAGTCAACCCCGATTGCCTCAAAAAATAAAGTACTCTTTCCCATGCTGCCATGAAATGTTTCATATGGGCTACTCTGATCCTATCACTCCTGGATAAAATGTGAATTCCTGATCTTGACATTGAAAGCTATCCACCGCCTAATGGTCAGACTATAAGCTCCTTGAAGTCAGGGATTATTTCATTTTTGTCTTTGTATTTTGAGTGCTTAGATGGCTCAGTGGATAGAGCACGGGGCCTAAAGTCAGGAAGCCCTGAGTTCAAATCCAGTCTCAGACACTTACTAGCTGGAGGACTCTGGGTAAGTCACTTCACCTGTCTGCCTCAGTTTCTTCATCTACAAAATGAGCCGGTGAAGGAAATGGCAAATCACTCCAGTATCCCTGCCAAGAAAACCTCAAATGGGATCACTGGGAGGTGAACACAACTGAAATGACCGGACAGCAACATCGCCACTGCTTAGCATTGTTCCTGGCCCATAGCAGGTGCTGAATAAGGCAAGGAAGCAAACATTTATTAAATGCTTACTAGGTGCCAGGGACCGGACCAGGGACTGGGGATGGAATTATCTCACTTTCCCTTAAAAATAATTACATATGAGAACATGGCCTGTAGTGTACCTTTTTTCATACTCAGCACCCACAACAGGGTTTTGTATGTAGGAGGTGTAAGAAGAAAGTTTCATAAACGTTTATGGACATTAATTTAATTTCTTTTCTATGCCAGGTTTCTTCTAGCCCTGCCATTCTATGTTCTGTTTGAAGGGTCCTTTCCAGCTCTGTCCAGCTCTGGGTGTTCTTAGCACGCTTCCATTTCTGACATTCGGAATCTTGGGGACTCCCTGCTCGATGTTTAGAGGAGCAAGGAAGGCAATCCAAGTTCTTGGGGATCTCAGCTTTCTCTACAACTTTCTTCACTTTCCTTCAGAATGAGAAACCTAACAAAACCTGCGTTGTTCCCACTCTAATACGACGCAGCGGAGGGTTTGGGGAGAGGCACCAGTGGGCGACCTTTGGGGACTGGCTCGTTCTGATGACTCAAGTTCAGACACACAGCCCCAAAGCAGTCACCTTCTTTCTCCTCCACCCCTCACGGCTCCTCCCTCCCCTCCTCAAGCCCACATGAAAGGACTGGGGGAGGGAAGCAGAGCCCTCCCCAGGGGAACAGGGAATGAAAGAAGCCACTGACAGTCTCCAGGTGTGGCTGGGAGAGAAGCTACCGCTCCCTCCCCCCACCCTGGGACCTCAGAGGTCAATAGCTCACATTCATAACTACAATTACACATCAACGGGGAAAAAGGGAGTGCTCAGATCACAATGGCAGAGGATGGGGAGAAAGAACAGGACGAAGTTTTCGCCTTTAACAGCGGAGAAGAAAAACAGATTGCTTTCCATCTCTATTTAAAATGAAAAGTACATTTTGGCTATTTGGACAACTGGGGGGGTGGGGCAAAGTCAGGAGGCCAGCAGAACGCTCCTTGATTGGCTGGAAGTGAGGTTGGGAGTAGGAGAGTGATCCCAGGTGGGCTAAGCCTGACGAAGGGAGCAGGGAGGGAAGGCCCCGCTCTGATCAGGGGCCATTAGGGGAGTGGATGCTCCAGTTTGGGGCTCCCTGCCTAGAGAGGCTCATGGGGGAAATCTTCCGTCAAGGAATAGGCCAGAAAGCTTACATGTCACCTAGTTTGATGGGGGGAAAGGGCAAGGAGACAAGAGGAAGGGAAATTCTTTTCTCAGCCTGCTGAATGACTTTCCCCAGCTATAGTACTGGAATCTGTAGATTCCCTTTATACTTATAAATGAACCATCTAAGCAGGTCTTCAGTTCCCTCCTCATGTTTTTTTGGAAGGACCCTGGGATATTTAAAGCAAAGTAGTCAGGTAGAGGAAGAAACTGAAGATCAGGACATCCAAAGAGAGAAAAAGGAACCGGAGCTGTCTACTCTAGAAAAGAGCAGTCTTAATGGGGAGATGAGAGCTATCTTCATGTATTCAAAGACACTCATGAAATAAGGCTTAAATTTGTTCTCCCTGGTCCCGGAGGGCAGCATTAGGATCCGTGAGGGTAAGTTGTCTTGTGCTTTCTCTTAGGGAAAGTTTCCCCTAACTGATCCATTGTTTAAAAGTGACGTCCTGGACTCTCCCATTTGAGGCTGGAACAGTATTTTTCTGAGGTCTCTAGATGGCTTCTGAAGTTGTAGGAGTATAGATTTGGAGATCATCTAATCCAAATCTAATTTTACAGATGGGGAAACTGAGACCTAGAAGAGGAAGGGACTTGCTCCAAGGTTCTACAGGGCTAAGATTTGAACTCAGGTCTTCTGACTCCTAATATGGTCCATTTCCTTCTCCTCTATGATGACTCCAAAGACTCTAGGATTCTAATAGTCATCACTCTGAATGGATGAGATACTTCTGGGACACAGAGGTGGGAACCTGTGGGGCTGCTCTTGAGGACCTAGAGGGTCATATGTGGCCTTGAGGCTGCAGGTTCCTCATCTCCCTAAGGCTTTGGGGAAGCTACCACATGTTAGCAGTTTCATAACCTTCAGATCAAGACAAGGTAGGCTTAGCAAACTCAGACAGGGTTGGGTTCTTTTTTCGGGTCTGTGACACACCTGTGAATATGCCAGGGGCTTACCCCATCTCATGCCTTCCTTCTCTTTCACTTGGCTGGCTGCCAAACCCTTCACCCTCAGTCACATTGCATGCCAAGGAAACCCCCTGGTTTGTGGATTAATGGCTCCCAGTTTATGATACTGATTAGTCACCATCTCCTGCTCCCTGGGAGTCCCAGCAGCTTCCGCTGCTACAGACAAATGAGGGGATGACCTCAGTTGGTAAACATCTATTTAGTGCCTACTATGTGCCAGGCATTGTACTAAGCCCTAGAGTCTAATGGGGAAGATAATGTACAAACAAGATAAAATACAATGTAAGTTGGAGATAATTAACCTAGAAAAGGCACTTGAATTAAGGGGAGTGAACAGGGAAGATTTGCTCTGGAAGCCTCTAGAAGGTGGGATTTTACCTGGAACTTAAAGGAACTGAGAAGCCAAGAGACAGAGATGAGGGGGGGAGAGCACTCTAGGAATGAGGGAGAGTCAGAGACAAAAGCACAGAGCCAAGTGATGGATGTTCATGGAAGAGCAAGGAGGCCACCATCACCAGATCAAAGAATGTGTGTGTGTGTGTGTGTGTGTGTGTGTGTGTGTGTGTGTGTGTGTGGAGGGGGAGGGGGGAGGTATAAGGTATGGGGGAAAGTGAGGGAGGGGTGGGCTATGAAGGGCTTTAAACACCAAAGAGAGGAATTTATATATGCTCCTGAAAGTCATAGAGAGCACTGGGGTTTGTTGATTAGGGATATAAAATGGTCAAACCTGCTTTTTAGGAAAAATCACTTTTCCACTTCAGTGGAGAATGGATAGGAGTGGGGAGAGACTTAAGGCAGGCAGAGCCCTGATAGCATTGCAATAATCCAGGAACAAGGTGGTGAGGGCCTGCACTAAAGGGCCTGCATCAGAAGAGAGAAGGAGACCTATACACACCATGTTACAAACGTAAAATTAACAGAACTGGGCAACAGATTGGATATGGGAAGTGAGAGAGAGGAGTCCAGGAGAACTCCTACTTTGGATGCTTGAAGAACTAAGAGGACAGGGGTGTCCTCAACATAACAGGAAGTGTGGAATAGGGGAGACTTTGAGGGGAAGGATGAATTCCCTCTTAGATATGCTCAGTTCCAGTTCTCACTTAACAAGTGAGGCAACATGGGTTAACAACTAGGAGTCCCTATCTGGGCTCTTTCCCAGGCAAATTCAGAAGAACTAGAAGGGGAGAGCTGTGGAAAATGTGTGAAGGTGTGAATGGTTGTATAAGTATTCACTACTGAGAGCAAAGAAGACCATGGTTGTTAGGGCTGGAAGGGACTTTGGAACCAGTGAGTCCAATCTCCTTGTTTTACAGATGAAGAAACTGAGGCATGGAGAGGGCAGGTAGGGCAATGGATAGCAAACTCCATGTATAGTCAGAATAGACTTGAGTTCAAAACCTGTATCAAACATTCACCAGCTGTGTGACTCCAGGTAGGAAGTTTAACCTCACTCAACAGTGCTTTCTTCATCTGTAAAATGGGAATGATGATGACAGGGACAGCACCCACCTTGTAGGGCTAAGGTGAGGATCATAGTCAATTGAAATTATATGTGTAATATATGTGTGTGTCTGTGTACATAAAATTGTAATTATATATGTGTGTATATATGTGTATGTATGTATATGTGTATGTATGTATATATGTGTATGTATGTATATACGTGTATGTATGCACATGTGTATGTATGTATATATGTGTGTATGTATACGTGTATGTATGTATATATGTGTGTGTATATGTGTATGTATGTATATACGTGTGTATGTATATGTGTATGTATGTATATATGTGTGTATGTATGTATATACGTGTATGTATGTATATGTGTATGTATGTGTATATGTGTGTATATGTGTATGTATGTATATACGTGTATGTATGTATATGTGTATGTATGTATATATGTGTGTGTATATGTGTATGTATGTATATACGTGTATGTATGTGTGTATGTATGTATATACGTGTATGTATGTGTATGTGTATGTATGTATATGTGTATGTATGTATATGTGTATATATGTATATATGTGTATGTATGTATATGTGTATGTATGTATATGTGTGTATGTATATATACACATGCAATACATATCATATACCTATATATACACAAAAGTAGTATATATTTAATGTATATGTATATCCACATATCATTTTGCACACCTTCAAATTCTGCAAAAGTAGCCCCTGGCCCCTTCTTTCCTCTGACTGGAGAGGCTGGAGGGTGGGCAGTGGGGGCCACCTCCCAGATCCTCCATTTCAGGAGGTGCCAGGGTGGTCATCTCATCATTTCCCACTCAGCTGCTCTCCTTGGACTTTCATCATGCTCCTCAATCCACCTCTCCCAGCTCTGTAACTTCTATGTGTGTGCTAACTTCCTCCACTAGACTGGGGGCTGCTCTAGGACCAAGACTGTCTGTTATCTTTCTTTGCATTCCCCAGTCCTCAGTACCATACCCAGCATATAGTAGGTGCTTAATAAATGTACATTGGCCTAATGGTTGACTTCTTGTCTGTCCTTAGTTCTTGAAGACGACCATGATATCAGGAAGGTGATGTCATGACTTGCAAGTGAATTGGATTTAAGGGAGGCAGGGCTGTGCAAAGTCACCAGCTTCACTTTCTCCTCTGGAGGCATCTGGGTCCAGTGGCAAGATATAGATCAGGACAACTGGAGATGGACTCTAATCATTAGCATAAATGTTTTTTAAAATCATTATTGTAAAGTTATCCAAGATGGCATGTACATATCCGAGTCAGGATTTAAACTGAAGTCTTCCTGACTCCAAGTTCAGAACCATATCCACTATACCACACTCCCTAACAAAGTGACAAGTAATGACAAAGCTGAGTTCTGGACTCAGCTGGCTCCAAATCCAGCTCTCCATTAAACACACTGCTGCTCCTGGGCTGTTTCTTTGTGAAGTTCTCTTAAACACCACAAATTTCTCTTCAACTGGTTTGCTTCAAGGATGACATCCTAGTGTGTGTGTATTTGTATGTGTTTGTACTTATTTCTGAGTGTACATAGAGGAGTGTATCTGTGGGTGTGCACATACACTTGTGTAAAAACCAAAGACGTGAGGAGGTCCATGAGTAAGGAGGCCCCTCCTGCCATTTTAGGGATTCAAGTGAAGTCCCAGCAGGCCTGGAGGCAGTCAACTGTTCCTCTTCTGAGGAATTCTTGGGGGCTTCCTGTACGAAGCAGCCATGCTGACTCTGAGGGCACCCTCAGAACAGTCTTTGCAGCCCTGGATTAATGCCTGGAAATGAACATTAATGTTGGTGTAATCTTCCCCAGAAACAAGACATCAGGAGAAATATCATTTGGTTGCTGGGAGAAACTGAGAAGATAACTGGAGCAGTTGTGGACAATGGGTGTTCAAGTCCCCCATACCAAGAGGGGTCACAGAACTGCAGAGTTACAAACTGACCAGGGTAAGATGACTCTGGGATGCAGTTTCCTTGCTTTTAAATGAATGCTTAATGACAGGACTCTGTCCTCCCAGGAAGCTTATAGTCTGATTAATACCATGTGTTCTTCAATTTGCCAGTCAATCTTAGATCATGTTCTCCACCTTCAAAGCTGTCCCCATGTCTGGAATGTAATTCACTTTTCTCGCTGCCCATTTAAGTTCTTGAGATGCAACATGATGGTGGTGAGGAGGGAAGAGAGAAACAACGTGTTTGGAGTCTGTGAACCCCGTTTTAGGGCCTCTAAAAGTCTATACCTTGTACCTTGAGGACAAGGAGTAGGCTCATTTCATCTGAGTCTACACCAAAGCTGGGGAAGAAAAAGGAAAAAACATTTATTATCTCATCTGATCCTTACAAAAACCCTGGGAGGTAGATGCTATGGTTATCCTAAGTTTACAATTGAGGAAACCCAGGTAAATCAAAGCTAAATGACTTACCAGGTCACACAGCTAGTAAGTGTCTGAGGCCAAATTTGAACTCAAGACTTCTTGACTCCAGGTTCAGTGGTCTATGCACTGCACCTATACCCTCAACGGCTTCTACCCCACAGGGTCAAACACAGAGCCTTGAACACAGGATCATAGATTCAAAGCTGAAAGGGACCTTCCAGGGACCTAGTTCACCTTCCACTTAATAGAAGAGGAAACTGAGGCCCAGGGAGGTAAAATGATTTGCCCAGGTTCTCATAGGCTAAATATTTGTGGCAAGTCTGGAATTCATACCCTGGCTGATAATTGAAACAAATTGATCTGACTCCAAATCTAGTATCCTTTCCACTGCACCATATGTAGATTCAGAGCTAGAACGGTTGTTAGAGATCATCCAATATAGGGGTTCTTAACCTGGGGTCCATGGACCCCTAAGGGAACCTTGGAGAAATTTCCAGACTTCTATGAACTTGGATCAGGGGAAAAAACGTTGCATCCTTATTTTTTGTCCTTGTTTAGTCATGTCCAACTGTTCCTGACCCTACTTGGGGTTTTCTTGGCAAAGATACTAGGTGGTTGGCCATTTCCTTCTCCAGCTCATTTTACAGATGAGGAAACTGAAGCAAACAGGGTGAGGTGACTTGCCCAGAAACACACAGCTAGTAGGTGTCTGAGGCTGGATTTGAACTCATGAAGATGAATTTTCCTAAGTTCAGGCCCTGTAGCCTATCCACTGTGCTACCTAGCTGTCCCAATCGTTCTTACCAACCTCTACTAACTTTTACTAACCTGAAATTTAACATTTCTTTCAATTATTTAAAAACATAATTCTGAGAAGCAGTCCATAAGCTTCACCAGATGGTTGAAGCAAGCCAAAAGGGTAAGAACTCTTGGACTTTTACAATCTCCTCATTCTACAGATGAGGAGCTGTTGTGGATCAGAGAGAAGGGAGGACTTGGGTATGGTCCTACACAGCAGGAGTGGCTGAGTCTGGTCCTGTGCTTCTAAATTCCCACTATACCATGCTACCTCTGGGCATGCTAGCTACTTAACGATCTTCCTAATATTCACCATAGTTCTGAATGAAGGACATCAAACCTGACTGGGCCCTGAAAGGTCAGCTAATCTAATGGCCCTTCACTTTACAGAGGAGGAGACCAAGGTACAGAGTACAAGTCATTTACTCAATCATGCCAGTGCTAGAGCCCAGTCGCCCACCCAGATCTCTGACACTCTGTACAAGGAGCCCTGCCCTTCCCCCTCTCCTCTCCCCACCCGTCACAGAATTTGATTCCCATCACAGCTGGAAGAACATCAAAGCAGAAAGCCACCTGCTTGGGGGTAAAGGGGAGGGGGAGGAGAGAAGCCTGGCACCATTCACTCACCAGACCTGGGTGCTGTTCCCAGAGGTCTCTTTGAAGGAGGTTGGGGGTGAAGGGGTAAGGCCAGAGGTGGGGTCAAATCCTTTGAATGGAATGCATAATTGTATTTAGAATTCCAGACTCCAAGGGGGGCAGTTTCAAGTTGGAGAAGGGAGGGGGTGGCTAGGAAGGGAGGAAGGAAGGAAATAGGAAAGAAGGGATAGAAGGAGAAAAAGAAGGAATGAGAGAGGAAAGCATAGAAGAAAGGAGGGAGAAAGGAAGAATTAGGAGGAAAGGGGAGAGAAGAAAGGCTAGAAGCAGGAAAGGAAAGAAAAACAAAAAAGGAATAGGAGGAGGAAAGGAAAGAGAGGAATAAAAAGAAGAAAAGAAGAGAGAGAAGAAAGATGAGAAGGGGAAAGGAAAGAGAGAGGAAGGAAAAGAAGGAGAAAAGTGAGAGGAAGGAATGGAAGGAGGAAGGGAAAGAAAAGAGAGAGAGAAAGAAGTATAGTAGATTTAGATCTGAAAGGGAGCTCAAGAGGACAGAGGAAGGGGGAAGTGGTATCCTGAGAACATGGGGGACTGGAAGGGAGAGAGGGTGGATATTGCACTCCTGAAGTGTGCTAGACACTTTCTGGGGTGAAATCTAAATAGAACTAGTGGTCCAGAGGTTAAATTAGCTTGGGTAAAAGTCACTGAGACAATTTGGGGGAAGAAATCCAGGACAGTGCTTCCTCACTTCTCCACATAACAGTGACAAGAATAGCTGGGCACCTTTAGATGAGGTTGGAGAAAAGAAGTGACTTGGTCACAGTCCCTCAGCAGGTCAGTAGAAGAGCCAGGAGGAGAAGCGGCCAGACCTCAAGACTCCCAGTGCTGTGCCAGGGGACTTCTGCTTTGTGAGGGGAGGAGGAGTAGGTTGCTTTGAAATATTTAACAAATAGCTCTTGGGGGGCTGGGATGTACACACAACACACTATACAGTATAATCTGCATTAACATTTTCTCCACCACTTTCTTAAGTCTAGACTGTCAACAAAGCAATAACTCAAGCCCTAATTTGCCAATTTCCACACTGTAAATGCTCATATTGAAATTTTAACAATTGGCTCTCCTGAGCAGATTTGAACTGGCTCCATCCCAGCTTCTGACTGTAGAGCTCTGGATAGATTCAAGCTGGCACACAAAGGTTTAAATACAAGCTGGCATCCAACAGAGCAGTGAGCTTCCTATTTTATGAGAAAGAAGAATGGCTCACAGTCATGTTTGCTTTACCAATGTACAATAACAGTGCTTGAAGTGGTCCTCATCCCCTGAATCTAGTGTCCTCTTGTCTTGTTGACACATAGGCCTTGCCAAATGCCCCTCCTAGCTGGCTCCCCTCATCAGTTTCCTCTCCTCCTCCCCAATGGACAAGAAAGGCAGAAACTGAACAACTGTTCAGCCTGGGTCCACCATGTATTTCACCTCTCTGATCTCAACTTTGCCCACCCTGCTGCCTGACAATCATTTTCTTTTTCTCTTATTAGATGAATAAAAACATTTATTTAGTGCTTACTTAAGCAAACACTGTGCTAAATGCTGAAAAATTGAGATAAGTCTCTGTTCTCAAGGAGCTCACGCTCTGATAGGGGAAGACAGCACATAAAGTGGTACCCCTACACCAACTTCTCTCTTTAATTCTCCTACCTTATACCTTCTTAGGAGAAAAGTTAATATCCCACTTTGCTGAGAAAATAGAAGTGAAGCATTGTGAACTCTCTAATCACCTCTATTTTACACTTCACCCCCTCCACCCCATCCTTCATTCTTTGCTTTCTTTATTCATCATGGTGGACCTTCTTGCCAAGGATCACCACTCTCTTTGTTCCATGCCCTCATGTGCTTCCTCCAGCATTTCATCCCTCTGATCATCAACTCCTCCCACCAACTCTGCAATTATATATAAAAATGTGTGTGTGTTCATCCTTCGTTGCCGAAGAAGACCACGCCATCAGAGAAATGATGACATGACTTGCACTTGACTTTGTTTTGAGTGAGGGAGGGCTGTGCAGGTCACCAGCCTCACTTCTCTTCCAGAGCCATATGGATCCAGTGACCAGATATTCATCAGGATGACTGGAGATGACCTAGGATGAGGCAATTGGGGTTAATTGACTTGCCCAAGGTCACATAGCTAGTGAGTGTCAAGTGTCTGAAGTGAGTTTTGAACTCAGGTCCTCCTGACTCCTACACTGGTGCTCTATCCCCTGCATCACCTAGTTGCCCCAATATATATAAAAATAACAATGAAAGGAAATGCTAAATTTCAGTTAGAAATTAAGTGAAAATGACCATGTAACATTTTTTCTCATCCAAGTTTATGGATCATTTAAAATCTATTCGTGATGCAGTTACTACTTTTAAAACTCCTCAAAACTATATTCCTTGGCCATCAAATCAGTGGGCATGGGCTTGATTATCTTCTCAATGAAGATGGCTCCCAAATCTAAAGATCCAGTCCTCATTTCTGTCCTGCACCAGTCCCACATCAGTAACTGCCTGTGGAATGTTTCCATGCGCAGTGTGCAATGGATATCTCAAACTCAACATGACAGAATTCATTATCTCTCCCCCACTCCCCAAAAAAACCCCAACCCTTTTACATACATCTTTGTTTCTGTGAAGGGCACCATCTCAAGGAATTCAGTGCCTTGTTCACAGTTTTTCCCACTAACCCCTTCTACATACAAATTAATGTCAATCAACAAGCATTTATTAAACTCTTAAGAAATCAATACATATTTATTAAACACCTACTATGTGCCAGGAACTGTGCTAAACCTTGAAAGAAAAAATGAAACCATCTCTACCCCTAAGGGTATCTTCCACTGGATAAAACAATGTTTACACACACAAGCATGTGTAAAATAAGTACAAGGAAATTTTAAGAAGTAGACGTGAGCAGTTGGAGAGGTTAGAAAGGCCTCACGTTGGAAGGGGGTTTTCTTTAAAGCTGAACTTTAAAGGGAAACAAGAGGTTCCTGATAGATGTAAGGATGGAATGTATTCTTTATAAAGAGGGAGAGGGTGGAGAGAGAGACAGAGAGAGACAGAGAGAGAGACAGAGACAGAGAGACAGAGAGAGAGACAGAGAGACAGAGAGAGAGACAGAGACAGAAAGACAAAGAGAGAGACAGAGAGAGAGACAGAGAGAAACAGAGACAGAGACAGAGAGAGCCAGAGAGAGAGACAGAGAGAGAGACAGAGAGACAGAGACAGAGAGAAACAGAGACAGAGACAGAGAGAGACAGAGAGACAGAGAGAAACAGAGAGAGAGAGAGAGAGAGAGAGAGAGAGAGAGAGAGAGAGAGAGAGAGAGAGAGAGAGAGAGAGAGAAACAGAGAGAATGAGCTCAGCACCAGTGTTCTAGGTTTGATGTAATTTGCTTCTCCCTCTGCCCCTCACCTCATTACCTCACTCAGAGCTCAATAAAGGTTCTTATCATTTCTTTCCTTTCTTTTAATCCCCTCTTGGAAATCCACCCTCCTAGTTGCATTTGATTTTGCTGAAAATTAATCCCTCCCTTAAATCTATCTTCCCTCTGACTGTTCCCTTTTCATTCTCCCCTTTTCCTGTTGAGTGAAATACATGTCCATGTCCAGCTCCATGTGTGTATTCTCTTCTTTGACTAGTTCAGATGAGAGGGAAGTTTATGTTGCTCACTCCTCCTCGTCCTTGACTGTATAGACTCCTACTTGTGCATCCCAGTTATGTGAGATAACTTTCCTCATTTTACTCCCCCTCTGCAACCCAGTGCTTTCCTCTTCCCTTTCCTTCCATTCTTCTTTATGATCATCCAGACAAGACAGAACCACTCTCAAGTCTTCTGCCTAATTAGAGTCCCTCATGACCCATCAGGATGATAAAGTTCTGAAGAGACACATGTATCATTTCCTTGTATTTGAAGTTAAAAAAGTTTATTTCTTATGTTCTCTTGCTCATGTTTATCTTTTAATGTTTATCTTGACTCCTCTGTATTATATTTTAAAATTTCTACTAAGCAACTGATCTTTTCACCAGGAATGCTTAGAAGTCCTCTCTTTAATTAAAGATACATTTCCCCCGTGTAGGATTATACTCAGTTTTGCTAGGTAAAATTAATCTTGGCTATAGGCCTCTATCTTTTGCCTTCTGGAATATCATATTTTAGCAGGGGTGAGAAAGTCCACATATGGCCCTCTAGGTCCTCAAGTGCTGTCCAAGTTTGGACTCAGTCAAAAGGCTGCACTTGAGAACCTAGAGAGCTATAGATTTTTCCCCTCTGGTATTCTCTATTATTTTGTCATGTGACTGCCAAATCATGTGTGATCTTAGCTATGGCTCCTTAGTACTTGAGTTCTTTCTTTCTGGCTACTTCCAATATTTTCTTTTTTAATCTGGAAGCACTGGATTTTCACTATTATATTCCTGTGAGTTTTCATTTTAGACTTTCTTTCAGGAGTTGATTCTTTCTGTTTCCATGTTACTTTCTGACTTTAAGAAATGTGGGGAATTTTCTTTTTTTTTTCTTTTTTTTCTTTTTAATTAATTAATTTATTTAACTTTTAACATTCATTTTCACAAAAT
The DNA here is from genome assembly GCF_028372415.1 of Notamacropus eugenii. Lineage (NCBI taxonomy): Eukaryota > Metazoa > Chordata > Mammalia > Diprotodontia > Macropodidae > Notamacropus > Notamacropus eugenii. The sequence continues at coordinate 127,915,374 of NC_092876.1, forward strand.
TTTGGGTTCCAAATTTTCTCCCCATTTGTCCCCTCCCCCCACCCCAAAACGCTGAGCATTCTAACTACCCCTATCACCAATCTGCCCTCTCTTCTATCATCCCTCCCTTCCCTTGTCCCCATCTTCTCTTTTGTCCTGTAGGGCCAGATAACTTTGTATACCCCCTTACCTGTATTTCTTATTTCCTAGTAGCAAGAACAGTCCTCAACAGTTGTTCCTAAAACTTTGAGTTCCAACTTCTCTTCATCCCTCCCTCCCCACCCATTCCCTTTGGAAGGCAAGCAATTCAATATAGGCTATATCTGTGTAGTTTTGCAAATGACTTCCATAATAGTTGTGTTGTGTAAGACTAACTATATTTCCCTCCATCCTATCCTGCTCCCCATTGCTTCTATTCTCCCTTTTGATCCTGTCCAAGAGTGCTGACTTCAAATTGCTCCCTTCTCCCATTGCCCTCCCTTCCATCATCCCCCCGACCCTGCTTATCCCCTTATCCCCCACTTTCCTGTATTGTAAGATAGGTTTTCATACCAAAGTGAGTGTGCATTTTATTCCTTCCTTTAGTGGAAGGTGATGAGAGTAAACTTCATGTTTTTCTCTCACCTCCCCTCTTTGTCCCTCCACTAAAACATCTTTTTCTTGCCTCTTTTATGAGAGATAATTTGCCCCATTCCATTTCTCCCTGTCTCCTCCCAGTATATTTCTCTCTCACCGCTTAATTTCATTTTTTTAAGATATGATCCCATCCTGTTCAATTCCTGTGCTGTGTGTGTGTGTGTGTGTGTGTGTGTGTGTGTGTGTAATCCTACCCACTACCCAGATACTGAAAAGTTTCAAGAGTTACAAATATTGTCTTTCCATGTAGGAATGTAAACAGTTCAACTTTAGTAAGTCCCTTATGACTTCTCTTTGCTGTTTACCTTTTCATGCTTCTTTTCATTCTTGTATTTGAAAGTCAAATTTTCTTTTTAGCTCTGGTCTTTTCATCAAGAATGCTTGAAAGTCCTCTATTTCATTGAAAAACCATTTTTTCCCCTGAAGTATTATACTCAGTTTTGCTGGGTAGGTGATTCTTGGTTTTAGTCCTAGTTCCTTTGACTTCTGGAATATCATATTCCACGCCCTTTGATCCCTTAATGTAGAAGCTGCTAGATTTTGTGTTATCCTGATTATATTCCCACAATACTTGAATTGTTTCTTTCTAGCTGCTTGCAATATTTTCTCCTTGACCAGGGAATTTGAAATTTGACGTCTAGGGTCTTTTTTGGTTATGATTTTCAAGTAGCCAAAGATTCTTAAATTATTTCTCTTCAATCTATTTTCCAGGTCAATTTTTTTTCTATGAGATACTTTACATAAATTATCTTCTATTTTTTTCAGTTGTTTGACTTTGTTTTTAATATTTCTTGATGTGTTAGGGACTCATTAGCTCTGATTTTGTCTGTCCTGATTTTCAGAGAGCTATTTTCTTTGGTAAGATTTTGTACTTTTCTTTCCAAGCGGCTAATTCTCTTCTCAAATCTCTCTTCTTTTGATCTCACTTCTTTTTTCACTTTTTCCATCTAGTGCTCTCATTTGGTTTTTAAAAATTATTTTTAGTTCTTTTGAAAAAAAAAGCATTTTGATTCATCTCTTTTAGGAATTCCATTTGAACTTGCACACAAAGTATGTTTTTCTTTAGGTCTTTCCTCACAGATGTTTTGAAGTCATTCCCTTCTCAGTTTGTGTTTTGAACATCCCTGTCACCACAATAGCTCTTTTGGGGGAATTACTTTTTTTTGTTTGTTCATTCTTCCATCCTACTTCCTTACTTAGTACATGATGCCCATATTCTTCATACTTTGGGAGGGGGAGGGAGGAAGATATCTGGTCTGAGTTTTTGTCTTCCTGGGCCTTTCTGTTGCTTTCTTGGGGTACTATACCAGAATCTCAAGTACTGTTATTCTAGACTGTCAGGCATAGCTCAGACTCCTGACTAGCAAGATTCTAATGCTCTCAACATGGTGTGTTCCAGGGGAAAGTCTGATCACTGCCATTTTTATCTGAGTTCCTGTTCTGGGTTTGGGTCTGTATAGCACTCATGTGGGCTTGCTCCTGGTTGAGATTCCCAGTAGACCTATCTCTGCTTGACTCAGTTATTATCAATCAATTGGAAAGCCCTGTTGGTTCTGAGGGACAACTGCAGGTTTGCTTTGGTCTGAGATTTTTGGCATAATTTGTTTCGTTTTAGGCTTCATACTGTTCTGTACCTCTTGTGGCATCATAGTCACACAGGTACTGTTTGTTTCTGTACTCACTTAGTACATAGTCTAGGGTCCCCAAAAGTACAACTCCACAGGTGCAGGTCCCCACCTCAGTTGTCTCTACATCTGTGACCCAGATCTGGGTACTAAGCAATAGACCTGCCAAATGGCATTGAATCCCACATTCTGTACAAAGTCAGGTTCCCTTTGAATGTGTATGAAACCTCTTGCCCTGCTGCACAGTCTTATTCCTCTTTCAATTCCTGTAGAGTGTAAGGTAACTTGGGGTAGACCCCCGGACAGACCCTGCCCCTAGAGTCCACAGACCCTTGTCTATCTCCTTATACTGATCTACACTGGAAATATGACTCACTATGATATTTTTCCCTGGATTTCCTGATCAGGACTCAGTCCAGAACATTTTCTAGGTACTTGTGGAGGAATTGTCTTGGGGATCTTGGCTATATTTTTTCTACTTTGCCATCTTGGCTCCCCAGCCTTACTTGCTTCCTGCATGCACTCTTCGGCTCAGTCAAATCAATGAGTATTTATGAAGCACATACTACGTGTGAATCACTATACTAAGGATACAAAGAAACTCAAATATAGTCCTTGCTCTCAAGGAGCTCACGATCTAGCTACAAGACAATATGTAAACAATTATGTATAAATAAAATTTATGAAGGTTAAATTAGAGATAACTTTTGAGGGAAGGCACTAGTAATAAGGGAAATCAGGAAAAGTTTTTTTGTAAAAGGTAGGATTTTAGCTGAGATTTGAAGGAAGAGGAAGAAACCAGGAGGCAGAGATGTGTGTGTGTGTGTGTATGTGTGTGTGTGTGTGTGTGTGTGTGTGTGTGTGTGTGTGTGTGTGTGTGTGTGTGTGTATGGGAAGGATTCTAGGCATGGCACGGAGCCACTGAAAATGCCCAGAGTCAGATGATAGAGTATCTTGTATGCAGAACATATCTTGTATGTAGATGTATATGCCACATTATTTTATATCTGATGCTGGAGGTTACAGGGAAATACTGAACTTTACTAAAGAAAGGGTGACATGTTCAGACTCTGTATTAGGAAGACTTTTTATAGTTAAGTGGAGGACTGGAGTGGGAAGTGACTTTAAACAGGGAAGCCAAGCAACAGACTATGGCAATAGTCCAGGCATAAGGTAATGTAGGTTTGCATCAGCGTGGTGGCAGTGTCAGAGGAGAGAAGGGGATATATACAAGATTTAACTACTAACTAGATATGATGGTGCAAAGTTGGGTGACTGAGAGGATGCTGGTGACCTTAATGCTCAAGGGAAAGTTAGAAAGAAGGGAAAGTTTTGGGGAAAGAAAAGTAATTCAGTTTTGAACATGTTGAATTTAAGATGTTTATGGGACGTCCAATTTGAGATGTCCAATAAGCAGTTGGAGCTATGATGCAGTAAGTCAGAAGGAGTTATGGCTGGATCAATATATCTGATAATCTTTTGCATAGAGGTGATAATTGAATATATGAGAATGGATATGATCCCCAAGTGAAAAAGTGCAAAGGGAAGAAAGGTCCCAGGAGAGAGCGTTAGGGGACACTCTCATTTAGCAGGAACAGGCTAGATGAAGACCCAACAAAAGGGACTGAGAACTGGTCAGAGAAATGAGGGGAGAACCGGGAGACAGTAATGTCATGAAAGCCTAGAGAAAAGAGTGTCAAAGAGAAGAGGGTGATTGACAAGAGACAAAGACTGTAGAGAAGTCAAGAAGGATGGGCATTGAGACAGGTATATTTAATTTGTCATTTAAAAGATTTTTGGCAACTTTGAAGAGGGTAGTTTCAGTTGAATGATGAGGTCAAAGACCAGATTGAAGAGAGTTAAGAAGAGACTGAAAGGAAAAGAAATGGTGACACAAATTGTAGATGGTCTGGAGAAGGCCACTCAAGAAAGGGAGGAGAGATTTAGAATGATAGCTGCTGGGGACGGACAGATCAACTGAGGAATTTTTTTAAGCTGGAGAAGACATGGGTATGTTTGTAGGCAATTGGAGGCAGCCAGTAGATACAAAGAAATTAAAGAGAATAAAGATGATGGTGGGGGCAATCTACAGGAGAAAACAAGATGGAATGGGATCACTTGTTGAACATAAAGAGTTTAACCTTGGTAAGGAGTAAGGCTGCCTCTTCATGTGACGTAGGGGTGGAGGAGGAGATAATGGCAGAAGATAGGGATATGAGATGAGGGGGAGGAGGAGAGAAAAGGGAACTCTCAGAGAATGACCTGAATTTTTTTCAGTGAAATTTGAAGCAAGGTTCTCAGCCAAAATGGTGGAGGGAGAAAAAACCTTTGGAGCGTAAAAAGGATTAGAAAAACTACTATGAAAAAGAAACACCATACTCTCCGCAATATTAAATTGATGAATCACCCAAAGGGCAATGCAGAGGAATATGGTTAGGTTAAGTAGACTACAACTTATTGCAAAGGAAAAATTGGAGAGGAGAAATGCTACACAGGAGAGTATCAGTCAGATGTATGACTGCATCAAGAATGCACCATAACAGATGGACAGCCCATGCACTTCACTGGTGTCCACACAATAATGAAACATCTAGATGAGGGCCAATAGTTTGTTTATTGGACCCACTGTGGAGGATTTTGGGGAAAGATATGAATAAGTGTCACAGTATGAGAAAATGAATGTGTAGCAATCTGCTGTGCTGGAAGAAGTACTTATATCAATGAGATCACAGTTTCATTGAAATAAACGTATCAAAATGTGACAGTTAGTAAACAACTTATTCTAGAAGGCAAGTACCAAATAATACAAAACAGAAAAATGGAAACATCTAAAAGAGAAAAGGATACAAAGAAAACTACCTTCCAATCCCAACTCCAGTGCCATTGTTCCCATGAAACCCACTTCAAATACCAATCATCACCTCATCCCATCCCTATCCCTGGTCCCCAGCTGAATGTGACCTCTCTTTCTTCTTGGTATTTGAAATGAAATAGCAATTGTCTAAAGAAAAAACTGCTATGATGAGTAGGATGATAAGTTAATTAGAGACATCTAAAAGGATTGCCTTGCTGCAGTGAGGGCCCAGTTGAGAGTCAAACTGTTCTTATCCCTTATGTACAACATTCTATTTCTCATGCTTTTGAATAGGTTGTCCACCATGAACAGAATGCCTTTCCTCTTCATCTCTGCCTATAAGAAGCCCTCATTTTGAGGGTGGAGTCAAGATGATGGAGAATAAGCAGAGACTCACCTGAACTCTCCCCCAAATACCTCAAAACAACTTTAAATGATGTCCCCAAACAAATTTTGGAGCAGCAGGATCCACAAAAGGATGGGGTGAAGTGATTTTCCAAAGCAAGACAACTTATAAGATCAGCAGAAAAGGTATATATAAAAATTCACCAAAGAGAATAACTCCTTTAAAAAGCAGAATTGACCAAATGAAAAAGAAAGTCCAAAAGCTCACTGAAGAAAATAATTCCTTAAAAATTAATTGGGGGCAAGGAGAAGTTGATGGCTTTATGAAACAGCAAGAAACAATAAAACAAAATCAAAAGAATGAAAAACGTAGAAGAAAACATGAAACATCTCATTGGAAAAACAAACTCACTTGGAAAATAGATCCAGGAGAGAAAATTTAAGAATTATTGACCTACCTGAAAGCCATAATAAAGAAAAAAAGAGCACAGAAATCATCTTTCAAAAAATTATCAAGGAAAACTTCACTGATATTCTAGAAGCAGAGGGTATCACATAGAAACTGAAGGAACCCACTGATCACCTTCTGAAAGATATTCCAAAATGAAAACTCTCAGGAATATTATAGTCGAATTCCAGAACTCCTAGGTCAAGGAGAAATATTGCAAGCAGCCAAAAAGAAATAATTTAAATATTGTGCTGACACAGTCAAGATAGCACAAGATTTGGCATTTTCTACATTAAAGGAACGGGGAGCTTGGAAGATAATATTCTGGAGGGCAAAAGAGCTGGAATTGCAACCAAGAATCACCCATCCAACAAAGCTCAGCATAATCTTTCAGGGAGAAAATGGATATCCAAAGAAAGAGAGAACTTTCAAGCATTCCTGATGAAAAGATCAGAGTTGCATAGAAAATTTGACTTTCAAATACAAGACTCAAGAGAAGCACAAAAAGGTAAACAGGAAAGAGAAATCAAAAGAGATTTCATAAAGTTAAACATATCACATTCCTACATGGGAAAATGATAATTGTAAGTACTGCAAACTTTCTCATTATTGGGGCAGTTAGAAGGTGTATACATAGGCAGAAGGTACAAGTGTGAATTGAATATGATGGGATGATTATCTAAAAAAAACAAAATTAAGTGAGAAAGAAGAATGCACTGGGAGAAGGAGAAAGGGAGAAGTAGCATGGGGTAAATTATCTGATATAAAAGTGGTACAAAAGAGTTTTTACAGTGGAGGGGAAGATGAAGGAGGTGGCGGAAGTCCATGAATCATACTGTCATTGGAATTGACTCAAAGAGGGAATACCATATACATTCAGTTGGGTACAGAAATCTATCATATCGTACAAGAAAGTGAGAAGGGAAAGGGACAAGAGAAGTTGGTGGGGGTACTGATAAAAGGGAGAGCAGATTGGGGGAGGTAAAAGAAGCAAAACATTTTTGAGAATGGAAGGTGAAAGGAGAAAGAGTAGGATAAACGGGAAAAAGAGATGAAAGGAAATACATATTTAGTAAGCATAACTGTAAGAAAAACATTTTTTACAGCAGACCTCATTTCTCAAATACGTAGAAAACTGAGTCAAATTTGTAGAAATAAGAGCCATTCCTCAGTTGATAAATGGTCAAAGAATATGAATAGGCAGTTTTCAGATGAAGGAATCAAAGCTATTTATAGTCATATAAAAATGCTCTAAATCACTATTGATTAGAGAAATGCAAATTAAAATGACTCTGAGGTATCATCTCACAATTATCAGATTAGCTAAAATAACGGAAAAGAAAAATGACAAATGTTGGGGGGGAGGTGGGAAAATTGAGACTCTAATGCACTGTTGGTGAAGTTGTATACTGTCTCAATCATTCTGTTATGCCCAAAGGGCCATAAAACCATGCATACCTTTTGACTAAGCAATACCACTCTTAGGTCTATTTCCTAAAGAGATTAACAATTAAAAGAAAAAGTACCTGTGTGTACAAAAATATTTATAACTCTTTTAATGGTGGCAAAAAATTGTAAATTGAGGAGATGTCCATCAATCAGAGAATGACTGAACTAATTGTTGTAATATAATTGTGATGGAATACTATTGTGCTATAAGAAATGACAAGCAGGATGCTCTCAGAAAAACCTGAACTTACATGAACTAATGCAAAGCAAAATGAGTAGAACTAGGAGAACATTGTATGTACTAATAGCAATCATGATCAACTATGAATGACTTAGCTATTCTCAGCAATATAATGATCTAAGACAACTCTGAAGGATTTATGATGAAAAATGCTTTCCATCTCCAGAGAAAGAACTGATGGAGTCTGAATGCAGATGAAAGCATACTTTTTCTTTATTTTTCTTTGGGTTTTTTCTGTGTTTTCTTTCACAACATGACTAACATGGAAATATATTTTGCATGACTACATGTGTATAACCTATATCCAACTGCTTGCCTTTTCAATGAGGTGGGAAGAAGAGGGAAGGAGGGAGAGAATTTGGGACTAAAATGTTTTTTAAAAGAATGTTAAAAATTATTCTTACATACAACTGGGGGAAAATAAAATATTAAATTAGTTTTAAAAAGAACCTCTAGTTCCTTCAAAGTTCAGCTCAAATGTCATCTCATATATGTGACCTTTCTTTTTTCTCTCACCTGCTTGCAACTTATCCCTGCCTCCACTACCTTGTATTTATTTTACACTTACCTATGTCTACATGTTGTCTTTGTCTTTGTCTCCCCAGTGCCTAGTATAGTGCCTGGCACATAGTGAGAGCTTAATACATGTTTGTTGATTGACTTATTGTGGATGTTGATTTGTATAACGATATCTCTAAGAATAAGGAGTTACTGTGTACAGAGATACTGTGAGTAAGGCCCAGAACTCCTTAAGAAACGAGGCAGAGAGATGGGGAGGTCAGAAGATTACAGCAAGAAAAATATGCATGGGGGATATTTATAGATGGAGTAAACTTTAAAGGAGGAGAGGCTTGTAAGAGAAAAACGGTCTAGAAGCAGCAGCAGATATGCTGAATCCTCTTCCTGGCCCGCTGTGGGTATTGGAGAAGGAATGAGGAATGAGAGAAGTAGCAGCCAGTACTGGAGGGGGTTCCCAGGCATGTGGTGTCTTTTGGAGCAAGCCAAGTTTCTGTGAATGCAGGAAGATGGAAATAGTGTGAGAGGAAGGGATTCTGGAGTTTGTCAGGAACAGAGAGACAGTTCCAGGGTGAATGGTAGAAAGGAAAGGTTAAGGGAAGATCAGAACCAGGAAGCATTGTGGTTAAACTGGGTGGGATGAGTGCAGGGAGAGATAGAAGGGGAGGTTTCTTCCTCTGCGGAGATAGTAATGCTGGATCTAGCCATCCACCCTGGCCATCTCCTTGCCAGCTGTACCCTCCCAGATCACCTTCAGAGATGTGCCCTAGGGGAGGTAATTGATTCATCTTTGAAACTGTGGTCCTGTTGTGATTGCCGAATTCATGAATGAAAACTCACACAACCCTCTACACTCTATCTTTTAGCTGGCCCCAACCCAGGCCACTGACTTCATGTTTACCTTTGAGAGTGATCTCTCTGTCATCCACTCTAATTCTGCTAGTGTATGCTCACTCCTCCCCTGCCATGCTTTCCAGGATCTAATCCTCTAATCAGAGGAAAAGACACATAAAAGAATGTTCAGCTGCAGGGGTGAAGGACAATCCCAGAAATCCTCATGGCTGATCAGAGGGGTAGATATCAAGGACCAGAGGTCTTTAGAGTTATGTCAGTAGGTAAGATATCAATACCGGGGTATGGGGGAAGGATAGAGGGTAAGATCTGAGAAACTTAAGGAGCAGTGTCAGGACTAATGATAAAAATGATGATGATAACATTTATATATTTAGCTGAAATTTACACACAACTTAGTATGTGCCAGGTACTGTGCTAAGCACTTTACATTTCTCTCATTTGATCCTCACAACAATCCTGGGAGGTAGGTGATATTGTTATCCTCATTTTACAGATGAGGAAACTGAGGCAAACAAAGTGTTAAGGGATTTCCCAAAAGGCACTAGCTAGTAAATATATCTGTTGCACCAACTAGATGGCAAAGCCCATTGGTCCTCCATCTCACCAGAAAGAATAGAGTTGGTGACTACCATCGTATGACAGCCATGTGAGGGATGATTGAGAGGGAGAGAGGAAGGCAAAGGGGGATGGACCCTCTTAGTGAGTCATCCTACCACTTGGTTGTCTCAGATTAGAGAAGTGTTGTTGTGTTTGTCCGTTCTTGAAGAGGACTAAGACATCAGGATGATGACATGACTTGCAGTTGACTTTGATCTGAGGGAGGGAGGGCTGTGCAAGGTCACCAGCCTCACCTTCTTCTCCTGAGCCATCTGGGTCCAGTAGCCTGATATTTATCAGGACAACTAGAGATGGCCCATGATGCAATGTGAGACCCTGGCCTTTTCAGGCTAAGGAGTTCTTTGAATGCCAGAATGGCTGGAGGAGAGGACTGAAGACTATGACGTAGAAAGTAAGTGAAGCAGAGAAAACATAAGGGGATGGAGGGGATGGATGTGTTACTGTCTTCATAGCTCCTCTATTAAGTGGAAGGACTAGATTTGTTCCTCTCAATCTAGAACTAGGACTAATGAGTAGAAGTTACAGAGAGGTAGATTTGACTTTTAAAAATATCCCCAAACAATTACAATGACTAGAGCTGTTAGGTTGGAGGGTTGGGCTGCCTTGAGAAGTAGTGGGTTCCCTGTAGTCACAGGAAGTCACCAAACAGAAGCCTGATGACTAGGGATGACCGAGATGATGTGGTAAACGAGATTTTTCTTCAGGTGCAGGTCAGGCTAGATGTGCTTCTGACCTCCCCTCCAGCTCTGAGGTTCTAGGGTTTTCTAATTCAAACCCTTCATCTTATAGCAGAGTGAACTGGGCCTCAGTAAAGAAAGGAAGTGATGTACCCAAGGTCACACATAGCTAGTGAGAAGCAGAATTGAGGCCTGAACCCCAGCCACACAAGTCCAAGATCTCTCTGTGACATTGAGATTTTTCCTATTTCCAGACCCCTTAGGTGAGACTCCCCCAGGGTATGACCCAGCGCTGGAACTCTATTTTTCTGCCAGTAGCTATAAAATGGAAATTGAAGAGAAAATTAGCCTCCAGGGTGTACGCAGGAGCACTGAGGCATCCACCTTCTGCATGCCCTTGTATTCATCTTTGCTCTAGGCATAGTGGGGGCCACCCTTGTTGCCTTTAAGCCACACTCTCCATTTCACCCTCCTGGCGCCACAGTCCCATTAATGATTGCTAGGGCACAGAGCTGCATTCCTCTGGCCCTCTGGGATCCTGGCATAGAGTTTCAGAGTGGGAAGGGTCTTCCAAGGCCACCTATTCCAGTCCCTACCTATAGCATGAATCTCCTCAACCCTCCAGCCTCTGTTCGAAGACCCCCAGTAAGAGGAATTGACCATCTTTCAAGCTCATTCCACTTTTGGACAGTAGTAGCATCTCAGAGTTAGAAGGGTCCTCAGAGGTCATTTAGTCCAACCATGGATCTATGCAGTGATTCTCTCTGATGAGTGATTTGAAGTCATTCAATGTTGGAGACTAAAGTCTCTTCTGAAGAGAGAGGAAAGAGCACTAGGCCTGTAATAAGATGATGGGTTCAAGTCTTAGCTGCATTACTTATTAGTTAAAAGACCTTCAGAAAGTCACTACCTTTCTCTGAGCCTCAATTTCTCTCACTGTAGAGTGGTGACTCTAAAGTATTAACTCCTTGCACTTTGGGGGAATAAAGTGCTGTGTAGACAAGTGAGACCTGGGAAAGGGTAAGGTCACCCACTGCATCCCAGGCCATTACCAATCTTCGTGACTTCTGTCCTGCTACTGGATTTCAAAGATACTGGAGGAGAGACTGACACAGAGGACTTTGTGCACCTCTGCCTCACTTAAGTCCAATTCACAAGCAAGTCAAGATATCGATCTTGTGATATCATTGGTTCTGTTGGAGAACAAAGGAATGATGGCGGATGGGATTCCAGCTGGATCCCTAAAAGTAAAAGCCCTTGAGCTTTCCCACAAATTTCAGGAACCCAGATCCCTGGAGTTCTCCTGAGGCACTTGTCCCATCCCAGTCAATAATCCTTTTTACTGCCCTTTGTGGCCCTCACCTAACCCAACCCTTTTTTCTCAGTTACTTCCAAACCACCCCGGTCTACTTCCACTCCTTATTCCATCCAGACCCCTAAATGTCACATAATGTAAGATAATTGAGAGTAGGATTTTATAGCTGGTACCCAGCTCTAGGAGTGTGTGAGTTTTCTAAGTGAGTATTCCATGGTAGCCGAAGAATCTGTGGGAGATTATATATCCCTTTGTATATGGGGCTCCTTCTCAAAACACCTTCTCTTAGCAACAAGGCTTGCCTCACCATGATTCCACTCTGTCTTCATAGCTATCTTCCTCTCTGCATCTAAAGCTGGCTAAAATTTTGTTTCTTTCTCAAAGGGAGTGTTACTGCTCTTTTGTGAGACTATTTAGCCATAATGTCTGGGACTAATCAACCTAGTTTCACCTTTTCTAGTTAGACCCACAAACATCCCATGCCCCTAACAGGGCTTTCAAGATCTTTTTTTTTTTTTTCAAACCACTTTCAAAGAGTACCTCTCAACAGGAAGTCTCCTGTGATATTTAGGTTGCAGTAAGTAAACTCCTTCATGCTCTAGGCAGCTAGCATAAAGATCATTTAGATCACCTGGATGGTTTGATAAGCCTCAGATAAGCATGTAGCAACAATAATAACAAAAAGCTGGTGGGATGCAGCTTGTAACCTTTCTCCGCCATTTCTAGCACCACACCCAGGTCTCCCCTTCAAAAGCAAGTCTCTGGATATAAAGTCCTAGTACTTTTCCCCTACACTTAATGAGGTGTTCATGCCTACCACCATGAAAGCGGTTTCAGATATTAGAAATAATTCAGTTATTCATGCAATTTCTACTGTTTTGACCAGAAACCCTGAGGATCTAACCCTCCCAGATCAATTTTTTAAATTTATTTTTTTTTTATTTTGACTAGGTAAAGAGACCATTCTCTACTCAATTCTTATTAAGCCTTAATGGCTGAATGGGCATTGCCTCCGTCAAACTGAGACAGACCTGTTAAAGGCTTTAGCTTGAAAAGGCCAAGGTTCCCCCACGGCATCCTGGACCATCTCCAGTTGTCCTGGTCCATATTTGGCCACTGGACCCAGATGACTCTGAAGGAGAAAGTGAGGCTGGTGACTTTGCACAGCCCTGACTCACTTAAATCCAGTTTATGGTAGAAACTTCCCAATGTCATGATAGTCTTCAATAACAAAATCACAAACAACAACTTTGCTTCCAGTTTTGAGCTCCCACAAAAGGGCTGATAGGAATAATCTGATAAAGATAGGGCCAATCTCTTACCTCCTTAAAGTATATACTCAGGAGTGAGATAGCTTTAGTGTATAGTGTCAGCATTTTAGAACTGTAAAGGATCACCAAATATTATCTTATTTTACAGGTTGAGGAAACTGGGACACAGGGAAGGGAAAAGTGATGGGACAAGAACCAGAGTCTATTCACTCTTAGTTTATCAAACCATTTTCATGATTATTTTTTAATATTGTAATGATAACTACAAATAGAATTGCAACTACATTGTTGATACCACTTCCTGTTTCAAAAAATGTTATCTTGTCATCAAAGGGGACCAAAGAGCCCAGATTCACTTACTGCCCTAGGCACTCCACTTCCCTTCAACAGAAATTTCCTAATCCTCTTTTCCTTGCAGAGCTCTGGGTTAGGTTACACTAGAGAGGATGTGAAAATATGAGTAACACTCAAATCTCAGTTATGTCACAAACTACTAAGGTAGAGAAGTTCCAGGCCAAGATCTGGGCTCTCAACCTTTTCAAGGACACTAGAACATCATACTCCGATAGGAAGCCCTGAAATGAAAGAGAACTAAATTCTCCCATCGATTTGTTCTCCAAATTTAGGTGAATCTTTCCCCTTCTTTGTGTCTTCTTTTCCCATTTATAAAATAGAATTTATTGATTGAGATGCTTTTTAAGTCTTTTTTGGCTCTAGCATTCTAGATTCCAAGGTCCTGCCCAACTCTGACATTCTATATTCTAAGGTTCTTTCTAGCACTAATATACTATGTTCCAATGTCCCTTTTAAATCTTACATTTTGTGTTCTAAAGTCCACTCCCCAGCCCCCACAGCAGTTCTAACTTTAAAGGCAGTGGCAGAGGAGATATTTGTGTAACCCTCAGCAGGGACGGATCAGTAATGCTTGTAATTCTTCAGGATCCAGTCCAACCACATGCCAGGAAGTCCCCTGAGTAGACCTCCTTCCCATACAGAGGGTCACCTTGAGTGCAGTTCCCAGGGGAAGATTTCTGTCACTTTCTTGGCTACACACACATACACACACACACACACACACACACACACACACACACACACACAAAACTGACCCTGTTTACTTGGGGAGGCCTGGTTTCAGGGCTGCAAGTAGTAGGCAGTGGATTAATTCCATGGATCAGCAGGAGGATCTCCAATGTTGTTCTGAGTAGGATCAATATAGATGGTAGCTGCTGCCAGCAGAAATGTATAAATAAGCAACATCAATCTTTAGGAGAGGAGAAGGGAACAAGCATTTATTAAGCACCTACTATTCCCAGGCACTGTGCCAAATGCTTTACACATTTTAAAGGGAGAAGGACCCACATGTACAAAAACATTTATAGCAGCTTTTTTTGTGGTGTCCAAGAACTGAAAATTAAGGGGATTCCCCATCAACTGGGGAATGGCCGAGCCAGTCGTGGTATATGAATATGATGGAATACTATTGTGCTAGAAGAAATGACAAGCAGGATGTTTTTAGAAAAACCAGGAAAGACTTACCTGAAATGATGCGATGTGAAGCCAGCAGAACCAGGAGAACATTGTAGAGAATAAACCACAACATTGTGCAATAATAAACTATGACTGATGACTCTTCTCAGCCATACAATGATCTGAGATCACTCTAAAAGACTCATGATGGAAAATGCTGTCCACATCTGGAGAAAGAGTTGCTAGGGTCTGAATGCAGATCAAACCATGCTATTTTCACTTTATTATTCATGTTTTTTCTTCCTTTTGTTCTATTTCTTCTTTGACAACATGACTATTATAGAAATATATGATTGCACATATATAAACTGTGTATTGCTTACTATCTTAGGGATGAGAGGAGAGAAGAAGGGAGAAAATTTAGAACTCAAAATTTTATTAAAAATGGATGTTAAAAACTATCTTTATATATGTAATTTGAAAAAATACTTTTAAAAATTTTTACCTCATTTGATTCCTGCAATAGGAACCCTGAGATAGAGTCTCCGAATCATAGATACAGAGATACATAAGACTTATGGAATCAGAGACTAACACAAACAAAGCCAATGTAGTTAAAATAAAAAGTGAAGCCATTAACTAGGGAAAAAATCTTTGGAACAAGTTTTTCTGATAGAATTCTCATATTCAAGATATATAAGAAACAGACAATTTTATAAGAACAAAAGCCATTCTCCAATGGTAAATGGTCAAAAGATATGAAAAGGAAGCTTTTAAAGGAAGAAACCTAAGTTATCAATAGCCATATGAAAAAAGAGAAATACATCAAATCACTAAAAATTAGAGGAATGAAAATTAAAGGAACTCTGAGATTTTACTTAATACCCATCAGAGTAGCAAAGATGATGTAAAAAAAGGAAAATGTCAGTTGTTGAAGAGGCTGCAGAAAAATAGACACACTAATACATTGTTGGTGAACATGAATTGGTCTAGCCATTTTAGAAACCGATTTAGAACTATGACTTAAAAGTCATAAACTGTCCAAACTTTTTTGCCCAGTAATAGCATCATTAATTGTTTGTACTACAAAGATTTTAAAGAAAGAGGAAAAGCATCCATATGTACAAAAATATAGCAATTGTTTTTGTTATGGCAAATAATAGAATATCCATCAGTTAGAGAATGAACAAAATATGATATGTAAAATGTAGTGGAATATTATTTTGCTATAAGAAATGACAAAACAAATGGTTTTAGAGAAATCTAGGAAAATTCATTTGACTTGAGGCAGACTGAATTGAGAAGAACCAGAAGAACAATTTATATTATGAAAATGACATTATAAAGACACTTTTGAGAGACTTAAGGACTCTGATTAATAAATCGTGATTAATCATGATTCCAGTAGACTGACGATGCTACTTACCCATTTTCTGACAAAGAGGTGATGGACTCAAGATGCAGAATAAGACATACATTTTCAGACACAACCAACATGGGAATATCTTTTGTTTGACTACACATATTTGTTGAAAGTTTTTCTTTTTGTCAAATTAGTGGGGGGTAGGGATAAGGGGAGGTGGAAGATAGATGAGGATAGTAATAAAGTTGCCAAAAAAGAAAAAAGCAAAGACAGTCATTGAATCATTTTTTTTTACAAATGCGCAGTGGGACAACTTTGAGTTACATGCTGAATTTATTATATGCTTCTAAAGAAGAGCAAATTGTACATAGTGGAGACTGATTCACATACTGCCCTTTTTTCCATTTTATTGTGCATATGGAAGTACTCATTTTATGTGGTGTTTGTTAAGTTCAGAATAAACACATTTTTAAAACAAAAAAGGATTATAATTTATGAGCCTTCCATAAAACCATGGAGTCTTAGAATCATAGAATGATTATTTTAGGATTTTAGAATCATTGGCTCAGAGCCATAGAACCTGAGAATCTTAGAATTATAATCTTTGAATCCTACACTTAGGGTTGGAGAGTATTAGAATCATGGTCTTCAAACTTTAGAACACAGTAGTCCTAGAGACTTAGAGTTATTAAATCCCAGGAGATTAGTGCCTTAGAATCACAAAATCTGAGACTTGGAAGGACTTCAGAGGACCTTTAGTCCATCCTCCTTCTCAGGGAAGAATTTGCTTCTAAAGTATTCTTGATATTGAGCTCATCTTACATTTGGATCTCTAATTCCCAAGACAGCCCATTCCCTTGGGAGACAGAGGAAGATGTTTTCCCAGCACATCATCAGATGTAAGCCCTTACAACTCTCTTCTCCACACCTCTAAATATCCTTCTTCATCTTTTAATTATTCACTCTAGTCCCAGAGAATGAAATAAACCTTCTAATGGCCAAGGTCAATCCCTTTACAGGTGTCCTTGATCTCCTTTTTCTCTTGGATCTTGCTCAACTTTTCCACCTCCCCTCTATCTCCACCTCCATCTTCTCATTCCTCTTTAGGACATTTCCCCTCTAAATATGTCCAGTTCTCTACAAGCACTCCTTTCCCCATCAAAATCTTGCCTTGATCTTGCTACCCCTTTGAGCTATCTTTTCTCTTCCTTCCCCTTCATGGACAGACCTCTTCAAAGTATTCAAACTTTTAGAATTTTTCCATTTAGAATTGTAGAATCATAGGATTTAGAGTTGGGAGGGAACATTAGAGATGATCTAGTCTAACCCTCTCTTTTTATTGAGGCCCAGAGGGCTTGTGACTGCCCAGTGTCACCCAAGGAGCCTCATCACCTACCTCCCCCAAAACCCTTGCAATCCTGCTTATCTCCACCAAATCCCAAACAACTTGCCATTGAAATTATTTTCTCCAAAGGCACTACTGACCCCTGCATGGACTCATTCAATCGACTCTTCTCAATCTTCATCCTCCTTGACCTCTCTGTAACATTTGACAGTTTTGGCCACCCCCAGACTCCCTATCAGACCCCATTAATTTCTGTGACACAGCTTTACTGGTTCTACTCTGACCTCTCCAATCACTCTTTCTCTATCACTCTATCATCTTCTACCTCCCATGTCCTAACATTCTACATGTGATCATCTTCCAAGGCATTGACTGTCCTTAGCCCTCTTCTTATCTCCAGATTCTCAAGAAAGATAAGGACTGATATATTAATTTGGGAGTCATCTGCATAGGGAAGGGGAGGAAAGGGAACAAGCATTTATTAAGCACCTACTTTGTGCCAGATATTGTACAAAGCACTTTATAAATATTATCTCATTTGGTCCTCACAATGATCCTGAGAGATGTATACTATTATTATTATTCCCATTTTACAGTTGAGGAAACTGAGACAGACAGCACTTAAGTGACCTATCCAGGGAAACACAGCTGGTAAGTGTCTGAAGTCAGTTTGAACTTAAGTCTTCCTGACTCTAAACCCAGTACTAATTGTTCAAACATAATAGGATTTAGAGTGAAAAAGACCTAAGAGGGTACCTAGTCCAGCCTTCCCATTTTACTACTAATAATAGCATTTATGTAGCACCTACTATGTGCCAGGCACTGTGAAAGCTCTTTACAAATATTATCTCACAGCAACCCTGGGAGATAGGTGCTATTATTTTCCCCATTTTACACATGAGGAAATGGAGGCAAGCAGAGGTTAAGTGACTTGTCTAAGGTCACAAAAGCTAGCATGATTCTGATGTCAAATTTGAACTCAGGTCTTCCTGATTCAAGACCTAGTGCTCTAACCACTACACCATTTCGTCAGGATCACAAAGGTCATGGATAGCTAGGACACAAACCCAGAACACAAACCGAAGATTCAGCGCATCTCCCACTATAGCACACTGCCTCCCTAGTCCACCTTCCTCATTTAAAGAGGAAAAAATTAAGATTCAGAGAGACCTGCTCAAGATGGCACAATTAACTGACTGATCACTGATGAAATCCATCATCTCACAGGACTCTTCCAATAATCCTGAGAGGTCACTGGGTGGCGCTTGTTATTCCCATTTTATAGAAGATTAAATGGAGACCCAGGAAAAGGAAAAGAGTTATACAAGGTTGGTCCAGTGAATTCATAGAGAATGGTATAGGTCAGTGTAAGATCAAGAAAGAAAACCAGTATGGTACACTGGACTTGAGTCAGAAGACCTGGGTTTGAGTCCCAACCTTCCTCCACCAATTACAAAGTTTGTGATCCTGAGCAAAAGATATAACCTCTCTGAGGTTGAGTTTCCTTATCACCATTGGAAATAATAATACTAACTACTTGCTCCACAAGGACATTGTGAGTAAAGCCTTTTATAAACCTGAACCCCCTAGACCAATGGGAGTTCTTATTAGTATCAGATGATGGAGCTAGGTCACATGGTAGATAGAGAGATGGGCCTGGTAGTCAGGAAGACTCATCTTTCTGAGTTCAAATCTGGCCACAGACACTAGCTGTATGACCCTTAGCAAGTCACTTCACCCTGTTTGCCTCAGTTTCCTCATCTGTAAAATGAGCAGGAGAAGGAAATGGCCCACCACTCCAGTATCTTTGTCAAGAAAACCCTAAATGGGGTCAGAAAGAGTCAGATACGACCAAAAACAACAATCATCTTTATAATGAGGCAGTTGAACTAGATGATTTCTCTAGGGTCATGCCCAGCTCTGACCATCATGAGACAAAAAACAAAGGGCTCAGAGTCAGGAAAGACCAGTGCGGGTTATAATCAGGGATGTACTGATGAATGTTTAACAACTGGCTGGCTGGGAAAAAAATACACCTGCCACACTTCTAATTATGAACATTTTTTCCATCACTTCCTTAAGTCTAGACGATCCACAGAACAATAACTCAAGCCCTGCTTTGTAGCAGTTGCTGATTTCTGAGGTGTAAACGCTCCCCTGAATATTTAGCACTTGGCTCTCACTAGCCAGTGTGAACCAGCACTAATATACGCTGGCTGCAGTAATCAGTGAAGGCTTCCTGGAGATGAAGAAGCTAGAGCAGGGTCTTTAAAATCAGGGAGGATTTAGAAATGGACAGTGGAGTGGAGGAAGGGTGTTCCAGGCAAGGGGAACAGCCTGGGCAAAGATCCAGTGGGGAAAATTTGTACAAGGAACTGGCTTCATTAGAAGATTAGGATCAGACTGGAAAGTAGTAGGAGATAAGGCTGGAGGTAGAGAGATATAGTGCATAGAGTACCGGAGCAGACTGGAGGCCTGGGTTCTAGTTCTAGTATCAGCCCTAATTTGTTGTGTGACTTAGGCTCTTTCAGAGAGTCTAATTTTACCCACCTTACAGTTGGGGACAATAATTGATGTATGGATCTGGTGAGATAATGGATGTAAAAGCACTTTGTGCCGCAGAAAAAACTTTATATCTATAAAGGAACTTATAAATGGCAAAGTGCTTTATAAACGGAAAAGGACTTTTTGTAAGCTATAGACCATTTATAAACTATAAAGTGCAGCTCTTTGTTCATGGCTCTGCTGAAGAATGTTGAATTGTAAACTATGAAGGACTTTGTAAACAACAGGCTCCCTTATAAACTATAAAGAGCTTTGTAAATCAGCAAGTGTGATGCACAAGTAAGAGGAGTATTTTCTTTTGGTTTGGTTTGTTTTCTTGGAATTTTGGGATCTCTTTTTTAAAAAAGCAGGGCCCACCCGTAGTTATAGAAAGCTCTGGCTCAGCTGGAGGGTTTCCAGAGAACTGCTAAAACTGGGCTGGAAGATCGATTTACGAGGGAAGATGGAAAGAACTCAGCATTGTCCAATTTCCTCTATCTCCCCCAGTACACATATACACATGCACAGCACATGCCTCTGGAGCCCCTGACCCTGGAACTGCTCACACATCCTCCCTTTTTCCATGGGAGACAGACCCTGGCCCAGGCCTGGGCCCCTATGATAGGCATATTACTGGTTGGGCTGAGTCGAGATTTGAGGCAGGGGTCCTGTGGGTAGACAAGCTTCCCTCCTGAGGGGGCTCTGAGCCAAGCATTGAATCATCTTCTCCTTTCCGGGGAATTCCAACAGTGGATTGCTTCAATGAGAATTCCCCATTGTCTTATCCCTAGAATTTGTCAGGTAAGGATTTAGTTAAAGAAACCAGGAAATGTGATAATAACATCTCCTCTTCTATAGCTCTCTCAGGTTTACGGAACACTTTTCTCAGTCTCTCAGCAAGGTAGGAAATATAAGGTTTAGTCTCACCACTTTAGAGATGAGGAAACAGAAATCAAGAAGGTCACATGGCTCATAAGTAAAAGTCTCCTCCTCCAAACCCAAGGCCACTTCCATGCCACCATGTTGCCTCTCAGTGAGCTATCTAGGTGTTCACGTAGAAGCTGGATGATTCTCCTGGCAGAAAGGCCGTAGAAGGAAATCTTTAATGAGGGGAGAGAGGAGAGAGATGGTAGACTACATGTTTTCTATGTCATTTCTAGCTCTGAGATGCTGTGCACGCATTAATCAATTCAACTCTTACACCTTGGCCAAATCATTTAACCTCTGTGAACCTGAGTTTCCTCCAAGATCCTGCTCAGGTACCTCCTCTCCTCCAGGAAGCCTTCCCTGACCCCCTTTCTTCCCTCCCTCCTCCAAGTGATTCCTAAGGTCCACTGTAGATTTCAGTCGGTTGGGACTAGTCTGAGAAGGACTTCAAATGACAGACTGAGATATTTGGACTTTTTGGCCCTGGATCTTCACTGAAAGTTTCTGAAAAGAGGGAAGGAATCAGAGCTGGGCATTAGGAAGAGGCTTCTGGCAGTATGTGGTATGTGAGTGGGATGGGAGCGGGGAAGTCCTAACAGGCAGGCTGTCCCCTGAAGTATGGATCTGGCAGATGGATAGACAAAAGAACCATATTGCTAGGCTACCAGCAGTGATGCACCTATGGTCATGGGTGTAAAACACTGAACATGATCGTAGGGTTTGCTGGATATGAAGGTTAGTTTTGCCAAATTTATATATATATATATGTATATATATATATATGGTATATATGACATATGTATTTATAAGTGTATAATGCTCTGGGACAGAGAGGAGAGAAATATAATTTGGGGAAATGTGATGGAAAAGCAAAAGATAAAAATTTTAAAATTTAAGTTAAAAATGCATGGAGCAATAAAAAATTTGCTGCTGAATAGAGAAAAATAAATCCAACAATTCACACTCAGGCTGATAGACTCAGAACTTTAGAGCTGGATGGGATCCTAGAGGTAGAATAGGTCATATAGTACTGGAGCCCTTTACAACCAGTCCCCAACCTACCTTTCTAATCTTAGTGTACATTATTCTTGTTACCACACTCTGTGGTCTAGCCAGTGGCCCTCTTCCTCATACTTGCTGTTCAGTCATTTCAGTCATATCCCCATTGTGGGGTTTTCTTGGCAAAGATACTGGAGTGGTTTGCCATTTCCTTCTCCCTTACATTTTACAGATAAGGAAACTGAGGCAAACAGGGTTAAGTGACTTGTCCAGGGTCACAGAGCTAGTAAGTGTCTGATGCCAGATTTGAACTCAGGAAGATAAGCATTCCTGACACTAGGACCAGCACTCTATCTACTGCACCACATACTCCATCTTTGTACCTTCTGCTCCCAGTTTTGGTGAAGAAGCAGACAGCTCCTTGGGTGAGTGCGCTCTCTCTCTCTGTCTCTCACACACATATACACACACACACACACACACACACACACACACAGCTATCCACAGGCTAGCCAGTTGTTTCAGTTTTATTGCCAACTATGAACAGACCCAGAGTTTCCCTGCGTGAGGACATTAAATGGACACCTGCCAGGGTGGTGCAGTAGTGAGGTGGAAAGATAGGGAAAGTGTGAGACAAGCCAGCTCTGTATGACTGAACTTAATCCACCTGAAACTAACCTCTTAAGGTCCCTGACCTGGATCCTAGCCTGTCCAAGCATGGTCATGTGACCAGGAGAAATTCAGATGCCTTGGGAACTTTTAAAGTGCATCCTGCTCCCAAACTCAATAGACTATGAAGCCTTCAGACCATGACCTCTTTTCCATCAGAACCAGAAAGCCCTATTTAATTAAGTAGTCCTACCCAGGGATAGAAAGGAAAGGAAAATAAATACAAACAACATTTTTTATGCCTAGTATATTCCAGGCACAGCACTAAGTGCCAGGGGCTTTACAAACATTATCTTGTTTGATCCACACAACAGCCCTGGGAGGGAGGTGGTGCTATTATCACCCCCATCTTACCGTTGAGGAGATAGAAGCAACTAGAGGTTAAGCGACTTGCCCAAGGTCACACAACTAGTGTTTGAGGCTGGATTTGTCATCCTACCTCCAGGCTCAGTGTTTTATTCATTGTGCCTCCTAACTGAGACCTTGGGCCTCAATTTGTTATTGTGTAGGAATGTATCTGTGCTTGTAAAGAATCATGGAATTGCAAATCTTGGAATTTAAGGCACAGAAGGGACCCTTCCCTTAGGCCAACTCATGACTGAACTAGAATCCTCACAACCGCATCTGTGGCATGCGGTCATCTAATCTTTACTGGACGATTGCCATTCCACTTGTGCACAGCTCGAATCGCTTTTTAAAGTTTTATGGTTGTGTTTTATTTTTACATTACATTTACAGCTTATGTCTACT
This sequence comes from Notamacropus eugenii, assembly GCF_028372415.1. Taxonomy (NCBI): domain Eukaryota; kingdom Metazoa; phylum Chordata; class Mammalia; order Diprotodontia; family Macropodidae; genus Notamacropus; species Notamacropus eugenii. Next base: position 127,938,270 of record NC_092876.1, read on the forward strand.
CTGTGGGAGGTCTCTTGTAACAAAGTAAAATAATTAAGCAAAATTAACAAGAAAGCGACTTAAGATCACTTAGGTGACTTGTCACACCCATCATATTGGCAAAGATGAACAAAAAACTCTAATTTTTAAAAAGTTTTTCTTTTATATCAAGTCAATCAATCAGTAAATTTGCCTCTTCAGAACTTCTGCCTCATTCCTCGTCCTGCCTCCAGGGACCAAACAGAAATCTAATCCTTCCATAAGAGAGAGCCACACATCCCCAACTGATAAATGATCAAGGGACAGGCATATAGCAGAGAGAGAAATCAAAACTATCAATAGTCATATGAAAAAATGCTCTAAATCACAATTGATTAGAGAAAGGCAAATTAAATCAATTGAGTTATTATCTCACACCTATAAGACTAACTAAAATGGTAGAAGAAAATGACAAATGATGGAAGGGATATGGAAAATTGGGACACTAATACACTGTTAGTGGAACTGTCAACTGATCCAAACATTTTGGAGAACAATCTGGAATTATACCCAAAGGGTTATTAACTATGTATACCTCTGATGCAGCAATACAACTATTAGGTCTGTTTCCCAAGATGATCAGGGTAAAAAGGAAACGAATTTGTATGTTCCAAAATATTTGTAGCACTTTGTAGTGACAAAGAACTGGAAACTGAGGGGATGCCCATCAATTGGGGAATGGCTAAACAAGTTGTGGTGTATGATTGTGATGAAATACTACTGTGCTGTAAGAAATAATGAGCAGGTTGGTTTTAGAAAAACATAGAAAGACTTTCATGAAATATTGAAGAGTGAAATGAGCAAAACCAAGAGAACATTGTATGTGGTAGCAGCAATATTTTTCAAAGGACAACTGCGAATATCTAAGTTATTCTGAATATTACAAATACTCAAATAGACTACAAAGAACCAAAGGAAGGAAGATGTTATCCATCTCCAGAGAAAGACCTGAGAAATAGAAGTGAGCAGAGTATGGTTTTACATATATTTACAGATTTGTGTCAAATGGTAGCTTTCTCTAATTTGAGGTGAGGAGAGAAAGAGGGAGTCAGTTTGGAACTTAAAATGTAACAAAAATTTAATTTAATTTTTAAAATTCTCTAAACCACTAATGATTAGAGAAATGCAAATTAAAATAATTCTAAGGGACCACTTTGCATCTGTCAGATTGGCTAACATGACAGAAAAGGAAAATGACAAATTGGAGGGGATGTGGAAAAACTGGGATACTAAAGTGAAGTAATTCAGCCATTCTGAAGATTAAATTGAAACCATACCTAAAGGGCTATGAAAATGTGCATATCCTTGAACACAGCAATTCCACTACTAGGTCTATATCCCAAAGAAACAAAAGAAAAACAGAAAGGACTTACATGTACATATATATATATATATATATAAAAATTCTTTTTATGGTGGTAAAGAATTGAAAACTGAAAAGACAAATTATGGCATATGAATATGATAAAATACTAAAGAGCTATAAGAAATGATGAAGGACATGGTTTCAGAAAACCCTGGGAAACCTTATATGAACTGATGCAAAGTGAAATGACAATCTACATAATAACAGGAATATTTTAAAGATTATTGCCTGTGAAACACGTAGGAACTCTGACCGACACAACCACCCCCTGCAATTCAAAAGACTCATGATGAAAAATACTATCCACCTGCAGAGAGAGAACTAATGGACCCAGTGCAGACTCAGGCATGTTTTTTCTCCTCCACCCCAAACATGGTTAATGCAGAAGTTTATTTTGCATGACTTTGAATTTTTAATGGTTTTGCATTTCTTTCCTTCTCAGTGAGTGGGTAAGTGAGAGAATTTGGACCTGAAAATAAAGTGAAATTAAGGGACAAATAACAAAAAAAAAAAATAGAGTACACATAATTGAATAGTTATCAGATCCTGCTCTCCTTTTTCCTTGTCTCTACCCCTCAGTTTTCTCTTCTCCAGGCTAAACATCTCTAGCTCCTTCAACCAATTCCCTTAGGTTATGATCTAATGAGCCTTAATCATTCTAGTTTCTCCCTGGATTCTCTCCAACTTACTAACATTCTCCTGGCTTCCAGAATTGGCCATAGTCCTCCAGATGGGATCAGACCAGGTCACCGGACAGAGAGCCTGTCACCTCCTCATTCCTAGACACCATACCTCTCTTAATGAAGCCTAAGATCGCATGGACTTTTTAAACAATCACATTTGAATATTCATTTAAATCATATTTTAAAAATCATACTACACTATTTACTCATAATGAGCTTGAAATTCACCAAATGCCCAAATATAAACTTTGTTTTAGCCATGCCTTCTCTATCATGCACTTGTAAGGTTGTTTTTTGAACCCATGATAGAACTTTAGACATATCTATTCAATGTCATTTCCTTACATATGGTCTAATGTTCTAGTTGGAGATCTTTTTGAGTACCAACTTTATCATTCAGTGCATTAACTACCTCTCCTATCTTCACATCATCTGAAAATTTAACAACCATGACAATTATGTCTTAACCCCTCTCTTGGATAAAACCATGGAACAGCATAGAACTAAACTATATGTGTGTGTGCATTTCCATGTGGGTGTACATGCATGTGTGCTTCTGGGTATCTATATGTGTGTGTGTACGTATATATACATATACATGTATGTGCATGTATTTGAGTGTGTGCCTCTGTTTATATACATGATTATGTGCATGCTTCAGACTGTGGCCCTAAGATGGAAGTTCTTAACCTTTTTTGTGTTAGGGACCCTTGTGGTAATCTAATAAAATCTTAAAATCCTTTCTCAGAATGATTTTTAAATGAGTAAAATAAACCACATAGGAATACAAAGGAAAGCAATTGCACTGAAATGTTACCAAACTATATTTTTTAAGCAAGTTCATAGACCCTCTGCCCAAGAGGGCACATATTCATATAAATATGCTCAATACCATGTTAATAAGTAAGCTATGCAGAGAAAATGGGAGATCAGTAGCATGTAAGCAGCAATGAGTATCATCCTTGAGGGCAAGGGCTGTTGCATCTTGGCTTTGTAAGTTCAGTGTCTAGCACAGTGCTTGGCACATGGTAGGTGCTTGGCTGAATTTGCTGAAATGAATCTACTGCTACTTGGAAGCACAAAAAACAATGGGACTACTTTGAGGACTATGACTGGTGAGGATTCACTAAAAGTCTTGGAAAAAACCCCAGGAATTTCTGGTATCCTGAGCCAGGTTGGATACTGCCTTCCATCAAGGGATGGGAAAATTCCTGTTTTCTTAAAGGCTATGCCAGCTCTGGCAAATCCTACCAATGTGGGAAGGCTTTGAATATAGACTCAGGGAAGGACTGTGTGTCTGTGGCCCAAGGATTAGCCTGAAGGTGCAGCAACGTCCAGGGTGATGCCATAGTACTCATACCAGGACATCCCAGTTGCCCAGTGGTTCCAAGGTCCTCAGTACTGTGTCCTGAGACTCCATAAGGAGTCATGAAAATCCATCATTTTGAACCTTAAAGATGTCTTAAAGTAGGTATAACTCTAGGAGGAGAAAGTCAGTATAAAAATTCAGGGTAAGATCAGACAGGACCAACCACCCCTCCCACACATGAAGTGGGGCAGGGCCTCAGCTTTGCACAAAGCTCCAATTCAGGAACTAAAGCTGGAGAGATGAGCAATCAATGAAGACGTTGACCAGTATTTTTAAAAAATCATTATTATTTTAGAGCAGGGCAAAACAAGCCTAGAAAAGGAGAAACTTTGTAACAATTTCAGCCCTGGCTACAATGAAAAAAAAGTATTTTCTACAAGGACCATAAGAATACCTCAAAAAAAAAAAAAAGAAGCGTCTGCATTTGAAATGAAATAAAAGATTTAGAGGAAAGAATTGAAAGGGAAATAGTTCAAAAGTGAAAGTGGTAAACCTTACCCAAGTAAACAGACTTCTTGAAAACCAGAATCAAGTAAACAGAAATCAATGACTCCATGAGAAATCAAGAAATATTAGAATAAATTTTTTAAAAAAATTTAAATAGAAGAAAATATAATATATCTGATGTTAAGAACAACTGACCTGGAAAACAGATCAAGGAGAAATGATTCAAGAATCATTAGACTTCCTAAAAAACTTGAGAGTCAAACCAAAAGCCTGGATACTCTACTTCAAAAAATCATAAATTAAAACTGCCCACATTAATTAGAATCAAAAGGCAAAGAGAAGCTAGGAAAAATCCACTGATCATCTCCTGAAAGGGATCCCAAAAAGAAGGTATCAGGAATGCCATAAGCAAAATCCAGAGCTTCCACATCAAAGAAAAATTCCTGTAAGCATCCAGAAAGAATCAGCTAAGTGCCAAGGTGCCAAAGGCAGGATCATACAAGACTTCTGCCATAAACAAGAGAATATGGCTTTATGGTGAAGAATAATTTACCATGCTGTAGGCAGCTGTGGGTGTTGTAGTACACAAAATTCTGGATCTGGAGTCAGGAAGAGATGAGTTCAAATTTGCCCTCACATACTTACTAGCTGTGTGACTCTGGGCAAGTCACTTAAACTCTGCCTCAGTTTTCTCATCTGAAAATAGGGATAATAGCATCTACTTCCCAGGGTTGTTGTGAAGACCAAATGAGACAATAACTGTAAAACACTTTGCATAGTGCCTGGTTACATAGTAAATGTTGTATAAATATCTGTTATAGTATTATTACCATCATGGAAATTTGAGTATAATCCTACAGGAGAAATGGATCTTTAATGGAATAGAGGACTTTTGGAAACTTCTGGTTAAAAGAACAGAATGAAGTAGAAATTTTGAAATATGGATACAAAAGTTAAGTGTTTTAAGCAACTAGAAGGGACTGTATGATGATAAAGTGATAGTATTCTAAGAATGGAAGGAAAAAGAAGTATCCCTTCAGTACCTTAATGTCTTCAAAGGGTGTTGAGGGAGTTAAATAAGAAAACCAGCTGGGTATGGTGGGGCATCCTGGTAATCTCAGCTACTAGGGAGGCTGAGGCTGCTGGATCACTTCAACTTAAGAGTTCCGAGTTGAAATAAGGCTAAAAATGACCAGATAGTCATACTAAGTCTGTCACTACAAAGTACTGAGTTCTTTTTTTTTTCATCTCCCTCTCTGTTTTTCATTTGGTGGGGAAGGATGGGTGGGTACAGTAGCAATAGTGATGCAAAAAAGTGGCTATTGAAACATTTTTTTAAATGTTTGGAAGAAAAACAAAGACAGCACAGAAGGAAGCACAGACATGCATGACAGTTTTAAAAGTAATGCGGAATTTATTATATTCTTTTTTTAAAAAGAGATATGTAGTATGAAATGGGGGGGAAATTAAAGCAGATACAAGACTTGGAGGGCTGCAAAACCTGATCTTTGGGGTGTCAGTACACTGATCTCTTTTCACCTAAAATAGAAAAAAAACCAAACCACCCAATCAATCGCTGAGGCAAGCAAAGAACCCAGGTCTGCAATCCCAGAGACACAGAGAAGTCTTAGTGGGGAGGGTTCAAAAATCTCTCCTCTTTATGGCATTATTTATCACCAGATGCCATCACTGAAGAGATCCAAAAGATCTATCCAGAGTACAGCTAATCAAAAAAAGGAATATGGTTAACAGACTGCAGCTAGTTACAAAATATCTACAAATCCTCAACTCTCTCTGAAGCACTTTCATGATAGTCATTTGGTCTGTACATAGTTGTTCGCATGTTGTCTCTTTCCACAAGAATCAGCTCCTGGATGACAATATAAGAAGCCTCTTGATGAGGGTGAAAGAGAAGAGAGTAAAATTGGCCTCAAGCTTAACATGAAAAAAAAATCTAAGATCTTGGCAACTGGTTCCACCATTTCCAGGCAAATGGAGGAAGAAGAAATGGAATCAGGGTCAGATTTTATATTCTAAGGCTCAAAGATCACTGTAGATGGTGACTGCAGCCCTGAAATTAAAAGATGCTTTCTCCTTGGAAGGAAAACTATGGCAAATCTGGACAGTGTACTAAAAAGCAGAGATATTATCTTGCTGACAAAGGTCTACATAGTCAAAGCTATGGCTTTTCCAGTAGCAGTGTATGGCTGTGAGAGTAGGACTATAAGGAAAGCTGACTATTGCTGAATCAATGTAATTAAACTTAGGAGTTCGGAGTTGAAATAAGACTAAAAATGATCAGGTGTTCATACTAAGTCTGGAAATGACAGAATCCATGCTTTCCAATTGTGTTGCTAGAGAAGACTTTTGAGAGTCCTTTGGACAGTAAGGAGATCAAATTAGTTAGTATTTAAGGAAATTAATTTAGGCTATTCACTGAAAGGTTAAATACTGAAGCTGGAGCTTAAATACTTTGGCCACATTATGAGAAGATAAGACTTGGAAGAGGGGAAAAGACCCTAATGCTGGGAAAATTGAAGGCAAAAGGAAAAGGAGATGGCAGGGGATGAGATGGATAGATAGTGTCCTGGAGACAACAGACATGAACCTGGACAAACTCCAAGAGATAATGGAGGATAGAAGGTCCAGATGTCCTATGGTCCATGGAATCACAAAGAAGACAAAACTGAATGACTGAACATCTTTCTTTGTCTCCCTGGTATGTAGCACAGTATCTGACAAGCACACAGTAAGTGCATATTAAATGCTGGTTGATATGATGTTCTCACAGGTCTCCAAGAAACAGGCTCCTCAGTTTCTCCCTGTGAGGATTTTGCTCCTGACAAATACTCTATTGTACTCTACATATGCCCTAGTTCCTGTTACATAAGAATGCTGGATAAGTAGCACGGAACCAGGTTGTGAATAATTTTAAATACCAAACAGAGAAGCAAAGTTGCAGTTTATTGAGTAAAGGAGTGACATGATCAGATCTAAAGTTTAGGAAAATCACTTCGGTAGCTATGTAGAAGATAAATCTAAATGCTGAAAGACTTGAGTCAGAGAGGCCAATTAGGAGGCTATTACAAGTATCCGGGCAAGATATAATGAAGGTTGATGGAGCTGTGAGCTCATCCAACCATTCTGGAGAGCAGTTTGGAACTATGCCCAAAGGGCTACAAAAATGTGCATACCCTTTGACCTGGCAATACCACTACTAGGACTGTATCCTCAAGAGATCATAAAAATGGGAAAGGGTCCCACATGTACAAAAATATTTATAGCAGCACTCTTTGTAGTTGTCAAAAACTGGAAGTCAAGAGGATGCCCATCAATTGGGGAATGGCTGAATAAATTATGGTATATGAATGTAATGGAGTACTATTGTGCCATAAAAAATGATGAACAAGAAAACCTCAGAGAGGCCTGGAAGGACTTATATGATCTGATGCTGAGTGAAAGGACCAGAACCAGGAGAACTTTGTGCACAGCAACAACCACAGTGTGCGAGAGTTTTTTCTGGTAGACTTGAAACTTTGTAATATTGCAAGAATTTTAAAAAAAAATTCCCAATGGTTTTCTAAGGCAAAATGCCCTCCACATTCAGAGAAAGAACTATGGAATTCATTAGCAGAATGTAGCAGATCATGTTTGTGTGTGTGTGTGTGTGTGTGTGTGTATGTTTGTGTATTATGTTTTGATTTGTTACATGATTTTTTCCATTTATTTTACTTCGTCTACACAGCATGACTATAGTGAAAACGTATTCAATAGGAAAGTATATGTAGATCCTATATAGAATTGTATGCTGTCTTGGGGAGGGAGAGGGTTGTGGGGGGTTAGGTGTGAGGGGGGTAAAAATCTAAGTTTTATGGTAGTGATTATAGAACATTAAAATAAAAAAAAAAGATATAGTGATGGCCTGAACTAGGGTGGTAGTTGCATGAGCAGAGAGAAGGGGGCATATGCAAGTGATATCATGGAGAGAGAGATAGTAAGATTTGGCAGCTGATTGGATAGGTGGTCTAAGTGAGACTGATGAGACTGAGGTTGAGAAGCTGTATGGCATAGAACGTGGTGGTGCCCTTGACAGTTATAACAAAGTTAAGAAGAGGGGAGGACTTGGAGGGAAAGATGATGACTCTGCTTTGGACATGGTGGGTTTAAGATGTTTATGAGACATCCAATAGGTAATTGGTGATGTAGGACTAGCTCAGAGATTAGGGCTGGAGATCTCGATAGATAGATAGATAGACAGATAGATAGATATAGAGATATTATATATACACACACATATGTATATATATATGTATATATATATATGTATGTATGTACACATCTGTATAAGAAACAGTCATGGAACCCATGGGAACCAGTGTAAGCACCAAGACAGAGACAGGAAGAAGGCACAGGACAGAGTCTTGGGGCCCACTCACAGTTACAGGGAGCATAATATGGCTCAAGCGAATAGTCATCAGTGTCAGATGCTGCCAAGAGGTCAAGAGAAAGGGGAATTGAGAAAGGGCTACAAGCTATGGCAATTAAGAGATCATTGGTAACCTTGAACAAAGTGGCTTTAGTCCAACAGTGAGATCAGAAACCAAGTATGTGCTTTTTTAACTCTTTTTAACTTTTTTAAGGAGTTTGGCTGAGAAACTTGGACTTGAAGTAAGATCTATGAAAAGGGGAATGACTTTTCCATGATGGTTGAGTTTTAGTTGCGTCTGACTCTTCACGATCCCTTTTGGGATTTTATTGGCAAAGAGACAGGAGTGATTTGCCATTTCAATACTTCTGCAGCTCATTTTACACATGAGGAAACTGAGGCAAACAGGGTTCAATGATTTGCCCAGGGTCACACAATATTAAGTGTCTGAGGTCAGATTTGAATTCAGGTCCTCCTGACCTGAGAGCTAGCACTTTACCTATGATTACATAACTAGTAAGTAGCAGAAATAGAAGTGAACCCAGGTCCTGTGTATCTTAAAGCAGTGTGCCTTAGTCTGTTCAGGGGTGAATAAGGGTCACAGCAGCTGTTATCCCCCGGAGTTCAGATTTGTCCTGCTCTGCCTCTGTATTCACACCTCTGGAATCTTTCAGGCCTCTCTCATGTCTCGTAGTCTAAGTGTCCAATGGTTGGCCTGACATTTGTCTAGGAGAACAAACTCCCAAGCATAGGGCATTGGACTAGATAATCCCCAAAGTCTCTTTGAGTACTGGTATTGCAGAATGTCAGTGTTGAAAGGGTTCTTAGATCAAAGAATGTCAGAACATAAAATTTTACACCAAGAAGGGACTTTGAGATCATCTAGTCCGAGTCTTTCCTTTCACAGATGAGGGCCCTGGGACCCAGAAATGGGAAATTCCTCAAGGTCACATAGACAGTTAGCTGATGGTAGAGCCCGGAGAATAATATAGAGCTCCAAACTCCCAGTCTGATGATATATAAATACCAGTTACTGACATTGTCATGATCATTCCATATATCACCAGTCAATGCTTAACATAGATTCTTGATAATAAAAAACATTCTTGTGAATAAAAACATTCTTGACCCTCCCTTATTTGAGGGTCTGAGGACAACGAAGGCAAAAGAAGTGATCTGTGAAGTGAAAAGCCCAGCTCAATATCAGTGTTAAAACAAATGCTCTTTTCCAGTTTGGTCATCTTTGATCTTCCAAGGAACTTTAGCAGGGGAGAACGAGGGGGAGGGGAGGACAGCTCCAATCAGGGATGGGGGAGGGAAGGGAAGGGAGTTAAGTGCAATTTTGGGGATAACCTTAAGTGTTTTCCAAGACTGATCTTCCCATCTCCTTAGGGGAGGAAAAGCAGAAGGTATCAGTCGTTGGAAACCTGCATTCAGCCCAGATAAGAAAAGTCCAAAAGTTGCTATTTCTGGTACAAAATGTGCTGTGAGCAGCCCTGGCTCTGGAAATGTGAGAAGCAAATGAATAAAATACAAGTCTTTGGACAGACTGGAAAAGACGTGTTGTGGGTGGGAAAGGAGGAAAAGAGAGGGGGAGGAAGGAGAGGTGGGGGAGAGAGGGAAAGAGAGGAGGAAAGAGAGACACACAGAAAGAAACAGAGAGAGAGACAGAGACAGAGAGAGACAGAGACAGAGAGAGAGAGAAAAGAGAGAAAAGAGAGAGGTAGAGAATGAAAGACAGAAACTAGGATGAGAACATAAGATAGGAAATTCAGAGATACTCAAGAGAAAGAGACAGAAAAACAGAAAGTTAGATTAGAAAGGGCCAGAGACAGGAGCAGGAAGAGAGAAAGGGACAGGGATGAGAGAACAGGAATAAAGGGGGGTGGGCATGGAAAAAGTAAATGAGGATATGGAGAGAGATAGGGAAGCAGAGAAAGAAATGCAGAGAGGGACTGAGAGTGAGAAAGCAGGGAGAGATCCAAGGAGAGGAAGAGAGAGACAGCAGAGGGAGTGGGGGCAGGTATGCAGGAAGACCCAGATTCAGTCTGGAATGGCTGGACTATAGGAAATGATCTGGGCCCAGGGGGTAGGGAGAGTTAGATCCCCGCTACTCCCAATTAATTGAGGTAGAGGGTGTGTGGGTTTCAGCTGAGCTCTGGGGGATGCTTGCACCTTGCAGTCTTCCCCGGCCCCTACCGTAGGTCTTCTTCACCTAACGTCCTTGTACCCTAGTCCCTAGGGGTTTCAGGCCTTTTGTCTCTAGCTCAGAGAACATTCCAGGGGCCCAACCCTCGCCTGAAGCAGACTAATTCTCTGGAAAGGGGTAGGGGTAGGAGGAGAAGGGAGAGCAAAGATGGGGGACAGGGATGGTCTAAGGCACTTCCAGAATCTGCACTTATCCCTGAAGAATGTGTAGGTTAAAAGACCATAGATCATTTCTCCTCCTGTGGTACTTTGACTTCCTTCAAGTCCAAAGAATGATTATCTCTGGGCGTTGCTCCTATTTCTCTTAATAAGGAAATGCCTGATGTAAGCCTGGCTCCAAACACCTCCCCTCCCCCCCAAGAAAGATGAAAATAATAGTGCAGCTCAGTGACCTGGGACTCAAGAGTTGTGAGCTCTTCACCCCCACTGAATGGGGGTTGTTCATATTGAGGTCGGGGAATCATGGATGTGGTTCAGGCCTCAGTCAAGAAGGGCCACTGGACCGGAGATCAGGCTCAGAAAGGGGAATGAGAAACAGCTGGAATGCATCCAAATGGGGGCCCAGTCTGGAGAAAGGGGAAGAGAGAACGCAGTAGAGATAGGGACTTTAAGAGACCTTGGGAATTTGTGGTGCAGTAGCCCTAGACTTAGAGTCAGGAAACCTGAGTTCCAGCCTCTGGCTTATTCATTACCCACTTACATTGTAAGTCCTCAGCAAGACTAACCAATCTGCAGGAAGGAATTGGGTTTCATACTTTTTCCAAACAGTCCCTCAACATCAGTCAGAGACGAATGCATGGAGGTAACCCATAAATACTCTTGATAGGAAGAATAAATGGATGGGTAGATGGATGACTGATTGAATCAGGGAGTAATAGATGATAGAGTGGGGGGGTGATTGAATTGTAGAATATTAGAGTTTAAAGGCATCCAGATAGTCCAAATGGTGGCTGAGAAAGAATCCCCTCTATTATAAAACAACAACTTGCATGTACTTGCATGTATATGGTGCTTTAAGATTTGCAAAGTGTCCTACAATATCTCACTTTATCATCACAATAACCCTGGGGAGTAGATGCTATTATTATCCCCATTTTACAATTAAGGAAACTGAGGCTGACAGAGATTAAGTGAAATGCCCAGAGTCCCACAGCTAGTAAGTGTCTGAGGCTCCATTTGAACTCAAATCTTCCATATTTCAAGGCCTATGCTCCATCCACATAGCTATCTTAATATACCAAATAAGGGGTCATCCAGTCTTTGCTCAAAGCCTTCTAGTGATCCATTCCTTCCCAAAGCAGGCCACCTCACTTTGGATGGCTTTAAGTGTTAGTAGGATTTGTTTTTTTTTTAACATCAGTTAGTCAGTCAAAAAGCATTTAGCATGTGCCAAGTTCTGCGCTAAAGTGCTATAAAATCTAAATTTGCCTCCTACTTCTGTTCTCTATGGTTAAGTAGAAAAAGTCCTTCCTATTTCATGTGATTGGGGTGGCTAGATGGTGCAAGGGATAGAGTGCCAGGCCTGAAGTCAGGAATACTCATCATCCTGAGTTCAAATCTGACCTCAGACATTTACTAGTTATGTGACCCTGGACAAATCACTTCATCGTATTTGCCTCAGTTTCTTCATCTGCAAAATGAGCTGGAGAAGGAAATGGCAAACCATTCCAGTATCTTTGCCAAGAAAACCCCAAATAGGATCACAAAGAGTTGGGTGCAGCAGAAACAACTGAACAACAAAAATTTCATGTGCTAAGACTTTCATGATGGAAGGATGGGTGGATGGATGGATACACAAACATGATTTCTCCAGGGTGGGTCCTTCCTCTCCCAAAGTAGTCTGCAATCCCTTCCTCACCTTGACAGAGTTTCATGAATTTCTATAGTCATAGATTTCATCCCTTGATGGCTAACTCTCCGAGGCTTAAAGGTTGAATGAGTAAAAGAATGAATTCACAAATGCATAAATGGGTAAATGAATGAATGGGTAAAGGAACATATGGGCAAACAAATAAATAAACGGCCATCTCTGGCAGGTTCCAGCAAGCTGGAAGGGCTTTGAATACAGCTCTGGCAAAAGACCATGTCTGTTGTTTGAGGACCAGCCTAGGTAAGTTCTGAGAGGATGTAGTAGCAGGTACTCCCCACTCAGTTGATGAATATTTTTGGCCATGGTGACCCATCAAACAAATAAAATACATTCATATGTATTAATATACACTTAAATACATGCATAAATACATGTATACATGTATAAGTCATGCAGCTAGGTGATGCAGCAGATAGAGCACCAAGCCTGGAGGCAGGAATACCTAAATTCAAATCCAGCTTTAGATACTTACTAGATGCATGGTTCTGGGTGAGTCACTTAAGCCTGTTTGCCTCATTTTCTTCATCTCAGGTAACAACGCCTTTAGAGATGAGTAATTCCCATATAAGGATATAAGCTATGTAGTATACTAGGATCAATGACTGGATAGAATTCACTAACTCTTCAATGCCTAATTTGCATGTGTCTGAGCAGTTGGCAGTCCTCACACAGGTCCGCATAATTTGCATATACTCTCAATGCTTCATTTGCATATGCTGACGTGTTTTCGCAGACTTTGTTAACGGACAGGAGACAGGAAATTTGAACTGTATTTCAAAAGGGATTGGCTAGATTTTGTGCCTAGAATGTAAGACCATGTTTCTCAGCCAATGAGAAGAATGGTCAGTGGTGGGAGGGGGTTTCTGCGTTAGGGTCTGTACATATCACTGCTCTGCCTTTGTGCTTCGGCTTCCCTGCTCCAGACTACCTGGTGAAGGGATTGCCCTTCTTCTCACGAGAATCGAATAAAGGAACTTTCTGTTAACACTTTGAGATGCCTCTGAGTAGTCAATTTGAGTAGGGGGTCTTGCTATCCCATACAGTGAGGTAGCTGAAAGTGAGGTTTCCATGAAGGCACTGAGGTGATGAACTGAAGTGACTGGGAGAGTGGTGGTGACTTCTACAGTGAGGTGTCACATTCAGAAACAGATTCCTGCCACAATGACTTAGAAAACCACAAATCAACATTATGTTCTTATTGTATTTTTATTTGTAGAAATATTTCCCAATTACATCTTGATCTGGTTGCATGTTATGTTACTGACTGCATGGTCCTTAGGCCATTTGATTCTCCTCTAGTGTTTCTTAAATTGTAGGTTGGGACCCCATATAGGGTCAAAAAACATTTGGCAAGTTTCCTGGATGCACAACAACCAAAAATTAATTCAAAATCAAACTCGTAATGAATCCAAGGTGTTTCTGGCAGCGCTTGCTGGAGTTGCATCAGCACCTTCACTGTAACCTTGGTTGTGAACACAAAGCATGTACACTTTGCATTGTGCATGCATTCAGGTCTTACAATGGCAAGGAAAACTATGGAAACAGGAAATGGGGGGAAAAGTTTAAGAAGCCTGCTCTAGGTAACTCTAAGACTATATACATGGCAGAGAATGTGGTGACATGCACGAAATTCTTCCTTATGCTGAGCCCAAATCTGCCTCCTTTGACTGTCCTTTCAAACTCTCCTTCCACTCTGTCCTAAAGCCACTGCAACCTGGCTTCCAACCTCATCGTTCAACAGAAATTGTTTTCTCCAAAGTTACAAATGATCTCATAATTGCCAAATCTAAATCCTCAATCCTCATCTTTCATGACCTCTCTGTAATCTTTGGAACTGTTGACCATTACTCTTTCCTCTCTTAGGTTTCATGATGGCTGTTTTCTCCTGGTTCTTCACCTACCTATCCAACTGCCCCTTCCCAATTCCCTTTGTTGGATCTTAATCCATGTCACACCACTAATCCTGAGTGCCCCCTAAGACTGTGTCCTAGGTCCTCTTCTCTCTCTCTCTCTTATCACACTAGGTGATCTCATTAGGTTTCATGGGTTCAGTTATCATGACTATGCAGATGACTCAGATCTAAGGTCACAGAATATCTAATTTGAGTTAAGAAGACCTGAGTTTAAATCCCACCTCAGACATTGCACTTTTGTAATCCTGGGTTAGTTATTTAATATTTCTCATCTTCAACTTCCTTATCTATAAAATGCAGGTGATAGCACCTACCTCAGAGAGTAGTTGTGAAGATGAAATGAGATAATGTATGAAATGCTTTTTCAACCTTAAAGCACTATAAAAATAGGGCTTTTTATTAGCATGTCTAAATTCAGCCTTAATCTCTTTTCTGTCCTGTAGTTCCATATCATTCTTGGATATCTAGAACTGGATGTCCTATAGGCAACTTGAACTCAACACATTCAAAACAGAACTCATTTTCTTTCCCCCTAAATCCTCTCTGCTTTCAGTTTTCCCTATTACTGTACAGCCGAGCACCCACAGCACTCCAAACGCAGCCTGTACCAGATTAAAACATGGTTGATCGTTGTCCTTCATTCTTGAAGAGGACCAAATGACGTCATTATGTTGGGATCAACGTATTGTATGTCTGCCTGTGACTGATCAAACCAATGTGAGCTTGGAAGTCCATACAGCAGATTAAAACATGATTGGGAAATATTTAACAAAACAAATAAAAATACAACAAACAAAGATAATATTGATATGTAGTTTTCTAAGCCAATATATAGGCCAGCCCCTGCATATATGGCATAATATCCCCCACTTCTATTTGAGTTTGACCCTGCTGCTACAGAAGATACCACCATCCTCCCAGTCACCTCAGCTTACTATTACAATGTCTTCCTCAGCTCCTCACTTAGATTCACCTCACATATCTAATCCATTGCCACATTTTGTCATTTCTATTATCACAACATTTCTGGGATACATTCAAGCCCTTACCTCTCTCCTAGACTATTACAACATTCTGGTTGGTTTCCCTGCCTCAGTTTTCTCCCATCTCTAGCCCATATTCTTCTCAAATGCCGAAGTTATTTTCCTAAAGCTTGTCTGACCATAGCATACACCTCCGCCCCTTACCCCTAACCTCTGACACACACTCAATAAAATTCAGCAGTTTGCATCAATTAACAACAAACTCCTGTGGCATTTAAAAGCCTTCCCCTTTCCTACCTTTCCAGTCTTCCTCACTTTTCACCACCCGTTTGACAATGCAGCCCCACTAGCTTACTTGCTTTTCCTCATGTAGGACACGCCGCCTCCCATTCCTATGGTGGAATGCTCTTCCTCCTCTTCTTAGTCTCCCTGACTTCCTTCAGGACTCAGCTCATCACCCATCTTCTGCAGGAGGCCTTTCCCAGTCCCCCCAGCTGTTCGTGCCTTCCTCTCTCAGATTACTTTCCATCTACTGTGTATATATCTTGTTGGGTTCATAGGTATTTTCATGTTGTCTCTCCCACTCCATTGTCAACTCCTTGAGAACAGGGACTGTTTTGGTCTTTCTTCATGTCCCCAGGGCACAGTACCTGGTACGTAGTAAGGGCTTAATAAATATATGCCGACCAAGGGACCAACTAACGGATCTAGCCCAGCCCCCATACCTTACAGAGGAGAAAATGGAGACCCAGAGAGAAGAAATGGTTTAGACAAGGTAAGACGTAGGGGACACTGGCAGAACTGTGATTTGAACTCAGGTCTGATTATATATCCCATGCTCCTTACACTACAGTAAGCTACCACAGTGGTGATGGAACACAGCCTAGGACCCTAGGGGGTGGGGAGGGAAGGGGAGGTGGGCTAAAAACGCTGATTTCATGGTTCGCCCTAGACTTTGTCCTATCTATACTTTTAACAAACAACATCGTACTTAGCATGCACTGAATAAGTGTTTGTTAAATTTAACTGAGTTATTAAGGATCTACTGGATCCAAACCTACAGTGTTAGGATATAGGTGAAATATTACCTCAGTCCTGTCCTTATGAAGCTCAGCATCTTCAAATACATTGTACAATTCAATCTGTCTGATTACAACCTGTTCAGAGGTTTCTATCCTTTTTTCTTTTTTCTTCTCTCTCTCTCTCTTTTTTTTTTTGGTGAGTAGGGGCTGATTTGTATATTATATTCCACCAAGCTGGGAAATCATCCAAGGATTTAAAAGCCTGGGACGTGGAAAACTTATTATCAAATCAGAGATTTCAATCTAGAGGATACCTTAGAGTTCATCAAGTCCACCCACTTTATTTTGGGGGGTGGTTAAGGATTGCCCAGTGTCATATAGCTGATAAGAATCTAAGGTAGGATTTGAATATTAAAAGATAACCAATGTCGATAGATAGCACAAGGAATAGAGTACCTCGTCTGGAGTCAGGAAGACTCAGTTTCCTGGATTCAAATCTGACCTCAAACACTTACTAGCTGCATGACCCTGGGTGAGTCCCTTAATCCTGTTTGCCTCAGTTTCCTCATCTATAAAACAAGCTGAAGAAGGAAATGGCAAACCACTTCATTGTCTTTGACAAGAAAATCCCAAAAGGGGTCATGAAGCATCAGACAGATATGAAAAAAGAAGACTGAACTGATAGATAGATAGAGGTAGCTAGATGGCACAGGGGACAGAGTTCTCCGGGCCTGGAATCAGAAGACTTGAGTTCAAATCTAAGCTCAGAAGCTTATTGTTGTGTGACCCTGGGCAAGTCACTTAACCCTGTTTCCTCATCTGTAAAATGAGCTGGAGAAGGAAATGGCCAACCCGTCCAATTTCTTTGCCAAGAAAACTCCAAATAGGGTCACGAAGAGTCAGACACAATTGAAACAAGTGAAAAACAATGTACAAAGTAGATATCAGATTTTTTAAAATGCTTAAAACATAAAAGATTCATAAGCACACATGAACAAATATTTAAAGCATGAAACAACAAACCATCACTTATACTCTCCCAGGAGATAAAGGCAATTTTACGGCACTACTCCATGGATATTCACACTCATCTCAAATCTGTATCATCTGAGTGAATCATAAGTCCAGATTTCTTGGCATAGCTCGGGCTTTCCCTTAGTCCTTTCAGATTCAGCAGTATGCTCTCTGAGCCTGGACCTCCAAGTCTACAAAATGAGGACTTCTCTCTAGATAACAATGGTGATCATAGGCTAATCAATCGGTAAGTAGATAAACTAGTCTCCCATGCAGATAACAGCCTCAAGTGAGTCCTATAGGTAATGGTGAATTGCTTTCTTTTGCCTCATGACTTGGGTTAAAACAAATACCTGGGTTTGAGAGTTTCCAGAAAATTGGTAGATGGGGAGATAATACAAACAAGAGTTTTATTATTATTTGATGCAGCAAGCAGGCAAAACAAAAGCATATACACATACACTGTGGCAGTAGAAACAGACAAAGGTTTGTCCTCACACCCAAGAAACTCAGCCCAGCCTAAGAGGGAGGGGGATGTGTTGGAGAGAAAACTTATTCAAAGACAAAAGCAATCATTTTGTAAATCAAGTCCTGATGAACCATGAATTTCCTGCCTCTTGAACTCAAGAGGTTGCCTACCAATAGACCTGGAAATGCACATTTCTTAGGATCGCTATTCAGTGACCTGGGCTCACAGAAAGAAACCAAAAAAAAAAAAAAAAAAAAAAAAGATAAGACAGCCATGGTCCTGTCTCAAACTTTTCCAAGGAGTAACATTTGTGTACAGTCACCAGAACTTCTAGGTTCAGAGAAATGGGAGAGAAGTGCTCTCTCCCCACTTTTCACTGGAAATCCAAAAGAGATGACCCAACAAAAAGTCCATGAAAAAGGCCAAGAGCAACCTCTCCTCCATCCTTATGGTCCACAGAGTGGATGGTTCTTCTTTTTAATATTTCTTTTATTTTTGTAAGGCAATCGGGGTTAATTGACTTGCCCAGAGTCACACAGCTAGTAAGTATGAAGTGTCCCAGGCTGTATTTGAACTCAGGTCCTTCTGACTCCAGGACTGGTGCTCTGTCCACTTTGTCACCTATCTCCCTCTAGGTGGTTCTTTTTAGTTCAAGTACCAAATGTCTTTATTCCTAGTGACAAGGGCACACGAGGACCAACTAGATAGCTGCTGGTCATGCATGTCCTTTAGCAAGGGGCCAGAGAATATGTTCACCTTCATCACCCTTCTTATACCTCCGATCTACATAATGATCAAAGGGATTTTAAAAGTTCTAATGTTCTATGTTCTTTGTTTTAATATCTATGTTCTAAGGTTCCTTCCAGCTCTGAAATTCTAAGTTTCAAGGTCCTTTTCAGCTGACATTTTCTGTTCTGAGGTCCCTTTCAGCCTTAACATTCTACGTCCCTCATTTTTGTGCAAAAATATTTATAGAGGCTCTTGTGGTGGCAAAGATTTGGAAATTGAGGGAATGTCCATAAATTGGGGAATGGCTGATCAAATTGTAGTATATGATTGTGGTGGAATGCCACTGTGCTATAAGAAATGATGAAAGGGTGGTTTCAGGAAAATCAGGGAAGATTTATATCAACTGACACAAAGTGAGGAGAACCAGGAGAACATTGCACATAGTAACAGCAATATTGTAAGGATTATCAGCTGTGAAAGATTTAGCTACTCCAATCAATACAGCAATTCAGGACAATTCCAAAGGATCCATGTCAAAAAAATGTGTCCTACCTCCAGAGAGAAAACTGATGAACTCAGAATACAGAATGAAGCATACCTTTTTTTTTTTTGCTCTATTTTTCTTGTTTTATTTTTTCCTGTGCTTTCTTTTGCAATATGGTTAATATGGAAATATCTTTTGCATGACTTCACATGTATAATCAATATGAAATTGCTTGCCTTTTTCAAGGAGAGGGGAGGATTCAGAGGTAGGGCAAGAATTTGAAACTCAAAATTAAAAAAAAAGAATGTTCAATTTTTTTTACATGTAATTGGGAAATTTTAACAAAATAAAAATATATTCTAAAAAAAATTCTATGTCCTTTCCAGTTATGACATTCTAAAGTTGTAAGGTATCTTCCAGCTCTGATCGTCTCTATTCTGAGCTCTCTTCTAATTTTGAAGGTTTCTGTTCTGAGGTCTTTCTCAAATATGAAATTCCAGGTTCTAAGATCCCTCCCAGCTTTGAAACTCTAAGTTCCAAGACCCCTTTCAGCTTTGTCATTCACTGTTTTAAGATCCCTTCCATCTCTGGCATTCTGTGTTTTAAGATTTCTTCCAGCTCAGATATTTTTGTTCTAAGGTCTCTCCCATCTCTGATATTTTATGTTTTAATAATGCTCTTATATCTGGCAGTCTCCATTCTAAGGTCCAATCCAATACTAATATCCTGTGTTTTAAGGTTTATCCCAGATCTAACATCCTATTTTCTTTATTCTAATATTCTGTAGTCTATGTTCTACCTACAACATTTTATAGCCTGTGTTAGATCCTTTCAAGCTATAACATTCCCTGTTTGGTGGGTCTGTGAATCATGCCTCTTCCAATGTAAGCAGACCGCCCTTGCTCACCTGGGGCAGATGCTAACTCATCTAACTAGCTTAGACTAGAACTCGACAGCAAAGATAGGCCTTGTGCCATTACCCACAGCCTAATGAGTGTAGTACCTTGCCAGACTGCTAGCGGGCTGGGAGTGTGGGACCCAGAGAAGGATATTTGGTATGCCACCCCGGTACTGAGAATGCAATGTCCTCAACTCCCTGTACTAGGAGTTCTGGCACCTGGCTTGGGCTCATCATGGGACCAGAAACCCCTCAGGATTCTGTGAGATCATTTATTCTGTCCCCCTAGTAGAAGGGTCCAATTTATAGGGTGCTTTTATATTTACAAGCATTTTACATGCATTATCTCACTTGATTCTTCAACAACCTGTGGGACAGGTCTCCAACTAAGAGAAGTTATTATTGCTTTCTTACAGACTAGAAAACTGAGGCTTAGAAAGGGTGCAGTGACTTACTCAATTGTATGCATCAGAACAAAGATTTGAACCCAGGATGTTTTGGTTTCAAATCTAGCAATGATTCTACTACACCTCTTGCCTTCTAGGAACCAATTTTCTCTCCTGACTTCCTCATTTATTTAAAGAGCACCCTGGCCTTTGACTCAATCAGTGTCTGATCTACAATTCTCTGACCCCTCATTCTCTCTCTTAATCCCTACCTTTACTCAGTTCATTTGTCTTTGTTTAGTCATTTTTCATTTCTATCTGACTCTTTATGACCCCTTTTGGGGTTTTCTTGGTAAAGAGCTGGAGTGGTTTGTCATTTCCTTTTCCAGATCATTTTACAGATGAGGAAACTGAGGCATAAAGGGCTAAGTGACTTGCCCAGAGTTATACAGCTATTAACTGTGTGAGGTCAGATTTGGACTCAATCAAGATGAGTTTTCTGGATTCTAGGCCCAGCGCTTTATCCATTGCCACCTAGCTTTCCTTCCAGGACCTCTCCAAATCTCACCTGTCCTTCAAAGACTGGTCAAGTCTTCCATCTTCCCACAAGGAGTCTTCACTGACCGCTCTATCCCTCAATCCTCTTTTCTTTCCTTTTCCAAACCTCTTCCATTTCTCTACCATCCCTACCCCCTAAATTGGGAACTAATCAAATGCTCCCTTGTGCTGTTGCTGTGATGACTCCTGAGACCTTCTTTCATTGCTCTACCCTCCGATCTGTGAACTTCCTAAGGGCAGAGTTTGCTTCTCATTCATCTCCATCTCCCCTCTCCTCATCCAGATCAGAAACATAGAAGCCTGCAAGAGGGAGGGCTCACAAGTTTTTTATTTGGTTTACAAGTACAGTCCTCCCGTGAGGTCTTCCTCTGATGCTGCTTCCAGGCCTGGAGGTGATCTGAGCTCTCTCAGGCTATGCCAGCAAGTCTAAGCTCTGGCAGGTCCTACCAAGCAGCAAATGATCTCACTAGTAAATGAGCTAATTGATGCAAAGTGCTTGGTAAATGAAAAAAGTGATACAACAATGTTTAGTGGTAGTAGTGGCCATGGAGCCTGATGATCAACAAACTTTTCTCTAAGGCCTCGCCTAGCCAGAAGCAGCAGGCTCATCCCCAGATAAGTGGTTTTAGAGATCAATTTTTGCTCTCCAAGAACTTCTACCAGGGTGGAGAGAAGCTACAGAATGCATGACTAGACAAGGTACTAGATGTAGAGTCAGGAGGACTTGGGTTTAAATCCCACCTCAGATACATCCTGGGCAAGTCACTAAAGTTCTCTGTGCCTCAGTTCCCTTCTATGTAAAACAAAGGGGTTGGATTTGGTAACCTCTCGGTTACCTTCTCTCTTTAAACCTATGAGCCAAAGAACTACTCTAAAACCCCCCCCTCTCTCTTTTTCCTC
Organism: Notamacropus eugenii; assembly: GCF_028372415.1. NCBI lineage: Eukaryota > Metazoa > Chordata > Mammalia > Diprotodontia > Macropodidae > Notamacropus > Notamacropus eugenii. The sequence goes on from NC_092876.1 coordinate 127,960,013, forward strand.
TTTCTTCTCTCCTCTCTTTCTTCTCTCTCTTCCTCTCTGTATCTGCCTCCTCTCTTTCTCCTCTTTCTCTCTCTCTCTGTCTCTGTCTCTCTGTGTCTCTCTGTGTGTCTCTGTCTCTCCTCTCTGTCTGTCTCTCTCATACACACACACACACACCACACACACACACACACACACACACACACACACACACACAAACTTCAACCCATTAATCCTAGTTCTATACCCTGTGGATAGGCTACAGAGGTCCCTGAGGAAAGTTAACTATCTTGTAGTCCAAGACCCTCATTTTACTGAGGAGATAAGAGACTCCCTGGAGAGTTCAACAAGTACTCATTCAACAAGCCTTAATTTACTAAGTGGCAGGCACTATGCCCTTCTTGCTGGGAATACAACTACTAGTGGAGAGAAAGGTGGTCCTTGCCCCTGACCTCAGGACACATTCCAATAGGGGAAGGAATAAAAGGCAGCTTAAAAGGCAGAGGTTGGGACAGAGTAGGAGCAGAGGGGAAGGTAACCAGTTTCAGGGTATTGTAGAGAAAGTGTAGAGCCTGGAGCTCAGCCTGGAGACATGAGACATGGCTGGCCTGGGCACCATATTTAAATAGAAGGACCATCTAATCAGGGGAAGAGGCTGCTGGAGCAGATGGTACTTCCAGTGTGTGAAATCTAGAGCTAGAATCACGTTCAGGAGTTGGAGGTTTCTGGGGCATGGAAGAGAAAGCCCGTAGTACAGCCTGGAGGGGAAAGTGGACGGTTTAAAATCCCTTCACCAACTCCTCTTCTTTCCAGTGTCTTCCCTCCGCTGATTATTCCCTATTTGTCGTGTATTTAACTTATTTTGTATATATTTGTTTGCATGTTTGTTCCCCCAGGAGACTAGAAGTTCCATGAGGGCAGAACTGGCTTTTGTCTTTTCTTTTTATCTCCAGCACTTAGCACAGTGCCTAGTACGCAGTAAGATGCTTAGTAAATGAGCAGTAAATTTACTTGTTGAATTTGAATAGTCCAAGGCCGCATTACTACAAGGTTGGACCTGACTTGAGCTTCTGCCTCCAAGTCCTGTACTTCACCATATTGGTTGGAACCAGACAGTGGAGAGCTTTAAATGCCCAAGGTATAGCACAGGCAATGAGGAACCATTGAAAGTCCCTGAACATTTCAAAGGAGGCAATTCTACTTTCCAAAACTTTTCCTTAATTGCTGAACTTCAATTAGAGGCATGGAGTCTCCTGACCTTTCTTAGACCCTGGCAGAACCCCAACCAGGGTGAAACCATCAAGGATGGCCCTAGGGTTCTGGCAGTACTTGGTGGGTAGAAACAGCTGAAATTATCACTTCATTAGAAGGATAATTGGTTAAAATAGCGAGCTTTCTTCAGAAGCATGCCCAACCTTGAATGACCTTCTCCGGCATTCCACCCTGCCTTCCTCTCTGGCAGCCTTACGGTGTCACTCAGCCTTGCTTCTCATGCAGCCAATGACTTGAAAGTCAAAGGTGTCTTCCCTAGAGATCCTCAATCCCTCCAGCTGCCTGAAAATGTGTATTGCCCAAAATCACATAATAAGTTGCAAAACTGGGCTTTCAATCCAGGTCCTCCAAATCTGAATTCAATCCTGTTTCCACTCTTACACTCTAGTAGATGCTTACTGGTGTACTTTTCTCCTCTGGTCTTGACATACCCTGTGGCATAAAGTGAGCTTCCTGGGATTTATTTAAAAGGAAAAAGAGAATATACAATATCAGAAATGATATATTAGGGGAAGATGTGAATAACAGAGGGGAAGACTGGAGACTTAAAATTCCTAAGTTATCCTCTCCAGTTTTATAATTCCTCAGATCCAGCTTGATCCATGATCCCCTCTAGACCAGGAGCTCTGTGTCCTAGATTCTGAGTCCCCTGTGGTTCCAGGAAAGAATGGCATCTTCCCTTTCAAAACATGCCCCCCATATATGGAATTTGTCCACATGGGCCCTTGGACCTGGAGGCAATCAGGAAGCCCCCACCCAAAGTGGAAAAGAGGAGAAAGAGAATTATCATATAGTTAAGGCCTGCCTCTTTCCCTGTCTCCCACCTCCCCCTGCACACTTCAAAAATAGAATCATAGGACCTTAGAGGTGAAAAGGACTTCAGAAATCATGTATTTCACTCTATCCATTTACAAATGACAAGGTTGAGGTCAGAGAGAAGTAACCTGCTCACAGTCTCACAGTTAGTAAGTGGGAATGGTCAGCAGCTAGGTGACACAGTGGATAGAGGGCCAGACCTGGAGTCAGGGAGACCTGAGTTCAAATCCAGCCTCAGATACTTACTAGCTGTGTGACCTTGGGCAAGTTACTTCACTCTGCCTCAGTTTCCTCATCTGTAAAATGAGCTGGAGAAGAAAATGGCAAAGCATTGTGATATCTTTGCCAAGAAAATCCCAAATGGGGTCACAAAGAGTTGGACATGACTGAAACAATGGAACAATAACAGAGGTGGGTTTTGATCTCATGTCTTGTGACCCCAGGCCCTCCCTTCTTTCTGCTAACCACATCATACTTTCAACTCCAGGGCCATCTGTAGAGTGTGCAGAGGTAAGCCCTTCCACACAGGTTGTAGCATGCTCTGAGATGCAAACAATGGGGAAAGCCACAGGAGATACCTGAGCATGCGATGGCTTTGCAAATAGGCTGATTTGCAGGACAGAAGAGAGACCTGGCAGGGGTTACTATATAACAATCTAGGCTGGGAGCAGCTTGGGCAGAAAGAATAACTTTGGGCATGATAAGGAGGTGGAGGTGTTGGAAAAGCAGAGTCTACAGGTCTTGTCCCTGGCTGGGCCTTGGGAGATCTGTCTTCATTCCCCTAGCTTTCACTTCCACAGGTCCCCAAAAGGAGGATTATGGAAAGCCTCATTTGCAGAGGGAACTTCATTAAAGCCCTAGGCCAAAAGTTGGAGAATCTGTGTTCTGATTCTGTTTCTATCACTGACTTACTGAATGACCTTAGTCAATTCACTTCCATTCTCTAGGCTTCAGCTGCCCAGCTTGTAAGATGAGAAGGCTGAACAAATATATAATTCTCTGTTCTTAGTTTTCAGTTCTAATATTTTACATCTAGAAGACTATGAATCATAAATTTGAAGTCAGAAGGAACCTTAGAGGTTATTTAGTCTAAGTTCCTAATTTTGCACATCGATTCCAGCTCTGACATTCTGTGTTCTAAGGTCCCTTTCAGACGACATTCTATATTCTAAGACCACTCTTAGTTCAAACATTCTGTGTTTTAAGATCCCTTCCAGTTGTGACATTCTATATTCTAAAATCTCTCCCTGCTCTGACATTCTGTGTTCTTAGGTTCCTCCCAGCTCTGACACTCTTTGTTCTAAGGTTCATTCCAGGTCTGATACTCTCTGTTCTAAGGTCTACTGACAATGACATTCTGTGTTCTGAGGTCTCTTTCCCTTCTGACATTCTGTGCTATAAGAGCTACCAAGGCTCTGATATTCTCTACTCTGTGTACTAAAGGCCCTTCTAGCACAACATTCTATGTTCTAAGGTTTCTTCTACCTTGGATATTCCATATTCTAAAGTCTCTCTCAGCTCTAACATTTTATATATTACGTGCTAAAATTTCTCCCAGCTTAGACATTCTATGTCCCAAGCTCTAAATAAGCATCATGGTGCACTGAAAAATATCCTGGATTAGTAATTAGAGGGCCCACTTTTTATCCAGATGACTCAGGACCAATTGCTTTGTCAGTTGGAGTTTCTTTATTGGTACAATGGGGAAAATGATGCTTAACTTCCATCCCTCCCAGAGTTGTTCTAGGATAAAAATGTTTTGTGTTTCTGACACTCTTAGTTTTAAAGCCCTGTCCAGCTTCAGTGTTCTGAGATCCCTTTCAGCCCCTGCGTTCTAGGTTCTGAGGCACCTTTTGACACCTGCGGGCAGATGGATGATTCCTTTCCTGTCCCACAGGCCCCTAGTCTGGTGCTGCCCTAGCAAGGGGCATGCAGGGTTAGCTCTTCCCATCAGCCTTCTATTCTGCCTGATTCCTCAGTCTTACATTTTTTGTCTGAAAGAGGAGGGGTCCTATCATCCATCTACCTCTTCTGAGCATTTCGCCCCCCCCTCCTCACTCCCCATCATCACCTCCCCCCAGCAATTCCACATTTGTCAAGGCCGAAGGGGAGGAGCTAGAGTTGCCCTTTCTCACATTGGCATCTCCAGGGACATTCCAAGGATTGATGGGAATTTCAGGGGGCTAAGGAGGGGGCCAGAGAGAGGGAGGAAGAATGAAGGAGAGTGAAAAAGGGAAGGGAATAAATTTTAAGAATTAAAGCCCCACATTCCAAGCTCCACACTTAATAATAAGGGGATGTGCATCCATCCTCTCCAGGGAAAGAGGGGTGTGCTCTGGAGGTGCCGACCAAGCTTAGAAACTCAGAAAAGGCAAGGGAAGAACAGGATTCTGGTTTGGGGGGGTTTTGCTGAATTTTTTTTTTAAGCTCAACCCTAAGTCTCAGGCATCTGCAGCGGGGATTTATGACCCTGGCGTTCAGGGTAATACGTCATGCTGGAAGACCATCCATCCTGCTGTCACCCTATATCACCGCTTGCGCTGGAAGCTGGCCCTGGAGTAGAGCCAGGAGGTGAGGAAGCATCCCAGAGGGGCCCAGAGTCTTCTGCCTACAATCCTCTATGAAATCTTGCTGTGCCCTTTGGGAGACAGGAAGGCAGGGAGTTTTTACCACTGTCAAGGGCAGCACCCTCCTCCCAGTCCCTTGGGCTCAGCTCCTCACTCTCTCACTCCCATGGCCAGTCCTCTGTTGCTAAGGTCTGTCAATTTCACCTTTGCAGCATCTCTCATATGCACCCCCTTTTCTGCTCTGACACTGACACTGACACTGCTCTGGGACAGGTCCTCATCACTTCACATCTGGACTGTTGCAATAACCTGTGGGTGGGTGTGCCTGCTTCAAGTCTCTTCTCTCTCTAAACCATCCAAAATGATCTTCCTAAAGTGCAGGTCTGACCGAGTCTCCTCCCTACTCAAGAAACTCCAGCAGCTCCTTATGACCTCTGGGATCAAACACAAAATCCTCTGATTGGCATCCAAAGCCCTTTATAATCTAGCCCCCTCCTACCTTTCAATCTTCTTACACCTTACCCCCTTCTGCATCTTCTGTGATTCTGTGACACTGGCCCCCTTCCTCAAACACGACGCTCTATTTTCCTGGGCTGTCCCCCCATGCCTGGAAGGCTCTCTCCACTCATCTCTGCCTCTGGCTTCCTTCAAGTCTCAGCTATCTCCCACTTTCTGCATGAAGCCTTTCCCCGTCCTCCTTAATCTTAGCACTTTCCCTTTGGGATTACGCCTTATTCACCCTGCAATATTTGGTTTGTAAATAAATATGTTTGCAAGTTTAACTTGCAGTTACCAGACTTTCAGTTTGGTAAGACTCTTCAGAAATGGTATAACTTTGGGCAATCTAGGTTCACTTGTGCCCCATGATGAAGCAGAAGAAAACTTTAGTGGAGAATGATTAAACTGTGTTAAACTTCCAGTTAAACTGTGAGCTCCTTGGAGGTAGGGGCTGGTTTTCTGTCTTTCTTTGTATCTCCTGCACTTAGCACACTGCCTGCTACTCAGCAGGTGCTTAATAAATGCCACTTGCCTGACCAACTAATTTAGAATCAGAAGACCTGGGTTTGAGTTTCTGTTCTGGCACTTAGCTAGGTGACCCAAGACAAGTCACCTAACCTATGGACCTGTAAAAATAATGGCATTTGGCTAGTTGAGCTCTGGCATTCTCCCTTTCTAGCCTTCCAAAGCTTTAATCTATGGAATAAGAATACTTCCAAAATTTACCTCATATGATCATAAAGTCTGAGTGGGAAAAGTCATCTTTTCCAACTTCCTAATTTTACAAATGGGGAAGAGTGGAGAGAGTAAATGACTTGCCCACAGCCACATAGGTAGCAAATGCGAAACAGGATTTGAACCTATTCCCTCTAGACTCCAAACTCAATACTTTTCCCACTGTACCATGATATCTCCTCCCTTGGGTCACCTCCAGGACAGCCCCTTTTAAATAAAAGGACTAAAGCTATAGAAGATGTTGTTAGAGAGGGAGGAAATGTGAATTTATGTAGTGCCTTCTATGGTGTCAGGAACCATGCTAAGTACTTTTAGAAATATTGTCTCACTTGATCCTCACAACAACCTGTGAGGCAAATATTTCCATTTTACAGTTAAGGAAACTGAGGCAGACAGAGATTAAATTATTTGTCTAGGATAACACAGCTAATAAGTGCCTGAGGCTGAATTTGAACTGAAGTGTTCTTAACTCCAGGTCCAGTGCCCTCTCCACTGTACTGCTAGTCGCCACCCACTATTGCTGCTACTGCTTTACTACTACTCTTACTACTACTATCACCACCACCACCAACAAGAGCATCACTACTTCTACTACCACTACTACCTACTACTACTACTATTACTACCACTATCACCACTACCACTACTTCTACTACCATTACTACCTAGTACTACTACTGCTACCACCACCACCATCATTTCTACTACCACTATTATCTACTACTACTGCCACCACCACTATCACTACTTCTACTACCACTACTACCTACTACTATTACTATTACTACTACCACCACCACCACAACAACCATTATCATTACCTCTACTACCACTACTACTTACTACTACTACTATTACTACTAACCACCACCATCATTACTTCTAGTACCAGTATATTACCTACTACTACTACCACCACTACTATTCAAAGTTCAGAAAGGAAAAGTGACTTATCCAAGAGCACACAGTTATCCATGTGTTGCTCTTAGTTCTGCCTTTTAGAGCCACTAAAATACGTTTAACCTCAGCCCTTCAAATGCTTGTGGACCATCTGAGCGTCTTCCCCGACTTTTCTCTTTTCTCTGCTATATTACTTTGATGGGTCCTTGTACAGTATGGTCTCTAGTTCTTTTGTTATCCTCTGGGTATGCTTCAGTATGCCACTGTCCTTCCTAAAAGATAGCTTCAGAGAGTTTTGACTAGAGTAGAGGAGAGTGTGGCCATGACATTCCTTCCCAGTCCCTCCCAATTTTAGTGCCTTCTCTTTATTAGTTATTTCCTGTTGATCCTGTACATTGCTTTTTTGTACATAGCTGTTTATATGTTATCTTACTCCTTGGATTATGAGGTCCTTGAGGGCAAGGACTACCTTTTGCCTCATTTTGTATCCTCTGTGCTTAGCACCACATAACAGCATTTAATAAATGTCTATTGACTGAATAACTCATTCTGGGCACAAAGAATAGTTAGTCCTCAGAACTAGAGCCTTTATCCCATGCTCAAGGAAAGAGCCAACATAAGAAACACTGTCTGGGGTGAGTGGGACTTGGGAAAATCTCATATTCTGCCTGGATTCACCTACTTCTCACCTGGGAGTCTTTCCACCCAATACCATCCACCATTCCCCCAAACCCACTTCTTGGCCAACTGGCTCAAGTGACCAAGTCAGTGAGAAGGTAAGATTTGTCCGTTTGTCTGTAAGTAGCCTGTGAAACAACCCTTTTGTAGAGTGGGTATTAATGATTCCATTTTAAATGCGGAGATACCAAGGCTTGGAGAAGGTAGTTTAAAGTCACACAGTAATTCAAAGGCAGAACCCTAAACATAATATTCAGACATCCTCTCCTAATTGTACATGTTTTCTGCTAGACTAGTAAAAGTTTCATTTTTCTACTGCTTTGAGGGAGAAGGGGACATGGATGTGAGTCATTCCTGACAGTCTGCAAGATTCCTTCCAGTTCTAGCATTCCAAGTTTTAAGGTTGTTTGAGCCAGACTATGTTCTAAGGTCCCTCCCAGCTCTAACATTCTGTGTTCTAAGGGACCTTCCAACCCTGACATTCCATGTTCTAAGGTCCATCCCAGCTCTAATATTCTACATTCCAAAGTCCCTTCCAACCCTGATATTCTATGTTCTAGGAACTGAGAGGCAGCCTGGAGTGCTGGATACTGCCATCCCTGAACCTTAGTTTCCCCATTAGTAATAATAGTTATAATACCTATTTCATGGGACTTTTATGGGAAAAACACTTCACCTGGAGTAAAGCCTGGAGAAAAGGCACTAATTGGTAATCCCAGCAGGACAGTTGGGAGTGTAGCAAGAGGAGCAGAGAAGTGTCCCTCTTCAATTGTGAGCACTGCACTAGGTGTATGGGGAGGGACTGCATGAACTAGGACAGAAAGAGAAGTAGAAGAGGAGAGAGGAGAAGGAGAAAGGGAGGGAGAAAGAGGAAAAGAAGGGTAAGATGAAGATGTGAGAAAGAAGGAAAAGGAGGAAGAAAGAGGGAAAAGGGAGAGTTAAAGGAGAAAAGGAAGGAGAAATAGAAAGAGGAGAGGGAGGAGAAAGAGATGGAGAAGAGGGCAGCTGGTGAGAACGGGGAAAGTTGATCTGGCATTGGCAGTAGCTGCTTGGTCTCAATTTACTCCTGAGAAGACTCCTAACAGCCCCAGTGAGGGCTGCACACACTTTCCTGAGGGCCTGGAAAGCGTTTATGGGATGATTTGTGACGAATACTTTCTTTGGAAAGGAATGGAGGAAAGAGTGTTACTAAGAGCCCTCTCTCCAAGTTCCCCTTGGCCAGCTTCCCTTGTTCCTTCTGGGTCCCGGGAGCCCCGGTCCTAGCAGCTGTTTGCTATTTCTGACACCTTGGGGCCTGTGTGGATATTTGGGTTTGAAGGAGGCAGGGCTGCTTGAGGTCAAGGGAAGGCATGTCTCTGCCGTTTGCATCCATCTCTCACCCTTCATCATCCCTCACCCTCTCTCAGACGGCTATTGGTAAGAGCAGTTTCCTGGACTAACCTAGGTCTGTCCTCATCAGAAAATCAAATGTGGCAAGGCAGACAGAACCCTTCTCCTGGAGGTTAGAGACCTAGATTCTGGGCCTAGCATGGCCAACAGCTCATTGTTGAGTCCTTGGGTGAGCCACTTAATTTCCCTGAGGATCAGTTTCCATATCTATAAAATGAGGGTCATTGGAGGAAGTTTTTCCTTAAATAGAGCCTGCATCCACCTCTTTACAACTTCTAGCTAATGTCTCCCCTGGAGTGGAGAACAAACCTAAGTTATCTATGGCACCCTCCAAGTCCTATCTAGGTTTTTCTTCCCAAGCTAAACATCCCCAGCTTTTTAAACCAGTCCTCAGAGTGTCTTGTCTCAAAAATCTTCACAATACTGACCATCCTCCCTTCTGATATGCTATGACTTGTCAATCAATGGCCTTTCCTAAAATGAGCACCTAGTAAGGAATATAATACTCTACATGTTGTCTAAACAAGAAAAGGTATAATGAGACTCTCACCTCTCTGTTTTAGACATTATTGTCTGTCAATACAGTCTGAGAGAGCTGTTCCTTCCTCCGATGATCTTCGCTCATATACCCTCTATCACTCTCCCCACTCCGGCTCCAGGATTTCTTCTCATGGATTTATCTTTTTACTGTGGAATGCAACTCTATTCTCCACTACTTGGCAAAATCTCCTCTTTTCCAGTCAAATAATAAGCATTTATTAAGCCCTTACTATGTGGTAGGCATTGTGCTAAGTGCTGGGGACACAAAGGCAAAAAAGGAAATGGTCCCTGCTCTCAAGAAACTTACATTTTAGAGTCATATTTAAGTCATGACTCTCACACCACAAATCCTTGAGGATGCTATGAAGTCAAATCACCTCCACAGGTGTTCTAATCCATTGTGGGGCAGTTCAAATATGATCTGACCAGAGCAGAGGACCAACAAGATTTTCATTTCCCTTGTTCTACACATCATACTTCTATTAAGGCAAGCTACTCTAACACTGAATCCTCTCTTTTGGTTGTCACATCATCATCATCACCATAATTACCACCATCACTATCATCATCATAGTTATCATCATCATCATCACCATCACCATTACCATCATCATCATCACCATCACCATCATCATAATCATCATTCATCATCATCATCACCACCATCACCATCATCATTACCATGATCGCCATCAGCACCATAATCACTACCATCATCATCAATTATCATTATCATGTTCATCATGTTCATCAATATAGCCAGCATTCATATAACTCTTGAAGGTTTGCTAAGTGCTTTACAGATATCTCATTTGATCCTCACAACAACCCTGACAGGTAAGTGATATGATTATTCCCATTTTATAGATGTGGAAACTGAGATCAAGTGAGGCTAACTGACTTGCCCAGGATCCTACAGCTAAGAATTGTTTGAAGTAAATTCAACCTCAGGTCTTCCTGGTTCCAGGTTCAATGCTTTATCTACTACACTACCAACCTGTTTCACACTGAGAAGTAATATAGTATAAGGGAAAATGCTCTGTAATCTGAGAATGTTATAAAAATGTCAGCTGTTATTACTGACTCATTTTGAGTCCGCAAGAAGCCTAGGAGTTTTTATATGACCTGTCACCTCTCTACCTCTCTTCCAAACTTGAGCAATGGCTATGAGTAGGTTAGAAGCAGCTAGATGGAATAGTAAATAGAGTCCTGCCACTGGGATGCAGGAAGACCTGAGTTTGAATCCTGCCTCAAATGAGTTTTAGCTATGTGACGCTGGATGAGTAACTTAGCCTTTCTCATCCTCAGTTTCCTCATCTGTAAAATGGAGATAATAACAGTACCTACCTTTCAGAATTGCTATAAAGATCAAATGAGATAACATTTGCAAAAAGAGATTTGCAAGCCTTAAAAAGCTTCAAAAATGCTAGACTAGCATTATTACTATGATTCATTTGAGAAGAAGAAATTCCAAAGGGTAATGAGGTATAATGACATAGACTGATAAATTCACTATACAATTTACGATTTACCTGACTTTGAAATCTGGTGAAGGCTGAAAATGACCCAATTTCTAAGAGTGCTTTTGCATTGTCGTGGGGCAATAGCACCCAAAGAAACGAAACTATAATGATTTACTTTTAGGTAAAGATCTTAGGAAGGATCATAGATTTAGTTAACATATTTAGAGGTAAAAGGGACCTTTAAAGTCTTACCTTTTCATTTTATAGATGAAGAAACTGAGGCACAGAAAAATAAGTACCTTGCTTAGAGTCACATAGCTAGTAAGTGTCTGAGCCAGAATTTAACCAAGGTTTCCCTGCCTCCAAGACTTTTGCCTTTGGGGAACAAAGAGGAGAATAGTCTTGCTAGAGTCTAGGAGATGTGAAGGAAAGTGATGAGAGATAATCTGGAAAGTCTTATATTGGGAGCTGAATTTTTAAGATTCTTATTTATCAGGGAAAAGTTAGGTAACACAGAAATCTGGCCTCAAACACATCCTAGCTGTGTGATCCTGGACAAGTCTCTTACCCTCTCAGTCTCAGTTTCTTCGTCTGTAAAATGGGGATAACAACAGCACCTACCTCCTAGGGTTGTTGAAATAATATTTATAAAATACTTAGCACAATGTCTGGCACCTAGGAAGAGCTATATAAACATCAGCTGCTATCATCATTATCAATTATTATTTGTCATTATTATTATTAGTTTGAACTTAAACCTATGACCCCTTGGGCATCACTGAAATTCCAAAGATGAGACAGGAGGGTAGCGTTGTAGTTACATCCAGAGGAAGGAGAGAGTCCCCTGGATGGCAGGTATAGGATGACTGCGATACCACTTGACCCCAGGGCATTCTGAAGACAACATTCATTTACATATCCAACAGACAATCGTTGGCTGCCTACTCTATGCAGGGTCCTATGATATAATTATTACATTTTGACAAGATATGATTCGTGAACTTATGGAGCTTAATCTAATAGGGGAGAAGACAGACACAGATAACTATTTGCACTAAATATAACTAAAATAACTATCAACTAAAAATAACTAATATAATTACTATTAAATATAACTAAAATAACTATTTTAGCTAAAAAATAACTATTTTACAATATTGAAACAGAACTCTGCAAGAACAATGAAATAAATTGCAGAATCCCCAACTCTCAGAACTGGCAGAAGCCTCAGAGGGCACCTACTGACAAATACTCCCTGAGTGGGATCCTTTCTGTGACACAACCCAAGCTCTGCCTTAAGACCGCCAGCCAATGATCAACAAACCATGATTTTTCAAGGTGACCACCTCCACTTCTGGGTACCCCTAACCAGGGGTGTGCTTGCTAACATTTAACAATTGTTTCTTCAGAAATGTACCACAGACTTTTAAGTTTAATCTGTGTTATTATTAGCATCTTCTCCATCCTTTTCTTAAGTCCAGACAATTAATAAATCAAGCCCTGATTTGTAGTTTGTCAATTTCTGAAACATAAATACTCAGATTTGAAAATAAAGCAATCAGCTCTCAAGAACCAGTGGGGGCTGGCTCCAACACACCCTTACCACTAATAAGAAGTTTATTTTTACTTTCAGCCTGCGTCTTTGAAACTCTCTCCCCCCACCCCTACCCCTTGTTTCTAGTTCTGCTCCTTAGGGTCAAGCAGACCAGGAAGTCAATGGGATACAGTGAGGAAAGATCACTGCCTCCCAAGTCTGAGGATCTGGGTTCAAATCTTGCCTCAGACACTAGTTGTGTGACCTTGGGCAAGCTACTTTACCTCATTTTCCACCAGCTTGGACTCTACTATCATCAAGGCCCCAGGAAACCTCTTCACCACTGCAGTCATCATCCTTTGAGATCACATCAGTTTTGGTACCCACAATTCTTCAGTACCCTCAATGCCGTCTTCCCCTTGGATTGGAGGGTCAAGCAGAGAACTCCTCTTGAAGCCTCCATTTAAAGAGGTCTGACCCTACCTCCCTTTTCCAGCTTTCTTATGGTTGGGATCTCAGGGTAGGAATTGTTTTCCTTTTTCTTATTTTTATCTTCACTGTTGTCCCCTTCCACCCACCCACTCCAGACTTAGCACAGTACTTGGCATATATTAGGTGTTTAATAATGTTTATTGACTACTGACTTTCTGTGGCATCAGCTTCTTCAACTATAACCACCATCACAACAATAATATTAACAATCACTTAAAAGATTTGAAAAATACTTTATATGTTTATCACATTTTATCCTCACACACCCCTGTGACATAGGTGTTGTCATTTTTTCTATTTTACAGATGAGGAAACTGAAGCTGACAGAGATTATGCCCAGAGTCACACTACTAGCATCCGAGGCAGATTTCAAAGGGCTTTCTGATTCCATGTCCAAGGTTCTATCTGCTGTACTACCCAACTGCCCAGAAAAAAATAATGATTTATATATTATATGGTAATACACAAATGACTGAAATAAATACAAATTGATATATTTATGTAGACCTACTATGTCTCTGGCACTGTACTACACCACCCACCTACCTAGAAATGAACAGGTTGTCCCAGATGACCTTCCCAGGTCTAGCTCTATAAAAATATAAAAATCTAATCCCTCTTCCACTTGTCACTGATGGCCAATGTCAGAACCAAGGCTAGATGGACCTCAAGCCTCTTCTTGACTTCTCCTTGCCCAATGCTTTTTCCATTATGCTACACAAAGTCACAGTCTGGTCAGTGGTCATGCCTAGACTTGACTCCCATCTCTTCTGGCTCTGACTCCCAGGTTCCCCTCACCGCCCCCTACCCTACACACTTTGGCAGGCTTGGGTTGGAAGTTCTATGCCTTTCCCAGGTGGGAAATCCTTCCAAGCTTGTGTGCCAGGGAGGTGAGGGTCAAAGCCAGAGAATACCATGCATTGAAGTCAGTTAATCATGAATGGAAGCCTGACACTTTGGGTCTCCTGGGGCACTGAGGAGAAGGCTCTCTTGCCTTGCCATGCCCCCTCAGAGAAGTTAGAAATGTTCTGCTCCTTTTCATCTTTCTGGGTAAAGCATCAAAACAAAAGAAGACCTTGATGACTAACCTCTGTCACCTGGGTTTAGCAAAGGTAGAAGCAGGGAAGCTCCCCCGACTCCCAATCTCCTCCACTCCCCCAGTGTCAAGGTAGCCAGGCAGGAGCTAAACTCCTAGGAAGAACAAGGAACAAGGAAGGAAGGCCATAAGCCCCTGAATTCTCTATCAGGCCTGCTCCAAAAGAACCAGGACTAGAGAGAAGACCTGGGTTCACATCCTGGCTCTTCCACTGACTCATCACATAACCACAGGCCAGTGGTTACTCCTCTTCCCTGGGCTTCAGTTTCCCTGTCTATAAAATGGTGATAATAACAAATCACATTGATTGATATCTCACTTTGTGGCTTATAAAGTCCTCTCCATGGTTTTCTGTGTAATCTTCACAATAGCCCTGGGAGAGAAGTAACTTAACAGCAAGTGAAGGATTACAGATTTAGAACAGGAATGGACCTTAGACTAAGCTATCAAGGTCAACCCCCTTATTTTACAGATGAGGAAACTGAGGCATTTACGTCCAAGGTTCTATCCACTGATTTGCTGTTCGGTTGTCTGAAGTAGAATTTGAATCCAAGTCTTTCCTACTTCAAGTCCAGCGCTGACCAAACCTGGGTCTTCTATTGCAAGCCAGCACTCTCTCCACTACCCTGTGGCTGCTTCTCATCATTGCTTCATGTTCCAGAGTTTTGGGTTTGTGTTTTTTTTTTCCTTTTCCAAGTCTAACATTCTAACATGTTCTAAGGTCCCTCTTATCCCTGATATCTTCCATCCCTGGGTCCCTAGCAGCCCTCTCTCTCTGTGTTTTAAGATCTTTCCTGGATCTAATTCCATATTTTGTAATTCTATGAGCTTGTGAGCTATTCATTAGACACCAGAGGCAAGGAGAGGGGGCCTGCTCTAGGGGAAGCCTGCTCAGTCGCATTAGCTAATAGGTACAGAAATATCATCTTGAGGAGAAACCAGAGCTTACACCCAGGCATTCTGACTCCCAGGTCAATAGTCTTTCCCCCTACCATGCAGACCTTACAACTTGCAGTGGAAACAGAGGGAAATGTTGAATATGAAAAGGTATGAGGTAGTATTCGATGTTTTGTAAATGTTAGAAATTCATCATAGTAATAACTGTGATAACCATAGTGAAAATAATAATGACATTTATTTAGGACTTCATGGTTTCCAAGGAGGTGCTTTGAATATATTCTCTCATTTTATCCAAACCATAATAACCCTGTGAGGATAGGACACTACTTATCCTAATTTTATAGATGAAGAAAGTGAATCAGGGTAAGCAAATTATCCAAAATCACACAGTTAGTAAGTGTCCAAGGCAGGACTTGAATTCAGGTTTTCCTGATGTCAAGTCCAACAGTCTACTCCATCTGATTGCTAAAAATAAATAGCTGCCTTCTCTTGCCTCACTCACTGTGTCCTGACCTATAAAATGAGAAGATCCATTGTGTCTGACATAGAATGAAGAGCAGCTGAGAGAGAGAGAGAGAGAGACAGAGAGAGAGAGAGAGAGAGAGAGAAGGAAGGAGAAGAAAGAGGGGAGAGAGAAAGAGAGAGGCAGATAGATACATACATAGAGACATAGATAGATAGATGATAGATAGATAGATAGATTGATAGACTGATAAATAGATATATAATTGGATTCAAAGCTAATAGAATTAATCCACTTGCATTAGCCTGATGTGCGTCAGCTGGGCTAATGATGGGGACCATCTGTCATGTTCATGTTGGAACAGGTCTATAGCAAGGTCCACATAGGGCTAATCCTGCCTCCCCAAGACTGAGAGATTCTATTTCAAAGAATATTCCTTTGGCAGACTTTCATGGGTCTGGGTCAGAGATTTAACCCCCATTATCCTGGCTTAGGATGGAGATGATAGGAGAAATAGAGGACAGTAGAGGAAGGCTCTGCCAGATAATTGTTGCATGCCCTTGGCTGGGTCCATTTCCTGGAGATGGGCCTCGGTTTGTTCATCTGTAAGATGGATGTAATAATTGCTACTGTG
The DNA here is from genome assembly GCF_028372415.1 of Notamacropus eugenii. Classification (NCBI taxonomy): domain Eukaryota; kingdom Metazoa; phylum Chordata; class Mammalia; order Diprotodontia; family Macropodidae; genus Notamacropus; species Notamacropus eugenii. Next base: position 127,975,969 of record NC_092876.1, read on the forward strand.
GCTCCCTCACAGAGTATCTATGAGCCTCCATTGAGAAAAAGACTATGAAAGTGTGTTGTAGACTGATAAGTGTAGTCATATAAGTACACTGGGCATAGAGTCATAGCATCATAGATTTAGAGTTTGAAGGGACCTAGGAAACCATCTGGTCCAACCCTCTCATTTTTCAGATGGGGAAATTGAGGCCCTACAAGGGTTGAGTGATTTTCCTAAGGTCTCACAGGTGGTTAAGTTGGGCAATGACCCCACATCCTCTAACTGAATCTGACTGTTAACTCTCCACTATACCACAGCAACTTGCTGTGTGATTCTAGGCAAGTCACTTCTACGAGCCTCAGTTTCCTCATCTACAAAATGGGGATAATCATGATTATACATCTCCCAAACAGGATTGTTGTGAAGAAAAAACTCAACACTCAACACTATAGCTAGGGGGGTACTTATTGTTACCGTGATTATCTCTCCTCTTACTAGCAAGGTCAGCTAGAGGGTTGGGGGCCAGATTGGAATGCTTTGATGATTACTTAGTGCCAAGGTTAGGGAAGAATGAAATAAAATCAAATGCCCCCCATCCTGGCTCCATTAAACCTTCTCTGCCTTGTGGGAAATGGGCATTTGGCAGAGCACCCAACTACCTACATGAAGGCAGAGTCTTAGCTAAACTTTCTCTGTCCCCTAGCCCTAAGCCCGGCACTCTTCCTACGATTGCTTAATCTTATATTTATTGAACTGAATTAAATTCACCTGACTCATAAGACCCCCAGGTCTAGTATGACTTGCATTCCTACCTTGCTATGTCACCTTGCCCAAACTCCTTTCACTCTGAGATTGCATTTCCTCCCATATAAAATGAAGAGGTTGGATTCGATGGTTGTCACAGCCTCTTTTGGCTAAAACATTCTACGTTCTATGTTCCATGTTCCAAGGTCCTTTTCATCCTTGGCATCCTATGTTCCAAGACTCCTTTCAGCTCAAATATCCTATTTCTCAGATCTGTGGAAGTGTATCTCTTTCCAAGAAGATTGGATTTCATGCCAGCTCCTGTGCAGGTGGCTGATGACAGCTGAGATCTTTCAGCTTGTTACTTGTGGCTCCTGTTTCATTCACCTTTTCCCTTTTGGGTTTTCAACACCTAGGTGGGGGGCAGCAACAGCTAGCCATAACCATTGAGAGCCACAGAGCCTGGGAAGGATGAAGACTCATTGACCAGAGAGGCAAAGCAGAGAATGGTGGCTGAAAGATGTGGAGAAAACATTCCAAAGGTCAATCCCATCCATCCTTAAAAGATCTAGGGAGTCTCAAAAGATTGAGGCCAAGAAGAAAGTAGAGAGGAAACAGAGAGGAAAAGAGGAAGGGAATTGTAACCCAATTCTCCTATGACATACATGATTTATAATTGGCCAGGACAGAGGAGCATAGAACATAGAATATCACATATTGGAGAAAACTTGGAATATAGGATGCCAGAGCTGGGAGGAACCTTAGAATACAAAATGTTAGAGGTGAGCAGGACTTTGGAACATAGAATGTCAGAGCTAGGAGGGACCTTAGAAGACAGAATGTCAGAGCTGGGAGGGGTCTTAGAACATAGAATGTCAGAGCTGGGCAGGGCTATATAGATAATCTAGTTCAGCCACATTATTTTACAGATTAGGAAACTGAGACCCAGAAACTTGTCAGAACTTTCTCAAGGATGCACAACTCCAAGGATCCCCAGGGGTTACTTAGAGTTTCCCTAACCAGGATTGAAATAAAGTGACTTGTTGATTTCTGAAAGGTGGGATGGAGAAGGAAGTCCCTCTCCCAGGATGAGAAGGAATGCATTATCTCCCAAAGCCCTCCACTGCTCCTGGCCCTGTCTTCTGGAGTCTGGCTGAATGGCCCCCTTTGCCCCTTTTCTACCTGACAGCTTTCTGAATCCCCATCCCTTCCCCACTGGACATACCCCACCATATCCATATCCTTCCTAAAATGTGGCCAAAGAGCCTGATACAATATTATAAAGGCTGTCTGACCAGGGCAATCACCTCTCTCTTACTCTGGACTCAGTCTCTCTCTTAAAAATGTGTGTGTGTGTGTGTGTGTGTGTGTGTGTGTGTGTGTGTGTGTGTGTATTCTCTAATGAGGATGGAAAGGAGGAAAGAAATGGGAGAGAGACAGAGAAAGACAGAGACAGAGAAACAGGGACAAAGACAGAGAGAGAAAAAATGGACAGAGACACACAGAGAGAGATGAACACAGAGAGCTGAAGAGACACAGAGATAGAGAGGCAGAAATGGGCAAAAAGACTGAGACACAGACACAGACAAAAAGAGACTGAGAAACAATGAGACACACACAGACACGAAAACAGATTAAGACAGACAGAGGGCAGAGAGAAAGAGACAAATAGACAGAGACAAAGAAAGTGACAGCGTTGTACTCCTTCAGCTGAAACCTCTGAGTGGATCACCTAGCCAAGCCAAGCTGAGCAAGAATAACTAGATAAAACAGGACTGTCTCCAAGGTCCTCACAGCTGGCCACATGTAGGTGACCTCTTGCCTGGTTTAAGCTCTCCCTCAGAATACCAGTGGGAGAATTCCAGGCCCCATCTCCACTCCCTCTAGCCCTCTAGCCCCTAGGGCCTTCCCCTTCTTCCTTCCCCTTTAGGTTTGGTAGCATTTACCTAGAATTTATCCAGAATCACTAGTAAATCACTTCACCTCCCTAGGCCTTCTCGGAGTTCCAATGGGGCACCCTGGGAAATCAGTTGAATTGACATCATCTCCCCTCCCAGACCAGAGGCCTGCTGAGGAGAAGGTGATGTCATACGCTATCCCTTCTCCCCCCTCAAACTGGAGGCTCCTTGAAGCCTTTGCTAGTCATAGTTGGCCTTGGTCTAGAAAGGCAGCTCTGCCTTGTTCCAAACAAATACTTTATCTACAGAATGAGGGCGCTGATGCAAAATATACAGCCTCTGTTTGTCCTTTGTGCTGCAATGATCCCTGCCTTTGGAACTAGGACATGCAAAGTTCTAGTTCCTTAAGCACCTACTTGTTTTGAATCTTGGACAAAACATTTCCCCTCTCTGGTCTCAGTTTCCTCATTTGTAAAATGCATCTGAATAGCACCTGCACTATGGACCTCTCAGGTTGGTTATGAGCGTCAAATGAGTTTCAACAATTCAACACATTTAATTCCACACAAAAACAGTAATTAGGACTTAGTCTTTGCAAAAAGTCCCAAAGTCATTGCTAAGGGAGATACAAAGTTTGCATAGGATATGGCTGACTGCAGGAAGACAGATACAATAAAGCACCAGTGGTGAAGCTGTAAACGAACTAGTCCTGCCCTTCTGAAAAGCCATTTGGAACTAACTATATCGCCAAAGACACTAAACTGTGCATACCCTTTGGTCCAGCCCTATCATTAATTAGGCCTATTACTCCAAAGAGATCAAAGAAAGAAGAAAAGGACCCACATATACAAAAGTATTAATAGTAAGTCCTTTTGCAGTATCTGAAAACTAGAAACCAAGAAAATGGCCACCTAAGTAATGGAACATTATTGTGCCCTAAGAAGTGATGAACTGAAGCATTTCAGAAAAATCTGGGACGACACCTATGATCTGATGCAAAGTAAAGCAAGTATAAGCAGAAAAACAATTTATAAAATGACAATATTTAAAAAGATAACTTTGAAATCCTTCAGAATTCTGATCTGTGCAATGATAAACAATGAAAAGTGAAGATGAAAAAGTCATTCATGTTCTGCCAGAGAAATGATAAACTGAAATGCAGACTGAGACATAACATTATTTTGGGACATAGCCAGTGTAGGAATTGGGGGCTGGGGGACTATGCATATCTGTTTTAAAGGGGTTTTCTTTATTTTTTAATAATTCCATGGGGAGGGGAGAGATTTTAAATGCTTATAAAAATTTAGATATATTCCATAAATAAATAATTTTAAAACATATTTTAGAACCAGCAAATGAAAAAGATATAACTCCTGCCTTCACAGAGGTCACAGTCTAGTAGAGGGATAAGAGACAAGACCATTGTGGAGGCTGATCATGAGAGTTTGCCAATCAGCCTAATGAGTTTTCAGTGGGATGAACCTTTGTTAGATTAGATTGTATTTCTTCAATTTTGGTTGGATGAATTAGTTGACTTAGAGCCATTCCTTTGTGCTGGTCTATTAAAAGGGGGTCAGTTTCAGAGCCTCCTTTTTTGCCCATTCCCCCATTTGGGAGGACAGACCAGAGAGCGGAAGAGCTACAAAAGACTTTGGTTCCTGGGGATGGGGGTGGGGTGGGGGAAACTGCTTGAGAATCAGTAACAGCAGCCTTTGGGGAGAGGCACTTTGGTGATACATGTGCCATCACCCATTAGATCCTAAATTCCCAAGGCCTTCCTTATTAGTAGCAGGACAATTTTGAGGTACAGCAATGAGATCTTGGAAAAGTCCTGGAATCCAGTCTCCTAGTATGAGAAAGGAAAGTTGTTGCACAGTACCAATGCGAGGGGCACCTCTCTAGCAAGGTTCTTAACCTGAGGTCCCCCAACCCCACTGGGGGTATCCAGGGATAGATTCCAGAGGGTCAGTGAACTTGGATGAGAAAAATGTACATCTCTATTTCCATGTAATTGGTTTCCTTAGTTATCCTATTTCTTATGTTATACATTTAAAACATGATTCTGAGAATGGGTCTAAAAGCTTCATCAGACTGTTGTCAAAGAGGCTCAAGACAGAAGAGGGAAAGAACCCTTGAGTTCTTCCATTCTAACCTCCATACTTTAAGAAGGACATTGATAAGATGGATAGTGTCCAGATGAGGATAAATGGGATGTTGAGGGTCCTGAAAGCCATGACTCCATTCATGCAGTGAAATATCACATTAGCTTTTTTGGTTGCTGCCTAACACTACAGACTCATATTAAGCATTTGGTTCACTAACACTCTCAGATCTTACTTATGTGTAACCACACCTCCTTGAAATTGTACCTTGAAGTTGGTTTGTTTTTTTTTTTAATTCAAACAGAAGACTATCTATATAGAACCAAAATGACATCAGTATATTGGGATCAAGGTACAGTGTGTCCGACTGTGGTTGATCAGACCAATACAAGCTAGGAAGGCTTACCATACATTGGACACAAATAGTCCATATCAACATTTGGGGTGGAAATGTCTCTAAATCTGTGCATTTCATTTCTTTTGAGCTGCTACTATTCTATTTTGCTCATAGAGCACAGTGCCTTCTTTGATGTGGACCCACCATGCTGTGTGGGCCTGTGCCAATGTCTCCCATGTCTCACAATCAATTTCAAAGTTCTTTGGAGAGACCTTGAGAGTGCCTTACCTCCATGTGAGTGTTTGCTTTGAGTGAGTTCTCAGTAAAATAGTCTTTTAGGCAAACATAAAAGCAGAGACACACAAGCGTACATTCAAACAAGGTGACCAGCCCATCCAAGTTATTCTCTGTACAGTAGAATTTGGCAGCTCAGCTCAAGAAAGGCCTTGTTGTCTATCTAGTATCTTATCTTGCCAGGTAATCTTCAGAATCTTCCTACAACAATTAAAAAGGAAGCTTTTCAGTTTCCTGGCACGGAGCTGGCATACTGTCCAGGTGTCACAGACATATAACAATGAGAACAGCACAGTGACTCCGTAGACCTTCAGTTTGGTAGTCAGTCTAATACTTCTCTCCCAGAATTTCCTGCAGAGTCTCCCAAACACTGAGCTAGCTCTGGCAATGCATGTGTCAACCTCATCATCTATGTGGACATCCCTGGAAAGTACACTACCAAGGTAAGTGAACTCATTCACAGCATTCAAAACTTCTCCCTTTGCTGTAACCAATGGTTCCATATGTGTGCATCTATGTATATGTATATTTATATGTATATATTTTTTTTCTTATTTAATGTCCTTAAGGGGCAAGTAGTAGGTAGATCACTGGCCTCGGAGCCAGAAAGATTTAGGTTCAAATTCTACCTTTGACACAGGCTGGTTGTGTGAATCAAAGCAAGTCACTCACCTTCTCAGGGCTCTAAGTAACTCTATAAGAAGCTAACTTACTGCCCTGCATTGATAGAGGGAGTTTCCTCACCTGGAAGTTCCCAATATGAATGAAACCCCCGGTCCAATCCCAATATCTAACTTCCAGATACAGCCCAATGCTCTGCTAAAAACTTGTGCAACGTTGCCTCGATTGTGCAGTCTGTTAGCTATTGTTCCTGATAACTTCAGGTCCTCCATAGATTGGACAGGTCTACCATCCATGCCTTCATGAAAATCACTGATAAAAACCATCAACGGCAGAACATTGAGTACAGATCCTTAGGATTCTCCACAGGATACCTCCTCTCAAGCTGACATAGAACCATGATCTGGAACCATAGAACCAGACCATGGGGTCTCTCTCTAGTCATTCAACCAGTGTTGGAGTCATTGAATTGTCATTTCTTCATCTCAATAAGGTGAGAGATTTTATCGAATGTTTTGCTTATTCTACGGATGCTAGATCCACAGCATTCCTTTGATCTCCCAAATTAGTGACAACGTTAGAAAAAGAAACTAGCTTAGTCCTATAGTAGTCTTGTTGAAGTCATAGCTCTTTGTAGTTGGTAGTTGTGGACTATGGACAGGGTTATGAAAAAAGAAAAACATAAAATGCACCAGAACTGGTGGCAAATTTTGACTCAATATAAAGAAGAGACTTTAAAAAACTAGAGCTTTCCCCACAGTGGAGTGGGTTGTCTCCAGAGGTAGAAAGCTCCCCACCACTGGGGGTATCTCAGTAAAGGTTGGCTGACCCATCATGAGGGAGTCTAGAGAGATTTCTGCATTGAGTTGGATACCTTCTAAAGTGTGCTTTAGGGGCAGCTAGGTGGTACAGTGGATAGAGCACCAGCCCTGAAGTCAGGAGTACCTGAGTTCAAATCTGGCCTCAGATACTTACTATTTGTATGACCCTGGGCAAGTCATCCAACCTTGATTGCCTTGCTCAAAAAATAAACAAATGAAAAATAAAATGCCCTCTAGTTTAGAGGCATTATTATCCCATATTTTACCCTTGGTCCCCAGACATGGAGATTTCATTGTCTAGGTATAGGGCAGACTGCGATCTCTGTAGGTGAGGTGTAATGGAGTTTGGTCCTTGCTCAGGATGTTACATTAGCAATCTTCTCATCCTCAAGGCTCAGCTCTAATGCCGCCTTCAGTCGGGAGCCTTCCTGGTCTCTACCCTCTCCCTATAAGCCATCTCTCTCTTATGATCTCATCTTATTATCTTTGTCTCATCCTTATTGACCCTTATCACAACCTACTATGTACATTGTAATTACTCTTGTATATATCGTGCCTCCCAGATCAATCCTTCTTATCTATAGACCCCTTTGGCAAGTCTGGGAAGCCTAGAAAAATCACGTTCTTAAATGCAGAAGGAAATCAATCATAGTGAAACGGAGTTTTCAAAATATTTTAAAAAACAAATTCGTGGACTCCCGGTTAAGACTAGAGAGACTCTGAGAACAGAAAATGTGCTGTATCCATCTGTTTCCCTACCTCCACCTCCGACATGGTAGGCATTAGAAACATTTGTTGAATGATTGAGTAAACAAATTATCAAAGTACATCTTGGTTCAGGCTGGGCCTCAGTTTCCCCATCTATAAAATAAGGAGGTTTTCCTTGATGACCTCTAATCTCCTTCCAGCTCTAAATCTATTTTTCTGTGATCTTACTAGCCCCATTCAGGGGCCTCCTGAGGGTCCCTTCCTCCCTCTGAGATCCCTGAAAATTTAAACAGTGTGGGACTTAGCCAGGCGTGCCCTGGTTGGTGTTTCCTTGGTGGTCAGGCCTCACCCAGCCAAACCCAGCCCTGCCCAGGACATGGGATGAACTCACAGTCTGATGTGGCTTGGCCCTGCTAGGAATTTTCCTTTGAACCCAATTAAAGCCAAAAGACATTTTCCTCCCCATCCTTGGAATAGAAGCTGGAGAGGAAAAGTTACATCTTAATCCCCCTCCCCCATGCCCACAAGATTGCCACCCTCTTCCTAGCTGGGATGGATGAAACCCAGAGTGACAGACGTGGAAGGAACTTAGAACTCAGGACAAAGAATGGAGATCAAATGAAATAATCTACTTAACATTAAACATGTTGAAAAACCCTAAAGCCTCACATAAATGTCAGTTATTTATCATCATCATCATCATCATCATTATATTTAAAAAAGAACATAGAATGTTAGAATATAGAATGTCAGCTAAAAGCATCCTTAGAGGCCATCTGGTCCAATCCTTCCAACATACAGAAGAGGAAACTGAGACCCAAGAGAGACCTTTGAGCAAAGAAAGTCATGGTGCCAGTTAGTCAAAGAACCAAGACAGGATTTTGGAACTCCTGTCCCCTGGGCATAGATCCATAGAAAGTTGGCTCTTGGCAAATATTCATCTGCTTGATTTTGAGCTCAAGGTCAGAAAACAATGTTCCTAGGCAGAGACTGAAAACAAGAGATAGAAGAAACGGTCACTTGAAGAGCGGGAAGGGAGGAATGAAGCTTCCTCATTTAGCCCCCAGTCATTTCTCTTTTCATAAACTCCCCCATTCACTTCGTGTTCACTCCATCCTTAATTTATGCTTTTCCCTAATACAGGCTCCCTGGGTATTTGTACAATCTTTGATTTGAAAAATCTTACAGTCACAGAATCTTAAAGTTAGATAATTTAATAATTGTAGAATCATGACACGTACCATGGAATCGTAGACCAATACCTTCTTAGACCAAGAAGGGACCTCAAGACCATCATCTGGGTGGCATTAGGCATAGAGTACTGGACCTGGAGCCAGAAAGACGTGAGTTCAAAGCCTGCTTCAGAATTTTACTAGCTGTATGACTCTAGGCAAGTCACTTAATCCAAAAAATATAGTTTCCTCATCTATAAAATTTAGATAATAATGACACCTACCTGTCAGGGTTGTTGTGAGGATCAAACGAGATGGCATTTCTAAAGCCCTTTGTAAACCTGAAAGTGTTACATAAATGCTAGTTATCATTATTAATTCTTATTATATGACCTAACATTGTTCCCTCAGATAGGGAAAGTATTATTATCCCCATTTATAGGTGAAGAAACTGAGGTCCAGAGATGTTCATCGAAATGTGCCAGGTTATATAGCGAGTGATTGAGATACTTGGATTTAAGGGCTGTCATTCCATCCTTTTTTCTTCTCATCTTTTTAGCATTTCATTGGTCTCTTCCCTAATTAGGATCACGGGTTCAGAAATTAGGGTTGTAGGAGATTTTAGAGATCCAATATTATTTTACAGAGAAGGAAACTGAAACTGAATCAGTGGTTGAGAGGGCACTAGAACCCAAGTCTCCTATCCCATTAGCGCAGGGGTTCTTAACTTTCTCTTAAAAATGTATATATTTTAATAACCATTTCAATATGACTGGCTCCCTTTGTAATCCTGTGTATGTTATATCATGCATTTAAATGCATTATTCTGAGAAGGGGTTCCTAGGCATCACCAGACTGCTCAAGGGGTCCCTGAGAGACAAAAGGACAAGAACCCTGCAATAGTGTCTCCCTCTTTCTGATCTCCCTCTCTCAGCATTCCATTTTTCCCTTGCTTGGTTACATATCACTGAGTGGGAGGTCAAGGGTGAGAGGAGGAAGCTCTTGCTGCAACATCAAAGCCCCAGAGTCCCAGGCAAACTTTCTAGTCCCTGCCACAGTGGGTGGTCCCCAGGAGAATGCCTCTGCAGGGGGAGGGGAAAAGGAGCCCAGGGCCAAGGAAGCAGTTTGGATCAGATTGCCCAGAATGGAAACAAACTCCAACCCCAAACTCTAAATCCAAACAGAAGAGGGGAATGAATTAACCAAGTGTACCTAGTAATGGGTTCTTGAATTCCTGGGGGAATCCGGGGAACTGGTGGAGGAAGGGGAAATATAAGAGTTTAACTCAGTATCCTGTGGACTAACAAGGGAGTGAGAGTTCCCTACATTCTGTTCCCTCTGAGAACGCAGGAGGGGCTACGCTTCTACTGACACATCTAGTGAGTGGCATCACAGCAGAGGTTCTGTGAATCTAAGATTCTATGATTCTGGATGATGTCTTATCAGGTGGTTGGAGCAACTAAACTGAGAGGTAAAAAAGCAGAATGGACCGATCTGGGAACGAGGGGCTCTGTCTGGGTTCTAGTTCCACTGACTTGATGTGTATTTGTAATTTAGGGCAAGCCCTTTCCTGTCTCTCCCTCATCTGTTAAATGAGGAGTCTGAACCAGATGGTCTCTAAGGCCCCATTCAATCTTACGAACTCTGAGGTTCTATGAGTCCAAGGGGCTTTAGATGGAATTCAAAGCTAGGGTCAGTCTCCTCAGAAACCATCATCTTCCCCAGGAGTTTAAGACTTGGCTTTCCAGCTGCCCAAGCCTCAGAACTACAAATTGTATACTAACAAGGAGTGAAATCAAAATTTGGGCCAAATACTTTTCCGGGACAATTTCATGCAAAATAATTCCAAGGTATCCACCCTCCCTGAGACGTGGGAAGGACAAAGGGGCCAGAAATCAAATCCATCTCGAAATAAGGAAGGGGAGATAATGCATGCAGCGGACGACTGGAAATATAAATCAGGGCTTTTATAGGAATGGGAGGCAAGCCAAGAGGCTGAGAGGTGTCTGGGTCTCCCCAGGCACCATCCAAAGGGATTACTTCTGTGATTGAATCCAGGTCCTCTCACCTTCTTAGGCACTGACTGAGGGAAGTCTGAGCGTCGTTTACACCAGGCCCCACCTGGCCTACTCCTTGCTGGCCAATGTTCTCTCGGTTGGATCTGGGCCAGTGGAAGTGTTGACAGAGGGTTTGGTATATGTGATCCAGATCATCATAGAATCTTGGAACCAGAGAATTCTAAGGCTATAGAGGCAAGGAAGCTTAGAACCATGGAATCTTTGAGCCATAGAACCCTAGGACTTAGAATTTCAGAATTCTAGAACCACTGACTCTTAGGCTTATGTGTTCATGAGGTCTCAGAGACATGGAATCTTAAAATTATTGAACCAAGACATTTCAGAATCACAGACTCACACAACTAAGGAATCTTAGAATCATAGAATCCTAGAACCATAAAATTTTGGAATCTATGGAACAGAACTATAGAATCTTGGAATCCTAGAAGTATAGAATGGAATATTATAATCATGGAACCAAAGAACCGTGGAATCACAGATAAATTGAATTTTTGGTAGGGAGACAATCAGGGTTAAGGGACTTGTCCAGGGTCACAGAGCCAGTAAATGTTTGAGGCCAGATTTGAACTCAGATCCTCCTGACTGTAAGTCTGGTATTCTATCCACTCTATCACCTACCTGCCTCAGATAAATGGAATTTTAAGAAGCACAGAACCATGGGATCTTAGAAAAAAAATCACAGAACCACAGAACTATGAAATACTATAGAGCTATCAAAATTCACAGGATTATGAAACCTCATGGATTCATATTCTCTAAGAATCACAAAAACGTAGAACCATAGAATTTTAGAACAGCAGATACATAGAGCCATGGAATCTGAGATTCATAGAGCCAACAAAAAACACGGAACCTTAGAAGCACAGGATGACAGAACCTTGGAATCCGATGAACACAGAAACATAAAACCACAAAACCATGGAATTTTAGAGTCACAAAACAGAATCAGAGAACCGTGGAATCTTAGAATCATAGAGCTATTGAGCTTTGTTGTTCAGTTGTTTCAGTCATGTCTGACTCTTCATGATGCCACCTGGGATTTTCTTGGCAAAGATACTGTTCTGCCATTTTCTTCTCCAGCTCATTTTACAGATGAGGAAACTGAGGCGTATAAGGTTAAGAGACTTGCCCAGGGAAATACAACTAGTTGTCTGAGGCTAGATTTGAACTCAGGGAAATGAGCCTTCTTGATTTCAGGCTTAGACTATCCGCTGTGTCACATATTTGCTCCATCATAGAGCTAAGGAATCTTAGAATCATGTACTCACAGAACCATGAAATCTTATAGAACTATGGAAATTCATAGAATTATGGAATTCCATGAATTAATATTCTCTTAGGACCATAGAATTTTAGAATAAGAGAATCATAGACGTCTTAGACTCACAGGACCACAAAACCTTGGAATCTCAGGATAATAGAATCCTAGACCCCTGAAGTCTTAGACTCACAGGACTACAGAACCATAGAATCTCAAAATAACAGAGTCATAGAACCATGAACTCTTAGACTTACAGGACCATGAAATCTTAAAATCAGAGAACCGTAGAACTATAAAACTATGGAATTTCCTAGAAGTTTGGAAACTCATAGAATTGTAGAATCTCATGTATTTATATACTCTCAGAACCATGGAATCTTCAAATCATAAGCCCCTCCTCACTCCCCATACATCCTTTTTTACCAAAGGAGTTAGAGTGCAATTGAGATGGATATCTCCAAAATGAAACAGAAATTATTAGCGTATTCTGATCCAAAGACCAGGGAGTTGTGATTTCTTCAGAAAAAGACAGTCCCCTTCTTCCCTCATTCTAAAGTCAGTTAACACTTAAGTATTTACTATATGCCAGGTACTATATAAGCACTAGGGATACAAAGAAAGGCAAAAACATTTGTGCTCTCAAGGGAGCTCATAATCTTAATGGGGGAGACAACATGAAAACAGTTATGTGCATACAAGATAGACACAGGGTAAATTGAAAGTTATCTCAGAGGGAAGCATGAAGCACAGGGAGTACTGAAATCTAAAAGGTGATCAGAGGGAGGACATGAGGTGTTCTGAGGCTCTCTCCAAGAGACACACTGTAGGAGCTCCTAGTGTTGACAGGAGGAGGCTCAGAGTGCCCCTTCACTCCCCACAACAGTTACTATTATTGCCAGAGCTACTACATCTGAATGGGTCTGAGATGTTGGGGAAAGACTAGGCGGTGCTGGTCCACCTGGAGCCATGACAGAAAATCTGTAGCTGTCCTTTGTGGAAAACAATAAAAACCCTCTCCTTTCCTACCAACCTCTCTCTCTGTCTTTGTGTTTCTGTATCTCTGTCTCTGTGTGTGTGTGTCTCTGTCCCCCTCAAGTATCCCTTTCAGAGCTTGTCTCCAAAGTCTCATCACTTCTGTCTATCCAGTCTCTAAAAGCTGATATTAAGAGAAAACCATGGTTAACCAAATGCATTACTAGACCATAGGTATTTTATTTGCTCAAAAACATCTAAGGGAGGTTACAGTCTTCTACACAGAGAAAAGGAAATTCTCTTACTAATTTGCTGAGATTTTCGCCATGTGGGCTCAAGGGAAATCAAAGAGATTTTAATTTATATATACTAGTACAGTTCTTCAAAAACAGGGAAAGTGTTAAAATGAATCTGATCCAGAAAGGAATTCTGAATACAGGACGTTCAGCATCACTGAATACAGCGGTGTTCTGTGGGACAAAACATTTGGTAAGCAGAGAATAGAAACACTTCTAACCCAGGCAACTCCCCTCACCATGATTCCCTGCACAAGCAGGAGGCCAGGCCACCATCATGGTGTGACAGAAGAAACAGTGAATTTGGACTCAGACAATAAGGGTTGAAACTCAGGCTTCATCATTGATTAGCTAAATTAGAGGTTCCCAAACTTATTTGGCCTACCACCTTGTTTTCAAAAAAAAAAAAATTACTCAGCACCCCCCTGGAAATTTACTCTCTTTAACACTTTAATGAATTTTTTTTTTAAAATTTGCATCATTTTTTAAAAACATAAAATATTCTCTTAAAAGACACACCTTAAATTTAATAATTTATTGTACATTTGTGGGGTTTTTCCTACATTGAAATTTTGATGATACAATCATATTGTGAACAAGTCATTACAAGTACATATTCCTGTCTTGCCTGCTGAATTTCCCAACAATGCACAACATGCTCACCTGCCAACATTTGCTTTTTAAGACCTGTAGGTGGACTTGACCTCTGATTAGTTATAACTTGCATTTTGTGTATTTATTTGGAAAATAATGTAATCGCTACAACTTTAATTCTGTTACACAACAAATGAAATATGTACGAATGATTTTTCAAAATTTTTTATCTTCTTTTCTTTCCTTACTCTTCCATTGTGACTCAGTGCCCTCTCGGTTGCACCAAAGGCTACTACTGCCCCCCTGGGTCATTCCAGTGCTTCCCAAGAGGTGGTGTTGCCCACTTCAGGAGCATAAGAACTAAACAAATCACTTCTCTGAGCTTTGGTTTCCTTACCCGTGAAACAAAGGGTTTGGCAGGGGTAACTCACTTGTTAGACGACAGAATTAGGATCCAAAATGACTTTGTTAAGATACGATGATGAACCAAATATAAGATAAAATTTAATGAATCAAAAAGCCTTTACTAAATGCTTACTATGGGCTAAACACAGTGAGAAGAACTGAGAATACCAGAAGAAAAGCAGGACAGTCCCTGTTCTCAAGCACTCTAACAGGCAGAGACACATCTAGGAGGGTATTGTTACAGGGTAGATGGTAAGGCCTGGGAGTTCAGAAGGTGAGGGCCTGGTGGAAGAACAGATGGCAATACTTGGGGGGTGGGAGGATTCCTGACAAAGCCATAAGATTATCCCTTTGCCCACCAAGACATGTATGTTGTTGAGCTCCTCATTTTCAAAGATGGTGATGTGCTCACGCAGGTGCCCTGGAGCCAGACTGAATGTATTTGTGGACAGTTAAATTTTCAGTGTGAACATTTACACCTCAAAAATGGACATGGCTTACTAATTTCTTTTAGGATGATTGCCTAGACTTAAGAAAGTGATAGACAAGAGCGGATTAAACTAAAAAGTGTGTCATAAGTACATTATTATTATTTGGAGAGCTGGTTGTTAAATATTAAATAGTATACTTCTAAGCATGCTTTATCACCTGTGAGTTTTCTCTTTGGTCAGATACAGATAAGCTCATGGTGGTCCACCAGACCCAGTGCTGGGCTTTGATGCCCCCATAGCTCTAGTCTCTGAGCCATTGTTAATTTTCCTCCACTCTCTGCTGACTAAGATTCCAAAAGGGAGATATGGATAGAGATCAACATAAAAAGAGCAGATAGGTGACTCAGTGGATAAAGTGCTGGGCCTAGAGTCAAGAAACCTCATCTTCCTGAGTTCAAATATAGACTCAGGTACTTTTCAGCTGTGTGACCCTGGACAAGTCACTTAATCAACCCTGGTTTCCTTGAATTCCTCATCTATAAAGTGAGGTGGAAAAGGAAATAGCAAACCACTCCAGTATCCTCGCCAAGAAAACCCCAAATGGGGTCACAAAATATCAGACACAACTGAAAAATGACTAAACAAGAATAAATATATGATATATATGTATATATGGTCCTATTAGGAAGATATATATCTAGTTATATAGATTTCTATCTCTATCTTATCTATTAAATCCTATACGTGGGTTCAAAAAATCAACTTCACAGATATGAAATTGGGGAAACATGGCTTCAGTTCAGGTGGAAGAGATCTGGGGCTTTCTGGTGGATCATAAACTCAAGATGAGAGAACAGCATAATAAGACAGACAAAAAATTGTAATTGAAGAGTACCTTAAGAGAACTGGAGAGGTCCTAACTCACCACAAGTGGAACCACATTTTAGAAAGGACATTGACAAACTTGAAAGTTTCCATAGGAGGGCAATCTGAATGGTGGAGAGATTTGAGACCCCAAGAGATTTGGTTAAAAGAACTTGAGTCAGAAGACCAGGGCAGTGTGGGGGCCAGGGGGACACACATGCTAATTGACTTCAAATATTTGAAGAGCTGTACTATGGAAAAGAGATTGCATTCATACTTCTTGGCCCTAGAGTCTTCAGTGAACAAGCATTTTTTAGTCTCTACTATGCGCTAAGTACTAGGGATACAAAGAAAAGCAAAAAAAGTAAAAAACTAACAAAAAAACACGCCCCCCCCCCCCAAAGTCAAGGAATAATGGGTAGAAATCAAAAAAACAGATTTAGGTTTGGTGTAAAGAAAAACTTCTTAATAATTAAAGTTATTCCGAAGTGGAATGAACTGGGCTACCTTAGGAGGTAGTGGATTTCCCTTCAGTAGATGAACCATTGCCAAGAATACTCTAGACAAGGTCCATGATTTGGGGAGCTAGGTGGCACAGTGGATGTAGTGACAGGCCAGAAGTCAGGAAGACTCATCTTTGTGAATTCAAATCTGGTCTCAGACATTTAGTGGGACCTTGGGCAAATCACTTAACCCTGTTTACCTCAGTTTCTTCATTGGTAAAATGGACTGGAGAAGGAAATGGCAACCACTCCAGTATCTCTGCCAAGAAAACCCCAAATGGGTCACAAAGAGACAAATATGACTGAACTGTACTTTTGCTCTTGCTGACTTCTAAAGTCCCTTCTAGCCTTGAGATTTTACAAAAGTACACTACTTGACACCAAGAGACCTAGATTCTGGTGTTGACTCAGTGTGTGGCCATAATCAAGTGCCTTTCTCTCTGGGTCTCAGTTTCTCCATCTGTAAAATAAAAAGATTTGATAAAATGACCTGTAGAAGCCCTCCAAGCTCTAACATTTTGGGTCAGGATGTGTGCGGTATTTCAAAGCCAAAGGATTGGGGTAGGGAGGGAATGGATTGGAGAAGGGTGTCAAGGGAGGGGACCTGACAAAATATGTTTTGGGTTTGGTCAAACTAAAAACACTTGCAGCTTAATTTGAGCCATTCAGCAACCCTCAGCTCCATGGCTGAGGTCACTTGTCCCCAGCTAGTGGATCTCATTTCCAGATGTTGGCTGGGAAGTCTTCCTCCCTAGGGAACTCTCAGCAACGAGAGGGAATCCTTAAAAACCCAACACCCCCACCCCTTTTTTTCCACAGGCCCTGCCCACAAGCTTCCCTGTGCCTTCCTTAGCTCCAGAGTCAGTCAGGGGTTTCTGTTACAGTCTAGTAGAGGATGACCATGCCTAGTTCCTGCTTGTAGAGTCTTATAAACAACCTGCCTTCAAAACATAAACAGGAACAGGGTAGGATTGGAAGGAGGCCCTTTTTTCACCACCCCACGCCATCTTCATAACTTCTCCCTCCCTCACTTGCAGACCCTGTCACACTTCCTGTGGTTGAGCACCTCTGAATTGACAGCAAAGGCTGCATGGAATGCTGAGGAAAACAGCCTACAGTGGGAATAGAGGCCAAGTCTCAATCCTTGCTCTGCTGTGTTGACCTTGGAGAAGTCACCTCCCTTTTCTGGACCTCACTGTCCTCCTAGGTAAAATGATAAGGGTTGGATTAGGTGATATCTAAGGGTTGTTCTCTTATACCTTTACATTGTAAATCATTTCCCCAATCTAGGCCTCAGGTATGTCATATATAAAATGTGTGCATTGGTCTAGATATCTCTAAGGGCCCATTCAACTCTAAATATACTCTAAAATGGATATAGGGGGTAGGCAGGGTTAAGGGAAAAAATCTGACAGCACTGAAAATGTAATATAGTGGGAAACTCAGGAGAATTAGGATCAAATATCATCTCTTCCATTTCAGTCAATCAATCAAGAAGCATTTATCAAATGCTTACTATGTGATGGACATTGTGCTAAGCATTTTAGATGTAAAGACGTTTGCTCTGTGACCTTGGGCAAGTCATTTCTTCTATGGGTTTCAGTTTCCTCCTCTGTAAAATGAAGGGTTGAATTACATGACCTTTAGGTACCTCTCTGCACTGACATGTTCTATAATTCCATCCAGTTCCAACATTTTATGATTTCACTTTCTGAGCTTCTGTTTCCCCATTGGTAAAATGAAAGATTTTCATTTTGAAAAATATATATTATTATGTAATATATATTATATATTGGTATGGTTATTATATAATACGTATAAATGAAAGACTAGATAACTTACCAGATCTCTTCTACCTCTAACCTGCTTGGAGGTATATACTAGTATGGAATGGGGTAGGGTAGGGGGCTCCCAAAAAACTGATGACATCAAAGGGTTGTGGAGTTGTCTCCTACAAAGTAGACTTCAGTGCATCTGGGAAGCTAGGATCTTGCTAATTCCTCCCCACACAGCGAAAATGCCTGTCAGAAGAACTTGGGTGCCATGAATCTATAAAATTGAGTAGAGATAGAGGGGGCAAAGAGCAGGGAGAGGAATGCAGTGATTATGGTGCTGAACCTGTAGTTGGGAAGGACTACAGGAGGTCTATCTTCTTAAGACCTATCTTACTGACTAGCTGTGTGAATGTGGGTGAGTCACTTAACCTCTCTGTGACTCAGTTTCCTCATCTGTAAAATGAGGGAGTTGGCCTCCCTGATCCATAAGGCCCCTTCCAGCTCTAAAATTGTGATCCCAGGATCACAGCATTAGGAGGAAGGATTAGACTGGATAACCTTTTTCAGGTGTTGAACAATGGGCTCTAAGGTCCTTTCTAACTCTGGAAGCTGTTTATGGCAAGGAGAGATGCTGGAGGCACAAAGGCTAGTTAGGAGACTAGTGGAGAAATGATGAAGCCTGAATGAGGGTGGTAACCCTGGGAGGTGAGAGGAAACATCTGATGTAAGACATGTTATGGTAGTAGAAAGAATGGGAGTTGGTGACTGGATGTGGGGGATGAAGGGAGGTGGGGTGGGGGAAGAGTGGGATAACTGAGGTTTTGAACTGGGGCCCTCCATGGAAAAAGGGAATTTAGAATGAGGGATAGTCTGGTGTCAAGGTAGAGAAGATGATGATGAGTTCTGGTCTGGGGATTTTTTGAAATGTGAATATATTGCCTAAGCTAAGATCATATTTATAAAATTTATGTGTTTTATAAAATTGTGTCAGAATTGGAAGAACATACAAAACTGAAATAAGAAACTCCTCGTTCTGGCATTCAAGCTCTCCAGAATCTGGCTGCAATCTACTTTTCCGGTCTTATTTCATTTTTTCCCCTTTATATATATTCTATATTTCAGGCAAGCTGGATTGCTTTTCACTCTCTGGTCTCATTCTGCACTGTCCCACCTCGAGGAATCTGTTCACACATGCCCTTCTTAGATCCCTTACCTGATGAAAGTCTTTTCTTCCTGTAAAGCCCAGGTCAGGTGCTACTTGTATCAGGAGGCCTTTCCCAGATTCCTCCCAGGTGAAAGGAATCCTCAACTCCTTGAATCTTCTAGAGAACTTTACCTGGATCCCTTCTTTGCATTGACTTTACTCTCCCTTACATCACTATTATTTTTGTACTTGTTCCTGCTCCCCCATTTCCCATTGGAGGGTTCCTCCATTTTGAGGAAAGATCCACACTTTCATTCTCTAGACTTTAGGCCAGCCTTGTTAACTCCTTACTTCTTCTCTGGGCTCTGCTCCTGACTCTCAGGACTTCTTTCTCTACCATGACCCCCAGTTGATACTTCCTTTCTCTTGCCCCTTTTCATGTGATGTCTTGAGGGATGGGGAATGTCTTTATTTGTGCTTGTATTTATATCACAGATACTTAGCTCAGTGCCATAATAATAATATGTATTATGAATATATTACATAATAATCATAATATATATTTTATATATTATATAATAACATAATAATAACCATAGCAACCCTAATAAGAGCTTCACAAATGCTTTTTGACTTGTTCATTTGTCCACTTCTATCCTCCACAGAGATCATAAGAGCCTTGAGAGCAGGGTCTGTATCAAGAGTGAACAGTGTCCCAGGGCCTCCAAGGCTCCATACTCTGGATGTACTTGCTCCACATCTTTACTACCTGAAATCCTCCCCTCTCTTCTAGTCCCAACTCAGATGCTGTATACTTCATGAACCCTATCCTACTCACATCTTTTCTCTCCATCATATTCTTCCAGGAAATGTCACCTAGTTCTCTCCTTTATTTTCACCACATTCTACCTTGTTTCAATATGTATTTGTCCTCATGTTTTATTTCCCTCATGGAATCTAAGAGCCTTGAGGACAAAGACAATCTCATTTCTCCCCCTGGTATCACCAGAGTTAAGCACAGGGTCTTGGGCAGAGTAAGGGCTTAATAAGTGTTTACTGAACTTTTTGCAGTAGCAAAGAACTGGAAACAAAGTGATGCCCATGAACTGGGGAATAGTTTAACAAGCAAGAGCATGTGAATGTCATGGAATATTACATAAGAAATAAGAAATATGAAGAACGCAGAGAAGTACAGGAAGATGTATATGAACTGATGCAAAGTGAAGTAAGCTAGTACTAGGAACACAATATAAACAAGAATTGGTTTTTTGGTTGGTTTTTGTCTATCTTCTTAGAAGAGAACCAAACTGAAATCACTGTTGGAGTCAATGTATAGTGTGTCTGACTGGCTGATGAAACCAATTTGAGCTCAGAAGGCTCTACTACAAGTTGCGCACAAATGACCTGTATGAACATTTGGGATGTAAATGGAAGGAGCAAAAATAACTGAATACTTTGTAGCTATTTTTAAATTAAATGTATATTTTTCAGTCTTCAATGATCTGCCTACCCACCCCAACCTTTCCCCATTTGAGAACTAAAGAAAAACAGCCCAATTACAAATATATAGTCAATCAGGACAAATTTCCACATTATCCATAATTAAAAATATGTGCTTTTCTCCTTCTATGTTCTTAGTCTTTCACCTCTCTATCAAGGGCACGTTTCAACATTAATTCTCTAGAACTGGGGTTGGTCATTATGCTGATTAGAGTTCCTAATTCTTTTAAAGTTGTTTGCCTTTATCATGTTGCTGTCATTGTATAAATTGTTTTCCTGGTTATGTGCACTTCACTTTGCATCAGTTCATACAAATCTTCCCAGGTTTCTCTGAAACCATCCCCTTCATCATTTTTTACAACATAGCGGTATTCCACTGTATTTGTATACCACAACTTGTGCATGCCCAAATTCATGGCCACGCCCTCAAATTCCCACTTTTGCCACCTTAAAATAGCTATAAATATTTTGCACATACTTAAAGTTTGTTTTTCTTGACTAATCC
This sequence comes from Notamacropus eugenii, assembly GCF_028372415.1. NCBI lineage: Eukaryota > Metazoa > Chordata > Mammalia > Diprotodontia > Macropodidae > Notamacropus > Notamacropus eugenii. Next base: position 127,996,970 of record NC_092876.1, read on the forward strand.
CTTTTTTAATTTGCCTTTTTTCTAACTCATCATTCTTTCCTATTTCTGTATTGAATGAAGTGTATTTCTATACCCAACCCTGACTGTGCATTCATTTTTTCTTTAACCAGTTCAGATAAGAGTGAGGTTGAAGTGTCAGGTGTTCCCTGCACCCTTTCTTCTTTATTTCTTTTTTAAATTTATTTATTTTAAGTTTTCAACATTCATTTCCACAAAATTTTGAGTTCCAAATTTTCTCCTCATCTCTCCCCTCCCCTCACCCCAAAATACCTTGCATTCTGATTGCCCCTTCCACCAGTCTTCCCTCCATTCTAATACCCCTCCCTTCCCTTATCCTCATCTTCTCTCTTGTCCTGTAGGACAAGATAAATTTCTATACCCTATTACCTGTATTTCTAATTTCCCAGTTGTATTCAAAAACAATTCTCAACATTTGTTCCTAAAACTTTGAGTTCCATCTTCTCTTCCTTCCTCCCTCACCACCCATCCTCACTGAGAAGGCAAGCAATTCAATATAGGCTATATATGTATAGTTTTGCAAATGACTTCTACAATAGTTATGTTGTATAAGACTAACTGTATTTCCCTCCATCCTATTCTGCCCCCCACTTATTCTATTCTCTCTTTTGACTTTGTCCCTCCCCAGCAGTGTTTACTTCTAATTGCTCCCTCCTCCCATTTGCCCTCCCTTCCATCATGCCTCCCATCCTGCTTATCTCCTTCTCCCCTACTTTCCTGTAGTATGAAACAGATTTTCATACCAAATTGAGTATGCATGTTATTCGTTCCTTGAGCCAAATGTGATGAGAGTAAGCTTCACTTTTCCCCTCTCACCTCCCCCCTTTTCCCCTCCATTGAAGTCTTTTTCTTGCCTCTTTTATGAGAGATAATTTGTCCCATTCCATTTCTCCCTTTCTCCTCCCAATATATTCCTCTCTCACCCCTTAATTTTATTTTTTTAGATATGATCCTTTCCTATTCAACTCACCCTGTGCTCTCTCTCTCTATGTGTGTGCATGTGTGTGTGTGTGTGTGTATGTGTGTGTGTGTATAATCCCTCCAACTACCCAGATACTGAGAAAAGTTTCAAGTTACAAATATTATCTTTCCATGTAGGAATGTAAGCAGTTCAACTTTAGTAAGTCCCTTGTGATTTCTCTTTCCCAGTTACCTTTTCATGCTTATCTTGATTCTTATGTTTGAAAGTCAAATTTTCTTTTCAGCTCTGGTCTTTTCATCAAGAATGCTTGAAAGTCTTCTGTTTCATTGAATGAGCATTTTTTCCCCTGAAGTATTATACTCAGTTTTGCTGGGTAGGTGATCCTTGGTTTTAATCCTACTTCCTTTGACTTCTGGAATATCATATTCCAAGTTCTTCAATCCCTTAATGTAGAAGCTGCTAGATTTTGTGTTATCCTGATTGCATTTCCACAATACTCAAATTGTTTCTTTCAAGCTGCTTGCAATACTTTCTCCTTGACCTGGGAACTCTGGAATTTGGCTACAATATTCCTAGGAGTTTCTCTTTTTAGATCTCTTTCAGGAGGTGATTTGTGGATTCTTTCAATATTTATTTTGCCCTCTGGTTCTAGAATATCAGGGCAGTTTTCCTTCATAATTTCATGAGACATGATGTCTAGGCTCTTTTTTGATCATGGCTTTCAGGTAGTCCCATAATTTTTAAATTATCTCTCCTGGATCTATTTTCCAGGTCAGTTGTTTTTCCAATGAGATATTTCACATCATCATCCATTTTTTCATTCTTTTGGTTTTGTTTTGTGATTCCTTAGTTTCTCATAAAGTCATTAGCTTCCATATGTTCCATTCTAATTTTTAAAGAAGTTTTCTTCAGTGAGCTTTTGAACCTTCTTTTCCATTTGGCTAATTTTGTTCTTTAAAGCATTCTTCTCCTCATTGGCTTTTTTGGGCTTCTTTTGCCAATTGAATTAGCCTATTTTTTTTTTATGGTGCCAATTTTAAATTGTTTTTATTCTCCAAGACAAGAATTGCATTTCCACTTGTTTACAGTACTGATAAAGTGCACTGTTGTTCACTTCTCTCCCTCTGCACACATTCAAGTGTTCAGAATGCCCAGATTTACACAGTAGCTTAAGTGTTACTTTTAAACTGCTACTGCCTTGGCTACAAATTTTGAGTCCTTCAGTTGAGCTGTGTGGAATGCTCTTTCTTCTGTTATTTAGTCCACCTCTTCTATGGTGGGTACAGAAAAAGCACCTCCAGATGGGGCTACTCCACCCCCTAGGAATCCACCAAGCATGTCTCCTGGCATACTCCCTGCACTCTAGTACAGCTTGGTAATGAGGGGGTTGCAGATCTTCTCCAACTCTTTCTGCTGATGCCCAAATTCTTCCTTCTCAGCAGTCTGGTTCTTATCAAGCCAGTTTATTCTTTCATTACATTTGTCAAGGATCTTCTGTTTGTCTTCATCACCAGTTTTGCCTTGCAGTTTTTCATCCTCCACTGTAGCCTTCATGTTGAAAGCATAAGATTCAAGAGTATTCTTGGAAGACAACTTGCCTCTTTGCTTCTCATCCTCAGCCTTGTATTTCTCAGCCTCTTGGACCATACGCTCAATGTCTTCCTTGCTCAGACATCCTTTATCATTGGTGAGGGTGCTCTTGTTCTCCTGGCCTGTGCTCTTATCCACAGCAGAAACACTGAGAATGCTATTTGCATCAATGTCAAATGTTACTTCAATCTGAGGAGCACCCCTGGGTGCTGGGGACATTCCTGTGATCTCAAATTTGCCAAGTAGGTTGTTATCCTTTGTCATTGCTCTCTCACCTTCATAAACCTGAGTAAGCACACCAGGTTGGTTGTCAGAATAGGTGGTAAAGGGCTGTGGCTGCTTGGTGGGGATGGTGGTATTACGTTTGATCAGAACAGTCATAACTCCACCAGCAGTTTCAATTCCAAGGGAAAGAGGAGTGACATCCAACAGCAACAAGTCCTGCACATTCTCAGATTTATCTCCAGACAAAATGACAGCCTGGACAGCTGCACCATAAGCAGCAGCCTCATCAGAACTGATACTCTTGTTGAGCTCTTTGCCATTGAAGAAGTCTTGCAGAAGCTTCTGGATTTGGGGAATTTGAGTGGAACCACCCACCAGAACGATGTCATGAATCTGTGATTTATCTAGCTTGGCATCTCTTATGGCCTTTTCCACAGGGTCTAGTGTGCCACAGAAGAGATCAGCATTCAGCTCGTCAAAACAGGCTTGAGTGATCGATGTATAGAAGTTGATACCTTCATAGAGAGAGTCAATCTCAGTACTGGCCTGGGTACTAGAGGAGAGGGTGCTTTTTGCATGTTCACAAGCGGTGTGAAGATGGCAAACAGCCCTCTTGTTCTCACTGATGTCCTTCTTGTGCTTTTGCTTGAACTCGGCAATGAAATGGTTGACCATTTGTTTGTCAAAGTCCTCCCCACCCAAGTGAGTGTCCCCAGCCGTGGACTTGACCTCAAAGATGCCATCTTCAGTGGTAAGAATGGAGACATCGAAAGTACCACCTCCAAGGTCAAAGATCAACACATTTCTCTCAGCACCAACCTTTTTGTCCAAGCCATAAACAATAGCACGAGCAGTTTGCTCATTGATGATTTGGAGCACGCTGAGACCAGCAACAATTATAGCATCTCTAGTGGCCTGACATTGGGAATTGTTGAAATAGGCTGGAACTGTGATCATGGCATTTGTGACAGTCTTCCCAAGGTAAGCTTCCGCAATTTCTTTCATCTTAGTCAAGACCATAGAAGATACTTCTTCTGGATAGAAACTTTTGGTCTCCCCTTTGTACTCCACTTGGACCTTAGGCCTGCCTGTGTCATTCACCACCATAAAAGGCCAGTACTTCATGTCTGACTGTACCACTGCATAATCATATCTGCGACTAATCAGACGTTTGGCATCAAAAACTGTGTTGGTGGGGTTCATTGCAACTTGATTCTTTGCAGCATCACTGATTAAACGTTCTATGTCAGTGAAGGCAATGTAGCTAGGGGCAGTACTGTTTCCTTGGTCATTAGCAATGATCTCCACTTTCCCATGTTGGAAGATTCCCACACAGGAGTAAGTTGTGCCAAGATCAGTGCCAACTGTGGTTCCTTTCGACATGGTTGCTGGGAAGTTGGGGGTCATAGCTGACTGCTGTGGAGAAAGAAGGTCTGATGCTGCACTAAGTAGACTGAGTTAACCTATTTTTAAAGGTATTATTTTCTTCAGCATTTTTGGGTCTCCTTTAGCAAGCTGTTGACTCTCTTTTCATGATTTTCTTGCATCTCTCTTATTTCTTTTCCCAATTTTTCCTCCACCTCTCTTACTTGATTTTCATAATCTTTTTTGAGCTCTTCCATGGCCTGGGACCATTGCATATTTATTTTGGATGTTTGAGATACAGAGGCCTTGACTTTTATGTCTTTCCCTGGTGGTAAGCATTATTCTTCCTCATCTGAAAGGATGGGAGAAGACACCTGTTCACCAAGAAAGTAACCTTCTATAATCTTATTTTTTCTCCCTTTTATGGGCATTTTCCCAACCAGTTACTTGACTTTTGGGTCCTTTGTCAAGAGTAGGGTATATTCTGGGGACCTGTGAGATCTCAATTCCTCCAAGGTGTCACAATCACAGGAGAGGAATTTACTCCCTGGCCTGGCTTGAGACTGAGGTTCAAATCAGCTTCTCAGTTCCCCCAGGGGCTTTAAGTGGGGACAGGGCTGCCACTCAGGGCTGAGGTTCAGATCAGCTGCTCAATTCACCCAGGGCTTTAAGCTGAGCTCTCCAACAGTGGAACAATGGACACAGGCTGCTGCCTGCCTGCCCCAGCCAGAGGCTGCTGTTGCCTCCTCCATTGCTTCGACTGTGTCTAGGGGAAGAACTTGCTCCCTTCTTGGCCAGCTAAAAAAGCCCTCTCACTGACCTTTGGCACCTGTGTGTTGAGGGATATGCAAACTGCTCCTTCTGCCAGGATTTCATCCCTGAAGTCTGCTTTGGTCCTCCTCCTCCCAGTGCCAGGCAGCCAAGGAGAGGCTGGACTCTGCTCCGTGTCCAGTGTGACAGACCTTTCCCATTGGCCTTCCAGGTCACCCTCAGCTGAAATCTCCTCCACTCCACTGTTCTGTGACTTCTGCTGTTCTAGAATTTGTTGAGAGTCTTTCTTTACAGGCATTTTATGGGCTGTGGGGGAAGAGCTAGTGTATGTGAATCTTTTTACTCTGCCGTCTTGGCTCCTCTTTATTTCTATAGATGTCTTCTTGGGCACTCTATTTATATAAGAACATTCCCCATAACCTTCCTTTCTCTCCTCCTCCCTCCCAAATGCTTTCCCCTTCCCTTCTCCATTATTCTCTTATGATCATCAAGATATCAAACCACTTTCAGGTCTTATCTAATTTGACTCCCTCTACGACCTCTGATGATGTTAGGGCTTGGGTGCTAGGAATACATGTATAATTTCCCCATATTTTTATATAAGCCGTTTATTCTTGTTTAGTCCATTATAATTATTTATTCATGTTTACCTGTTTTATGTCTCAACTTCTATGTTTGAAGTTTCTATATAGCATTGGCTTTTTCATCTAGAATGTTTGGAAGCCTGTATTTCATTAAAAGTCCATTTTCCCCACTATATCATTATCCTCAGTTTTTGTGGCATGTTATTACTGGCTGTAAGCCTATTATCTTTGTCTTCTGGAATACTGTATTCCAAGCTTTCTGCTCCTTTAGAGTAGTGGTCATTAAATTGTGTATGATCCTGACTGTGACTCCTTAGTACTTAAAGTTCTTTCTTTCTTACTACTGACAGAATTTTTTCTTTTACCTGGAAGCTCTGAATTTTAACTATGATGTGCCTGGGAGTTTTCATTTCAGTGTTTTTTTCAGGAGTTGACAAACATCTTCTTGCCATTTCCAGTTTGCCCTCTGGTTCTAAGAGATCTGAATAGTTTTCTTTTACAATTTCTTGAAATATGATATCTATCCTCTTTTTTTGGTCACAGATTTCAGATACTCCAATGATTCTCCCCCTTCAATCTATTTTCCAATGAGTTGCTTTTTGCTATGCGATACCTTACATATCTTTCTAGTTCAACCTTTTGACTTTGTGTTATTATGTATTATTGCCTCAAGGAGTCATTGACTTCTCTTCGGCTTATTTTAATTTTTAGGGAGTTTGTCCTTTGGGCAAAGTTTTGTACCTTTTGTGGCAAGCTGTTAATTTCCTTTCCAATTCATTCTTCCATAGCTCTCATTTCTTTTCCATTCCCCCCTGCCAAGTATTCTCACTAAAATTTATATAAACATTTTAAACTATATTTATAAACTCTTGCTTCATCTATTCTAGGAATTCTAGTTGAATTCTTTCCCACTCTGTGTTTTTCTTTGAACCCTTGCTTGTAGATGTTGTCAAGTCATTGTATTGTTTTGTGTTTGTGTCTTGAGCATCTATGCCACCATTATAACTCTTTATTATGGGATTCTCTTTTTGTTTGCCTATTATTCCAACCTATTTCTTGACTTCAGACTTAATATGTGTCTTAAGTGTGGCTGAGTTTTGCCACACTTCTGGAGGAAAAGTCTAAGCTGGTTCTGTTACTGCTTTCTTGGGGGTAATGAGTGTTGTGTTTGTTCCACAATCCCAGGAGCAGGCTGGGTACTTGCAAGCTTTCAGTGCTCTAACATAGTCTGATCCAGGGCAAAATCTGTTTGCTGCTCCCCCTAGTCTGAGCATTGTAAGTTCCTGACTTAGGTTTCAGTAAAAGCAACAGTAGTCTCCATCAACCAGCTAGGAAGTTTACTGATTCAGAGGGACAGAGGTACAGGTTCCCCCTTTCCTCTGCAGGCAGGGCTAAATGTTGGAATTGAGATTCCATTCTGCTCCTGAGGTCTGAGCCAAATTAGCATTGCTTGCTTCTGAACTTTCTTCTTTCTTGGTATACTGCCCAAAGGCTCATTACCTTGGAATACTACCCCTAGTAAGACCTGAAAGTGGTTTGATATCTTGATGATCATAAGAGAATAATGGAGAAGGGAAGGGGAAAGCATTTGGGAGGGAGGAGGAGAGAAAGGAAGGTTATGGGGAATGTTCTTATATAAATAGAATGCCCAAGAGTGTAAGGATTTTAGGTCCCTCCCTTCTCTCCTCCCTCCCCAATGTGATAAAGGTTATACATGTACAATCATGTTAAACATATTTCTATATCAGTGATGTTGTAAAAGAAGAATCAGAACAAAAGGGAAAAACCACAAGAAAGAAAAAACAAACAAAAAAAGTGAAAATAGCATGCTTTCATCTGCATTCAGACTCCATAGTTCTTTCTCTGGACGTGGATAGCATTTTCCATCATGAGTCTTTTGGAATTGTCTTGGATCATTGCATTGCTGAGAAGAGCTAAGTCTAGCAAAACTGGTCATCTCACAATGTTACTGTTACTCCATACAATGTTCTCCTGTTTCTGCTCACTTCAATCAGCATCAGTTTATTCAAGTTCTTCCAGTTTTTTCTGAAATCTGCCTGCTCATCATTTCTTATACCACAACTTGTTCAGCCATTCCCCAATTGATGGGCATCCCCTTGATTTCTAGTTCTTGGTCACCACAAAGAGAGCTGTTATAAATATTTTTGTATATGTGGGTCCTTTTCTCTTTTTTCTGATTTCTTTAGGATATAGACCTAGTAGTGGTATTACTAAATCAAAGAGTATGCACAGTTTTATAGCCTTTTTGGGTATAGTTCCAAATTGCTCTCCAGAATAGTTGTATCAGTTCACAATTCCACAACAATTCTTCCAATTTCCAACGTATTCCAATTTTCCCACATCTTCTCCAACATTTATCATTTTCCTTTTCTATCATATTAGCCAACTGAATAGATGTGAGGTGGTACCTCAAAGTTTTTTTAATTTGCATCTCTCTAACCAATAGTGATTTACAGCATTTTTTCAAATGACTATAGGTAGCTTTGATTTCTTCATCTGAAAATTGCTTGCTCATGTCCTTTGACCATTTATCAATTGGGGAATGGCTTGTATTCTTATAAATTTGATTCAGTTCACTATATATTTGAAAAATGTGATGAAAGGTCTATAAGTCTTTAAGGTATATTGGAGGGAACTGTAGGGATGATAGGGATGGAAAGTCTCAGTATAAGTCTCTAGGTTATATCAGTACGTAAGGTGACAGTGCTGAGGATCTGGAGGGCATAGAGGTAGAACAGATAGTAAGGTCTAGAGGATCTTAAGATGAAAAGAGGGGGAAGATGGTAAGGCTTGAATAAACTTGCTAACTCCTATTTCATTCAAGCTGTGCAAGCTGTGAGGCAGACTGGATAGGTACTGGGCCCTGACAGGGGAGACATTGAGTGGGGAAGTCAGAGAAGGAAGGGTACCCCCAGGGGTGGTAGGTCTCTCCAGCTCTGTCCCAGATAGGTTCTGGGAAGTCTTGGGCTGAAAGAAAGAGGAAAATGGAATATAATATTAAATATAGAAGGGACCCTAGAACACAAAACATCTGCTTTTATATTTGGAAAGGGCTATAACACACACACTAATTGAGCTTAAAAGACACCTTATAACATAGAATATGGAATCTCCTCATATGAGGGCCCCCAAATAATTATTTCAGTCTCAAAGCATTCTGTGTGTCAGCACCCACTTTACACCATAGCTTATGAGCCCCAACCAGTGTGTTTGCTTCTACCAGCCAGTCAGAGAACATAGTTTAAAATAAAAGCTTCAATGAAATATCATAGCAAATAAACTAACCGAAAAAACCTCCCATGTGTATATTTAAAAAACACATAGGACCAGATAACACACATACAAAGTGGTAGATGCAGGAACATTTGTGACCAGAACACACTTTGGGCTGGGACAACTCATACATCAGATGCTGTAGATGGTACTAAAATTGTGCTTCGTTCTTCTGTCCACCAGGCGTTGTGTCTTCTCCACTGGGTATTACAGTTCAACTTCATGATGGACATAGAATTGCTTCTCCTGTGGATCTTCCTTCATCTCACATATCTGCTGAGCTGTTATCTACAACTATTTAATGGGATTCAGTTTTTAAGTGCCATCAACTATATCCTCTAAGATGCAGTGGCTAGAAAACCTCTCCTTGGCAAGGGCAGAATTTTCTAAGATAATAGTTTTTGGAGGCTATAAGCCATTATATCTTGTCAAGTAGCCAGCTAAAGCCAATAGAATGTGCCCCAACCAAAATTATGCCTATTCTTTTAACTATTTTTTTTCTAAAGCAAATTCCTAGCCCTTGGTACAAGACATCTATCTAACTTGGGGTTAGAAATTTCCTTCTAACTCTTGCTTTACTTCTTATTGGGATCATTTGCTCCCTAAACTCATCTTCATGTTCACCCTCAACAACTGTGAGAATGTGTAAGCTAAGACAACAAAGACCATCTCTGTTCCAAGATCTTCTTTAATAGGCATGCAAATGAAATTAGGGCAAAACATAAACTAGGACCAGATACTTTTTTTTTATTGTACATGTCTGCTAGCAACAATAACAAAACTGGCCCTCTTTTGTTTACCTCTACCTAGCACAGAAACGCTCTTTCTGTAAATAATTAAAACATAAAAAGCATTAGCACTTTTAGTGGGCATTAGTTTGTTGGTCTCCCAGCAGAGTTCTGAGGGAAAATGGCATACACTGAGGTTAGTTTTGCTGGAGGAAGGAGGAAGCAAAAGATCTAGAGCCTGGAGTGATGCTCTGGATAGGTAGAGGCAGGTAAGCTCATATGTGGTGATGGGGAGTTGTGGAGAAGACCTGGTTAGCAAAAGGAAAAGGTAGCCAATCTGAGGGAATAGAGCAAAAGAAAATAGGAGAGAGACTGAAGAAATGTAGTTGTCCCATGGTCCTATTTGGACTCCCCTTTCTAAGCTCTATCTTTAATGCTGAAGGTGTCATCCCTACCTGGGAGAACAGGTCCCTCCCTTGCTTTCCTATGGGCCTCCAAACATCCTCATAAAAAGGCAGAACATGTTTCTGTTCATCACCAGGCAGGGGTGAAGTTTAGGTCTTCAGTCTTCAGGAGAATTATTGGGTGTGTCCCATTTGCACCCAAACCCTTAACCTGGGCTCCTTGCCCAGAGGACATCCCAGCAATTGGTCCTGAGGTGACCCAAACTGTATGAAACACCTGTTGGGAGGAGATGAGAAGAGCAGGGGAGAGACACACCTGGGGGACTTAGAGTCTTCTCTCTCATGGGCCACTCACCCCTTATTAAGATTTCACAATCTTGCACAATCTCCCTCAGGGAGGGTCCATTATGATGGATTTGTTGGGGCCAGAGGGCAGGGGGCTGGAAATCATTACTGGGGAATCCAGAATCCTGGGAAGACAAAGACAGATGGAAATAAGGAATATGGAGAGCACAGTTCACCCTGATGCTTCAGCGTTGAGCTTCCCTGAGTTTCTCATCCTTTGTCAGTCTCAGGATCTTGGAAGCCCCATCCACTCTCCCTGGACATCTCTGTGTGTGTGTGTGTGTGTGTGTGTGTGTGTGTGTGTGTGTGTGTGTGTGTGTGTGTGTTTGTGTGTGTGTGTGTGAAAGAAAGAGAGTATGACATAATTGAAAGGGTACTGGATGTAGAGACAGAAAGACTTGAATTCAAATCTCTTGACACTTGCTAGCTATGTAACCCTGGGCAAATCATTTCACCTGTGTAAACCTGTCGACTCTCTAAGACTTAACTGCTACTAACTTACAGATAGGTTGTGATCTATAGGGTAGATAGAATTCTCATACTGAAGAATTCAGCTAAATTAATATTTTTTAAAGTTAATTTAAAAAAACTTTTAAAAAAAGAAGCCAAAAAAGTTTCTTGATATATTAACATGTCCTTCTCTTCGTCTCTCTGTCCATCTGCCATAGGGCTGGAGCTAGAAAGGACCTGAGTATATCTACTCCAACCCCTTCATTTTATAGATTAAGAAACTGAGCCCAGAGAGTTCAAGTCACTTGCAAAAAGTAACCCAGAGAGTAAAATATAAGGTGCATTATTTGAATCCAGGTATTATATGACTCTAGACCTAGTGCTCTTTTCCTTATGCCATGGGCTTCCACCTTGAAGCCTAACCTTCAGATGACAATTGAGGCCTAACTATATGAAAGATATAAATTAATTTAATAAATTTAATCAATTAATTAATTTAAAAACATTACTGGATTCATAGTAGCTCTCATGTATTTTTTTTAAGTTTCATTAATATCTTATGGTTTTATATCACAGTGATTCCTGGGTACATCCCAATTCCAATTCCTTACTAAGTAAAACCAATTCTATAGTGACCCTGTTTGATACCATAAGCTACCTTCCATACCCATCATCCACCACCTCTCCAGTAAAAGGAGGGATGCACATTTCCACCTATCTTTTCCAGGGCCAACATCGGACCTTATAATAGCAGTATTCTTTTCATTTACATTAGTGGAATCATCCTATATATTGTTTTCTGGGATCTACTTATTTATCTTGTATCCATTCACACAAATTTTCCTATGTTTATATAAATTTCCCATATTTGTTCTTTCTAATGGTATAATGATATCACATTCCATTCATATACCACAATTTGTACATCGCATTAAGAATTTTCTCAATCAATATGTATTAATAGTATACCCATTATTATGTTACTATATATATATATACATTTTTAACTTTAGCTCATTTGAAATGATTAGGATTGGTGGAAATTACATGAATTATAAAATCCTTTCTGCCTCAAACAGTCTGAACTCTATTTCCCAAGATTACTTTTATCTCTGCCATCCTCTTTTTAAAAATACATTTAATATCAATGGATATCAATGGATAACATTTATATGGCACTCAAATATTTTGCAAAGCACTTATATATATTTTGATCCTCAAGACAGCCCTATGAAATAAGTGTTATTATCATACTCATTTTACAGATGAGAATGTTAAGGCTGAGGGAGGTTGAATGGCCTCCGTGCTGGGTCACACCGCTAGTAAAGGCCTGAGACAAAACTTGAACTCAGATCTTTCTGACTCCAAATCTAACATTATCCACTAACTTCCTCTTATGTCCATCATTCTACATTCTTGTTTTTTTCCTAAGGTTTGTTCCAACCTGAATTTAATGAGGATAACAATGAGAAAAATTTATTAAATATATACATACACACACATGCATATATATTGGGCCCTGGGGATACAAAGACAAAAACAGTCAACTTTTCCTGCCCTTAAGGAGCTTACAGACCACTCTGAATGTTCTTCATGTCCTAAGGTCCTAAGGTCTTTTCCAGTTCTGCCCTTCTATTCTATGTTCTGCAGTTTGTTCTAGCTCCAGTACTTTATGTTTTGAGCCCCCTCTCCACTCTGATGTTCTGGGTTCTATATTCTGAGAACTGTCTCAACTTTGACATTCTAGGATTCTATTTGAGATCATGAGTTTCTCACCAAACGTTACAATAAAGGATCACAAGTATTTTTTCCCCTAGGGGAATGTTTGAATTCACAGAGTTTGGTCTTTGTGTTAAATAGCCAAGTCTCATTACCCTAATTCCTCTCACATTCAGGACTCTTAGCAATTCACCAAGTTGCCTCTTTGTAAGGGGCTGTCTTAGGGGACTAAGATTTGTGGGTACCACCAAATGTGGTCCACAAGTACATCATCTATTGCTGACTAGCAGGACAATGAGACTTCTAAACAGAGAGAGATCATGTCTGGAGTGATCACTGAAGACTTCTTGAAAGAGGTCAGACTGGAACTGGATCCTGAGAGAAATTGAGGCTAAAAAGCCAGACAGGACTCCAGCAGCCCTGAGAGAGGACCACACCATCTGGTGTGGGTCTGTCTGTTTCTGGAATGGACACAACAGGGATTTAAAATGGAAAAAAATAATTTAAAAAGCCCAAGACCCCCACAAGGTAAAAATCAGAAGCAGCTGATGCATAATTACATTCAGGCACCACGCCAAGGATCCATCCTGTCCCACCTTCATCCCTGTCTGGTTCTGCCTACAGGCCGCCTGCCCACCTCCTGCTTTGTCTCCTCACCTGAAGACTAACTCCCTCCTTTGTGCACATCCTCAGAGTTTCCATGGCAACAGGCCGTCCACTCACTGGAACTCCTCTGGCTCAGTCAGGAAAGCTCCCCCTCAGACCAGTTCAGGCCCCTGCTTACCTCTTCATCTCTCTGGGCCACAAGAGCTTAGCTCTCCAATACACTGTTAGCTACCAGCCATTTGGAGACATGGGCTCATCTAAGTTGGGACCAAGGCTACAACTTTAGCTAGGAATGGCGTTGGGGCTCAGTCCCAAGGCCAACCTCATTATCTTTTCCCCTAAAACTAATTGTTCATGCTCCTGACAGTGGTATTACCATCCATCCTGTGTCTTAGACTTAAAAACTTCCTTGAGGGAGCTGAAGGCTAGAACAGAAGAGAAACAAGTGACTTGTCCACCAGTGCCCATGCCAAGGATCACTGGCCACAAAAACACTGTTTTTGCCTACACAGCTTAGCCAAAAGATACATTTTATGGGCAGTGTGATCTTGGCTCCTGATGAGGGGATATTAGCTCAGTAGGCTAGATGAACCCAGTGCCAGAGATAACGTGGGTAAAGTATCTGTATTTAGAGAACACCTGGGATCGAATTCCATTTTCATCATGTACCAGATGATCAACCTCAGGAGAAGGACCTTAAAAGGCTAGTCAAATGTCAGCTTGTGGAGTTTGTTGTTGTTGCTGATATTTAAGAGATCTGGGGTTTCTAGTGGACCACACATTCAACAAGACTCCACAGTTTTCATGTTATGGAAGTCAACAAGGTGAAGATCATCTTAGATAGTTCTGATATCAGTTTGCTACCTAGAATTAGGGAGATAAGAGTTCCACTCTCTTCTGCTTTGTTCCAACACCAGATAGAGGATTCTTCTCAGTTCTAGGGCAACATTTTAAGAATGATTCAATCTCTCTATGCTTCAATTTTCTCATCTGTAAAAAGGGAGTCCAGACTAGATGGCTTCTGAGATCTCATCCAACTCTAGACTTAAGATCTACAACATTGGTCAACTTATAAAATTTAAGCTCCTGGAGGGCAGGTCAGTTTTTTTGTTTTGTTTTGCCTTTGTATCCCTATCACCTGGCATGGTGCCCTGCACACAGTAGGTAATTAACAAATGTTTATTGGATTGGATTAGATTGGAACCTGAGCATATCCAGAAGAGGATAACCACATGGTGAGGGAAGTAGAGATGATGCCATTCACAGGTGGTGAACAGGACTTTGGGATGTATAGCCTGAAAAGAAGACTTTGATAATGAAGAGAACCAGGGATGGAAGGCTAAGATCATTATCTTCAAACATAAAGGTTGCCATAGAATAGACAGAGAAGACTTAGTCAGGGTGACTCCCCAAGAGAACAAATTAGGACCAATGAAAAAAAATTATGGGAAGATAGATTGTGGCTCAATCTAAGGACACACCTAGCATTGAATCTTCAATTAGTTTTGACTTCACTCTCTTTCACCTACCATATCTAATCAATGGTGGATTTCTGTCTCTTTAACATCTCTCAGATACATCCCCTTCTCTCAACATGCATGACCATCAGCCAAGTTCAAGTCCTCATCACCTCTTGACTGTACTAATGTTGCAGTCCAACTTGAGTTCCTTCCAGTCTCTCTCTTCACCAATTCACTTTCCAAATTGCCAAAATAATCTTCCTAAAACATAGGTCTGACCATGTCCCTCCTTTGCTCAAGAAGTATCAGTGATTCTCTATTGTTTCTAGAATAAAATACAAAATCCTTTGCTGGACATTTAAAGACCTACATCATCCCATTCTAATCTACCTTTCCAGAATGATTCCCTGTCTTTCCTCTTAGGACATACATGTTCCAGCCAAATTGGCCTATTATTCTATGCTGCGTCTCTGTCCTTTTGTCCAGGCTATGTCCCATCATCCTTCAAGGTCAAGTTCAGGCCCCACCTCTTACAAGGGGACTTTGTTAATTTTTCCATTTGTTAGTGTTCTCCCACTGAAATTGTTTTGTGTTACATGAAGAAGGAAGGGATTCTTCCTGACCCCACCCCACCCAGCCCAGTGGATGAAATCAGAGAAAGTGATGGACCACCATGGGTGTCTCCTATTCTTTGCATTTATTTATCTGTGAACATGTTAAGCTCCTTGAGGACCAGGAAAATCTTGCTTTTGTCTCTGAATATGCAGCACCTAGACTCATACACAGGAGATTCCCTGTGCATAGTGGGTACTTAGCTTACTATATGCTAGCTGAATTGAACTGAATTTGTTATAAACATGCTAACATATCTTGTGGCAACTAGGTGACAAAGCACATAGAGTGTTGGGCCTGAAGTCAGGAAGACTCATCTTGCTAAGTTCAATTGTTCTCAGATACTGTGTGACTCTGGGAGAATCACTTAGCCCTCTTTACCTCAGTTTCCTCATCAGTAAAATGAACTAGAGAAGTCAATGGCAAACCACTTCAGTATCTTTGCCAAGAAAACCCCAAATGGGGTCGCAAAGAATGAGACATGACTAAATAGCAACAGCACATCTCTTTCATTCTTCATCTATTTGTTGTCCTGTGAGTTCATCTCTAAAGGCTTTGGATTAATTAATTAATTAGTTAATTAGGTCTCATATCATGCTTTCTATCAACCCATTTTCCCTTCATTGTTCCCTGATATTTTATGATGTGATGCTGTTCCTAATTTTCCATCATCAACCTTCATTCAGTTTCACAAATAAGTTTATATTCTTATCTAAATCAATGCGGTTCTTTTCTGCCTTGCTTCTCTGTTTGCCAAGGGTATGAAGTATTTGTTTGCTAAAGTAGTTATGGATCTCTTTTGGCCTTCTTATTGTGGTGACTGATTGATAGAAATTAAATTTACAAAGTATACAGTGATGAGTATCTGTAGAAGTCAATCCCTTTATCCATTTCCCACTCTTCTGCATCAATAACTAGCTGTCATAGTAAAGTTGGAGCTGTTGTAATTGCAGGCTGCCTCTTCTTAACTTTCTCTTAAGTTTAGTGTTGATTTTGGTATCTTGATTCATTCTAACAAGATGGTTTGGCTGTTCAAAGATAACTATTTAAGAAATGACTCTGGGGGGGGCGGAGCCAAGATGGTGGAGTAGAAAGATGCACATATACTAGCTCTTCCCCCACAGCCCATAAAATACCTGTAAAGAAAGACTCTCAACAAATTCTAGAGCAGCAGAAGTCACAGAACAATGGAGTGGAGATTTCCAGCCCAGGGTGACCTGAAAGGCTGACAGGAAATGTCTGTCGCACCGGACGTGGAGCTTGCAGCAAGGCTCTGGGAGGTGGATGAGAGCTGGCCTCGGAAGTGGAATCCCCAGTCGCAGTAACAGTGGTTTGCAGATCCCTCAACCCACAGGTGCCAAAGGTCAGTGGCAGGGTTTTTTCAGCTGTCTGAGAAGGGAGAAGGGCCTTCCCATAGCTCTGGCCTCAGGCAGGCGGCCCCAGAAGCCACATTGGGTAGGCGGCAGCAGCTTCCACAGCAGCTCCTACAGCAGCCCACATCCATTGTTGGATGGTAAAACCCCTGGGGGCACTGAGCAGCTGATTCTCACCTCAGCCCTGTGTAGAGGCCCTGCCTCCACCTAATACTCCTGGGGGATTTGAGAAGCTGATCTTTATCTCACAATGAATGGTAATCCTGCCCCTGCAGCTTGTCTGAATCTCAGCCCCCAGCGCTGATTTGGCAGAACTGAAGGGGAGATGGTTATGAAGAGGAAACTCTATTACTCAGATTCTGGGCACAAAAATTTCTACTTACTCCCACACCAGTGTACACACTTGATTGTACCACCTTGGAGGAACTGAGATCTTACAGACCCTCAGAGTATACTCTATTCTTGACAAAGGACCCAAAAGTCAAGTAACTGGTTGGGAAAATGCCCAAAAAAGGGGGAAAAAATAAGACTATAGAAGGTTACTTTCTTGGTGAACAGATATCTTCTCCCATCCCTTCAGATGAGGAAGAACAAAGCTTACCATCAGGAAAAGACATAAAACCAAGGTTTCTGTATCCCAAACATCCAAAATAAATATTCAATGGTCTCAGACCATGGAAGAGCTCAAAAAGGATTCTGAAAATCAAGTAAGAGAGGTGGAGGAAAAATTGGGAAGAGAAATGAGAGAGATGAAAGAAAATCATGAAAAGCAAGTCAACAACTTGCTAAAGGAGACCCAAAAAAATGCTGAAGAAAATAATACCTTTAAAAATAGGCTAACTCAACTGCAAAAGAGGTTCAAAAAGCCAGTGAGGAGAAGAATGTTTTAAAAAGCAGAATTAGCCAAATGGAAAAAGGAGGTTCAAAAGCTCACTGAAGAAAACAGTTCTTTAAAAATTAGAATGGAACAGATGGAGGCTAATGACTTTATAAGAAACCAAGAAATCATAAAACAAAACCAAAAGAATGAAAAAATGGAAGATAATGTGAAATATCTCATTGGAAAAACAATTGACCTGGAAAATAGATCCAGGAGAGACAATTTAAAAATTATGGGACTACCTGAAAGCCATGATCAAAAAAAGAGCCTAGACATCATCTTTCATGAAATTATCAAGGAAAGCTGCTCTGATATGTTAGAACCAGAGGGCAAAAGAATCCACCAATCACCTCCTGAAAGAGATCCAAAAAGAGAAACTCCTCGGAATATTATAGCCAAATTCCAGAGTTCCAAGGTCAAGGAGAAAATATTGCAAGCAGCTAGAAAGAAACAATTTAAGTGTTGTGAAAATACAATCAGGATAACACAAGATCTAACAGCTTCTACATTAAGGGATTGAAAGGCATGGAATATGATGTTCCTGAAGTCAAAGGAACTAGGATTAAATTAAGAATCACCTACTCAGCCTTTGCACTGAAGCTAGGTGGTGCAGTGGATAGAGCACCAGTGCAGGAGTCAGGAGGACCTGAGTTCAAGTCTCACCTCAGACACTTGACACTCACTAGCTGTGTGACCTTGGGCAAGTCACTTAATCCCAATTGCCTCATGCTGGGTCATCTCCAGTCATCCTAATGAATATCTGGTCACTGGACTCAGATGACTCTGGAGGAGAAGTGAGGCTGGTGCAGGTTGCACAGCCCTCCCAAACTCAAAATAAAGTCAAGCACAAGTCATGTCATTATTTCTCTGATGGCATGGTCTTCTTCAGTAATGAAGGACAAACACACACACCAAGTATTAAGGAACATGTTGTCTTTGTTTGGAGGATCTCATCCAGTTCTCTGTAGAATTTCTCTCCCTCCTAATCTCCTGCAACAGATGTTGGCTCATGAGCTCCAATTACCTTCATGGTGGTCTTCTGGCTTATGGTCATCATGAGAACTACAAAGCTACGAAGTAAGATGACTAAAGTGTCCCATGAAGCAATGTTCCTGGTTACCTTTGTGTGCAAAATGAAACCAGCTCCACCAACTCCTTTATTTGCTTTTCAAGGAAAACCTTTGAGCCATCCCTTGCTTTAGCTGCAACTTCCTTCTCTCTTCTGATTTCATTTATCAGAAGAATGTCAATATTAACATGTTTTAGTTTCTGCAGAGCTGGGCTTCTTAACCTTCTTTCATGTCCTGGATTCCTATGGCAGTCAGTCTAGCGAAGCCTACAGACCCCTTCTCAGAAACTGTCTTTGAATGCATAAAATAAAACCATAAGGTTACAAACGAAAAAATATTTCTTAAGCAAAACAAGTTCATGGACTCCAGGTTAGGAACTCATTCTAAAAGCATGTTGACTTATTGGTCATTGAAAATAGATCTGACATTTGGAAAAGAAGACACACACACACATGCATGCACACACATATATAAATATAAACATATGCACACATATACATACACATACATATGTATGTGTATACATATACATATATGTGTGTGTGTATATATATATTTATCAATGTTCTAAACCAGTGGTTCAGAATTATACTATAACACAGTAATTATACCTTAAATTTGGTTAAGGGGCTGCAAAGTTTGAGCCGTTATATTATTGTAGATAAAATTTAGAAGCCATTTTATTTAATATAATTTTTACTTATCTAGCATACAAAATATAATAGGTATTGTATTTGTAAAATAAGTAAAACTTGCCTGTTACACTTACGCACTGACCTCAAACACATCAAACCTCAACACAAACTATGCAAACCTTGAGTTGTGGAGAACTCAACAAAATGGTGACCTTCTTTGAAGGGATACTGTGTTTGTTTGAATCTCCAGACTCTCTCTTGTATTGTTCCCAAGCTAAATATTTAGTGGGCTATGATCCTTCACAGAAAAGAATACTGTGCATAATGAAGGAAAGAAAAGAAATGCTATCTAAAGATTACTCTATTGGTCCAGTATTCTAAAGATCCTCTGCCCTCTTTACCACCATTCTACTCTATCATTGAAGAGGTCAAAGTAGGACTCTACACACTGAGAGGCATTTAAAATTTTTAGTTTTCCAGACCAAAGAATTCATCATTTAGTGATCTCATCATTTGATGCTGAGACACTCCATAGTTCATAGGACTGGCTCTCAGATTGCTGTCACAAATCACAACCAAAGGCATACTCATTCATCTTAGGAGCACTAGCCAAGATGCCATGGCAAATGACTCTCACCATGAAACTGCTCCCAGCCCCACTCTAGGGAGTTTGGTAAGTGACCAGAGCCAGAGCAGGGTGGAGCCCTTGAAGGCTGGACTGTGGTTTGGTGGAGAAAAAATTGAGGTAGATGCTGAGGGATGAGAGAATCCTACAATTCAGAGCTAGCAGGGGGTTTACTTGCACATCTGGTCCAACTCATCATCAGAGATAAAATTTATATAATGTTTTAAGGTTTTCAAAGTAAGTTACATATACTATTTCATTTAATCCTCCAGTGATACAGGTAGTATTATTATTCCCATTTTACATATTAGGAAACTGAGTCAGGCAGAGCTTAAGGGTAAGAGTAACACAGCTAACAAGTATTTGAGGCAAGATTTGAATTCAGGTCTTCCTGACTCCAAACCCAACAGTCTATTTACTGTGCCTCTTTATTTCTTTTTTAGTAGAAAAGGAAACTGAACCTCAGAGAGGCAAAGTAACTTGCCCAAGGCCATAGAACTGATAAGTAGAAGAACTAGGATTCTACCGTTGAATCCTTGGACTCCAAATTTAGTGTTGAGTAGATATTTACTGGTCCCCACCCAGGGAGATTCGAGACCCAGCAGGGGAGTCCAGCCATATAGAGGTCAGGATCTGCTTTAGAGGAAGACCCTTAATGAATTCCAGGAACTTTAATGGAAATAACTTCTAGGGTTGATGCCAACAGGGCTGTACTTCTTCTAGCTCAACTTTTTCTATTTTTTTTTCCTTTTTCAGAAGAGAACTATCAGATGGGGTAGCAAAAGATGGCGGCAGGGACTGGGAGACCCAGAATAGTATGGTGTAATTTCATAGAATGACACAGTTTGAGAGCTGGAAGGGACCTTAGAAACTGTTCAGGCTAACCCATACTTGAAAAACTATAAAACTATAAAACATTTGACAGCGGTCTAAGCTTGAGGTTGAAAACATCCAAGAAGGGGGAAGCAGCCCCTCCAAAGGCAGCCCTTCCAATCTCTAGACCACTCACATGGTTAAAAAGTTTTTCTTCTTAACATTACATTCCAGATATCTAATTTTGACTGCTGGGTACAAACAAAACCCATTTCACCTTTCCTCCCCAGAACAGCTCTTTAAACATATGAAGTCTGTTATCATATCCACCCAAGTCTTCTCCAAGGTAACCATGGCCGTTTCATTCAACTAATTGTCATACAATGTGAACTCAAGGCCCTTTACCATACCAGGTTCCTCTGTACACTCTCTAGGTTAGGGGTGGAGACCCTGCTTCCTTGAGGCCCCAGGATTTGCTCTGTGAAGTTCACATTCAGTCTAAGGGCTGCACCTGAGGACCCATAGGGCCTTGAGGCCATACATTCCCCAACCTTGCTCTAGCTTATCAGTCAGTCAACAAGCATTTATTAAATACTTACTACACACCAGGCACTAGGAATATGCAGAAAGGCATATAGCAATCCCTGCTCTCAGGTTGCTCACAATGATGACGGAGACAAAATGCAAACAATGACGAACATATAAGACATACATAGAGTTAATGGGAGTAATCTCAAATGAAAAGTGCGAGAAGCAATGGACTCCTACAGAAGGTTTGATTTGAGCTGAGTTTTGAAAGAAGATAAGGAAGATAAAAGGATGAGATGAATCCGTATTATGCACAAGAAACGATCAAGAATACATGGAGGACAGTAAGATGTAAGAAAGGTAGGAAGAGGCTGGATTATGAAGGACTTAAAACAGTCAAATAGAGGATTTTATATTTGATCTTGGAGGCAATTGGGAGCTACTGGAGATTATTGAATATGAGTGAAGAGACAGTCAGACTTGCACTTTTAGGAAACTCATATTGGCAGATGGGTGAGGAGGACAGGATGGAGTGAGAAGAGATTTGTGCAGGAAGACCAACCAGCAAGTTATTGCAATAGTCCAGCTGTGAGGTGGCCAGGGCCTGAACCATGGTGGTAACTGAGTAGAGAGGAAAGAATATACCTGAGAGGTATTACAAAGGTAAAAACAACAAGATTTGGTAAAAGATTACTTATATGGACCAAGTACAAGAGAAGAGATGGTATGACATTGATGCTGTGAGCTTTAATGAATGGGAAGATGGAGGTGCCCTAAACAACAATAGGGGAATTTGGAAGGAGGTAAGGAGGATAGATGGTGAGTTCTGTTTTGGATAATGTTGAGTTTGAGATAACTACAAGACATCCTGATTATCAATGACCTTCTTGGTGTATGTTTGACTTTTTAAATTGAATTTTTTAATTAGCAAGAATATTTTTCTCTCTCCTACCTCCCCTTTTCAATGAAAAGGAAAAGAAAAACAAAACTTTTATAATAAATATGGGGAATCAAGCAAAACAAATTCCTCCATTGACCATGTCCAAAAACATGTCTCATTGTGCACCCTGAATTCATCATTTCTCTTGTCAGGAGCTGGAAAGCAGGCTTCATCATTAGTACTCTGGGATCATCACTGGTCAGTGTATTAATCAGAATTATGAAGCCTTTCAAAGCTGTTTGTCTTAACAGTGTTGTTGTTGTGGTTATATAAATTGTCCTCCCAGTCCTTCTCATTTGGTATCAATTCATAGTAGCTTTCCTTGGTTTCTCTAAAACTCTTCTTCTGATCACGTCTTAGAGCACAAAAGTATTCCTTTACATTTGTATACTATATTTTGTTTAGTCATTCCCCAATCGACATTTCCCAAATGACAGCTTCTCCCATCTCCTTGTTGTCACAAAAAAAGAGCAGTAACTCTTTTAAATATCTGTATATGTGGATCCTTTTTTCTCTTTCTTTGATCTTTTTTTGGGTTACAGCCCTAGAAGCGTTATTGCTGGGTCAAAGAGTATGCACAATTTAGTGACTTTTGGGACATACTTCCAAATTGCCTATCAGAATGACATGACTAATTAACAGCTACACTAATCGTGTATTAATTAATGTGTTTTTTTCTGCCGCCCTTCCATTGTCGTTTTCTTTTTTTGTCAACTTTGTCAATCTGATGGGTATAAGGTAGAACCTCTAAGTTGATTTAGTTTTCAATGATCTAGTTATTGGTGACTTGAAACATTTTTCATATGGTCACTGATAGCATGAATTTCTTCCTTAGAAAAGTGTCTGTTTTTATTATTGGACCATTTATCAATTACAAAATAATTTATTCTTCTAAATTTGAATCTGTTTCTTAGACATCTTAGAAATAAAAATCTTATCAAAGAAACTTGCTGCAAAAATGTTTTCCCCTGTTTCTTCCTTTCTTTCCTTCTCTTCTAATTTTACTTACATTGATTTTAGTTGCTCAAAACTTTTAAAATTTTATATATTCAAAATTTTTCATTTTATGTTCTGTGATCTTCTCCACCCCTTGTTTAGTCAAAGTTCAACTCAGACGCCTGAGCTCTTTTTAGGAATCCTAGTGACCCTCCTCATGATCCCAACTCCCAAGATCTCATCATATTGATGTCAGATTGGCTTAAACCCTTCTGCAATTCAGAGTTCCCATATCAAGAGATTCACCAACCTTACCCTCCTCAGTGGCAAGGAATACAGGTGTGCTGCACAATCATGCCCAGTATTTTTTCCTCTTTAGAATTAAGAGATGAGCCTAGATGTTCTCTGAGATCTCTTCTAACTTTAACCTTCACTGTTCTACGTCCCAAGCTCCCTCCCAGATCTGGACTTCTTTCTATGACACATGTTTCAAGATACCTTTCAAGACTCTGTTCTAAAGTTTATTCCAGGTCTAATATTTATTTTGTACATTAGAACACCTTTCAGTTCTAACATTATCTGTACCAAGATTGCTTCCATTTGGACATTCTATTTTCTAAAGTCTCTTCAAAACTGACATTCTAAGTCCCTTGCATCTCTCAGATTCTCTCTTCTAAGGTCTCTTCCTTCCTTCTCTGTTCTAAGATCCCTTTCAGCACTAACATTCTATGTCCTAAATTTCCTTCTAGTTCTGACATTCTTAGGATCATGGATATCTAGAGTTGGAAGGAAACTTAGAGGATCTTTAGCCCAATATCTGCTAGACTCTCTTTTCCTTGAGTCATTTACAGCTCTGTTTTGAGAGCATCCTAACTAATGACTCTGTCTATTCCAGGTAATCTTGAAGATACTGCCAAAGTCAGTTTCCAAAGACCGAACTCTAACCTTATCCCTCCCTTTGGCACAAACTTTCAGTTTTGTTGGGTTTATTTTTTGGCTAAAGGTATGCTTAAAAGGAGTCTGGGAGATCTTGGAGGTGATCACCTCTGATGAGTGTTTTAAAACAGAGAAGAGTCATTGCTAGGACTTTTAGAGGGGTGAGCAGAGGGAGGTACTGTAGATGTGAGGAATGACTAGAAACTCCCAGGCCAGAGAGGAGATTCAAATGCAGAAAGGCTAGTGAATCCTCCACCAAACACACCTAGGCTTATGTCTAATGTCCGGCTTAGGTCTCCTCAAGTCCAGAATAATGTAGAAAATGGGAAGAAGACTCGAGTGATGACAAAGTTGGAAGAAAGGACTTTTTCTGTTTCTGGAGAAAAGTGACTAGATATAGAGCTGTAAGGGACCATAGAGTTGGATATCGTCCAACTCTCTCATTTTATTGATGAGGAAACTGAGGACCAGAGAAATGAAAAGGCCAGATAACACAGGTAATAGTGAACTCTTTGGGATTTGAACCCAAACTTTCTGACTTTAAATCCAGACTTAAGTCTTCAGATTATATGGAAAGGTACTAAATAGTAGAGATGAGGATAGTTTCTTCTCCTTCCTATGGAGCCAGGGGAAATACACAAAAGGATCAAGTTAGAAAGGACTTTAGAAAGGCCAACTACTATATAGCCTGCATTTAAGCAAGAATCCTTTCTAAAACATAGCAGATTTGGGCCTATGTCTTCTATCTACAAATCCTCTGAATAGTTTTCTTCTCTGTACAATTAGAGGGTTGGACCAATTAGCTTCTGAGGTTCCTTTTAGCTCTAAATCCTGGGGTACTATATAATAAAAACCTACTTCAAATAAGGGACCACTAGGTGGCACAGTGGATAGAGGTCAAGGCCTAGAGTGAAGACCTGAGTTCAAATTTAACCTCAGAAGCTTACTAATTGTATGACCTTGGGAGTGAGCCCTTAACCCTGTTTGCATCAGTTTCCTCATCTGTAAAATGAGCTGGAGAAGGAAATGGCAAACTACTCCAGTATCTTTGCCAAGAAAACCCAAAATTGGGGTCACAAAGAGTCAGACACAACTGAAAACGACTGAACTGAATCTTCAGATGAAGAGCACAATTACACCAGCTCACCGTGGGGCATTGACAATGAACACATTATTCCTACAAGTAAAAGATTAATGTGGTCCCATAGTTACACTACAGTAAAATCAGGGAATATCCATATGGCTCTAATTCCCTCATGGAGTAGAGAGATTAAGGGAATTCCAGATAATTATATATGATTTATATATAATTTACATACAACTACTTGATTTTTAAGGTCCTTCTTAATTCTAAATCCTATGACATCGTGACCTCAAACATTTCTGCAATTGGATTATCATCCCATTCAAGGAAACATCTCATTATTATCATTATTATTTTTGTACTTTCATCTTGTTTTCCATGGTCATCACCCTAGACCAGATTCCCACTAATCATTCTTGGAAAGAATCACAAAATCAGAATGTCTGAGCTGAAAGGGGTTGGGGGGTGAGGAACATAAAATGTCAGAGATTGGAAGTCCTTTAATATATAGAAGATTAGAAGTGAAAGAGATCTTAGAATAGAGTATGTCAGCGCTAGAAGGGATCTCAGAACAGGGAACGTCAAAGCTGGAGGACCCTTAGTAAACAGAATGTCATAACTGGAAAGGACCCTAAAAGATAACCTAATCCAACCTCTTAATTTTAAAAAAGAAATAAGGGGAAAAGCCAAGAGAGATGAAGTCCTGCTAAAATATGGCTTTTGTCACTTTATTGTCTTCTGTGATCTCTCACTGCCCACAGGATTCAATCTGGACCTCTTAACTTGACGCTCAAGTTGTTCTGTAAATTGGTTTCATCTGCAATGCTCTCTCCTCTTTCTCCCAAACAGGAACCTCCACTCCAATCAGACTGGCCTCCTCACTATCTATCCAAACAAGCCAGGCTCATGGATACTTCCTTGCTTTGGTCACACCATTATCCATCATCTCCAAAAATGCCCTCCCTACTCCTTCCCATCTCTCCCAGTCCTACTCCTTGCCTCCTGATCATCTTAGCCTCTTAGAATCTCAAGCTCTTCGGGGTACCTCTGGTACTTGCAGTCAGAGCTGAGAAGTTTTGTGATTGATTACATTCTGACTTTACATCATTTGAAATTGTTCCTTGTGTGTGATTCTCATCTCCTCCACCAAAATATAAGCTCTTGCAGAGCCAGGGCCACCTCATTGCCCTTTTCCTCCCCTTCTTTCTCCTCTTCCCCCATCACTCTGTAGATCTGAACAGGATCCAGCACATCCAAGTTAAGGACCTTTTTCCATCCATAATCCCCCCAATAATCCAGGGCTTAGGACACAGCCTGAATGTGAAATAGACACATGTGTGTTCCATGTATCTGTGCTCTCTATCACATCTTCCCCATATGCATGTTCTCCATGTGTGAGTTATAAGGCCCCTGACAACTCTAACATGTATATGTCCAGTGAATGCATATATGCCCTTTTCCATCCATGGAGAATATTTTTATAATCAGGGCTTTCTGAATATGGGATGGCTTGCTTCAATAGAGTTCTTCACCAGAGGTCTCTAAACAAAAACTGCATGATCCTTTGTTAGGAAGGACATAGAAGAGTCTCCTATATGGAAAGGGGAGAAAGAGGTTAAAAGACTGTCATCCCTGAAGTCTTTATATGGGTCCTCAGTTTGGCCATAAATCATGTGGCTATTTACCTACGGTGCAGTAGAGCTGTCCTTTTCAAGGGCTATTCAGACCCCTCAGTAATGCTAACATTCCTTCAAAAGACATTTTTTCAATGAGAGCTTTTCCCACAGATTTAGAATAGTGGACACAGGACTACTTGGCATAGATAATGGAAGGAAATAAAGCAGTGTACTGTTTTAGAAAGAACCCTGAATTGAGTGTCAGGAGGCCTGAGGGGAACACGTGTATAGCCTCAAGCACTGTCCTGCTTTTAGCCTCAGTTTTCTCATCTGTAAAATTAGAAGATGGGACTATGCCATTTAAGGTGACTGATATCTAACATTTGATAATCTAATATTTTATGTCTTTGTTCTAGCTTATAAAGTCTCTTCTTGGTCTAACATTCTATGTTGTTCTAAGTTTCCTTCCAGCTCTAATATGTTTTCAAGCCCCTCCCAGCTCTGACATTCTATGTTCTAACATCTTTTTCCTTATTTTGAGATCTCTAGCAGCATCAATAGCCTATGTTGTTCTAAAGTCCTTTCTAGTTCTAAGGCACATTCTCTGTCCTAACTGTAAGGTCCCTGACAGCTCTAAAAATCTATGTTGTTCTACTGTCCCTTCTAGCTCTGACATTCTATGTTCTGAGGGCCTTCTTAGTTCTAATACACTATGATCCAAAGTCCCTCACAGTTCCAACATTCTGTGTTCTAAGGTCCCTCCCAGCTCTGACATTCTATGTCTGATACTCTCCTCTCTGTTCTAGGTAACACATTCTCCTCTCTTTGCCTCTTCTAGATCTCCATTCGATGCTGCATTCTCAGGCTGCTCCCAGTTCTGACAGTCTGGGTTGAGGAGTCCCTGCCAGCTCTTACCCTACACAACCCCTCCCTCGTGTGACCTGCATCAAGTACTTCCAGGACTCTCGGCCCCCTCCTCTGTGGGAAGAAAGGAGGAGCAGAGGGAGGTGGTGTATGGGTCTCTGCTCCTCTGCTCCAGGTTCTAAGGGCCTTTCAGCTTGGAGATTCTCTCACTAGACTCCTTCTTCCCCCAGGCCCAGCCCCAGTCCCATCCTGCCTCTGCCCTGGCCAGACCTCTCAAATTAATGACCCTCTAGTCCTCATTTCCTGTAGCTGGGGTTGGAACAGGAGGTCACCCTGCTACTGGGCTGAGGCTGGGACTAACCACACAACCTCCCATTGTTCCAGGGCTCTTATCTTCGGAAGTCTCATCTGCATCTGCCCACCAGACCCCTGAGCTAGGACCCTGCACCCAAGGCTGCAGGTCCCCTTTCTTTTCCTGAATTCAGAATGAACAAGGGGCAGAGGCTGGCTGGGACACAGTCTGCGGCCAAAGTCAGGGCTACGTTTGGGGTCATGGCTCAGTCTAGGGGTGGCAGCCTGCCCTAATATACGACAGGAACCTCAGCTTGAACTGGGGAGAGGATCAGGGCTCAGTCTGTGAGTCAACCTGAGGCTGGGGTCAGAGGTCAAGGTAGACCTGGGGTCAGTGGTCGGTCTAAGGGTGGGGTCAAGCCTCAGTCTTTGACTGGAACCAGTGCTAAGCTCAGGGTTGGGCTTGGGACTCAGTCTAGGGATTTAATAAGGGTTCAGCCTGGAGCTAACACGAAGAGTCAGTCTAGACTCAGATTCAGGGCTCATTCTGAGGCCAGGCTCAGACCTCAGTCTGAGGATGAGGCCCAGGCTCTGTCTCTGACTGGGGTCAGAGCTCATTCTGAGGTTGGGGTCAGGGCCCAGTTTGGGAATGGGGTCAGGAATCTGTCTAGGCCCAGGGTCAAGACTCAGTCTGGGGTCAGGATCAGTGGTGATAAGGATGAGGTGAGGGCTAGTTTTGACTCTGGACATGAAGTCAGTGATCATTACGGGGTCAAGGTTCAGCCCAGAGCCAGGGTCAGAGCTCAGTCCCTGATTAGACCGAGGCCTCAGACTATGGTGCAGGCTCAGTCTAATGCTGAGGACAAGGCCCAGTCTGGGGTCAGGGCTCAATTCAGAGGCAAGCTCCAGACTAATGTTAAAGTCAGAACTCAATCTAATGTTGGGGTTAGGGCTCAGTCTTGGGGCAAAATTCAGTCTAACATCAGAGCTCAGTCTGGGGACAGGGCTCAGTCTAATGCTGGGGTGAGGGCTCAGTCCAGTGGCAAGATTCAGACTAACATTAAGGTCAGAGCTCAGTCTAGGGAAGGGGTTCAGTCTAATGTTCAGGTCAAGCCTCAATCTGAGGATATAACTCAATCTAATATTGGGGTCAGTGTTTGGTCTAGAGGCAAGATTCAACCTAATGTTAAGGTCAGGGCTCAGTCTGTGGATAGGATTCAGTCTAATTTTGGGGTCAGGCTTTAGTCTGGGGTCAGGGGTCATTCTGAGGTTGGGGTCAGGGTTCAGTCTAATGTTAGGATTGGATCTCAGTCTGGGGTCAGGGCTCATTCTTTGACTAAAGTCAGTATCTGCTCTAGGGATTTGTATTGGGGCTCCATCTGGGCCTGGAGTGAGGATTCAGTCTAAGATAAGGAGTCATTCTTTGACTGGGGTCAGTGCTCAATCTGGGGTTCAGGCTGGGCCTGGTGGCAAGTCTCAGTCCCAGGTCAGGGATTTGTTCTTTGAAGTTTGGATTCAGCCAAAGGGCTACATTTGAGGACCTAGAGGCCACATGTGGCCACAGGGCTGAAGGTCCCCCACTCCAGCTTAGAATAAGACACAGAACAAGTAAACGTAGAACCTGGGTCTCCCAACCTCTCATTTGGTGGTTTTTTCCTACCACACCACACTACTTTATCACTTCCTAGTCCCTCATCCGAGAAATCAGGGTGGACAGCTTCATTCATCCAATCAGTCATTCAAGTTATTTATTGAGTGTGTGCAAAAACTCAACACTGAGGGCATGCAGAATTCAGAAATTCAGAAAAAAAAGAGGGTTCTTGCTTTATGAAGCTTATAGTCTAATAGCCTGCGAAGACTCTAAGATGCAGTAACACATAATGATTACATAAGAAAAAAGCACACAAAATCAGTCTGTCAGCAAGCATTTAGTAAAGGCTTCCTTTGTACCAGACCCTGCGCTAAGAAAGACAAAGCAAAAAACCAGCCCCTTCTCTCAGGGAGTTCACATTCCGATGAGGGAGAAACATGGAAGGCTTCATGGAAGAGATGGTAAGTTAATTGTTATCTCACAATCCTTTGAACCCACTTCTCCATGTGGATTTAGAGTACACCTGAGACTATTACCAGTTTTCTTTCCTCTATCACTAATACTAACAAGGAGCAGCCACTTACCTCCAAAGGGTCCCATCCTAACAAACTCTGTAACTACTTCCTCCATCTTGGTCAGATTTATGGTCTAGAATAACAGTTCCCATAGTCACATTCTTTTTTCAAAGAACAAAATTAGTATTAAGACAAGTTGAGAACACATCAACTGTCCTGTTAGAATCAGAGAAAGCCAGCAGATTTCCCAGTCACTGATCACCCATTTCTGTCATTTCAAACTTCCATCCTACTTCTAGGGTGGGGGAACAGTGGAAAGAAGCTCACATCCTGCCTCTGCTCCTTACTCTGCATTTGGTGTCCGAAGTCACATTACTTAACCACTCGGGGGTCTCATTATTCTCATATGTAAAATGAAAAGGACTGGGTGTTGTGCTAGATCCCTGTAAGCCTTAGGACCAAGTGAGCTGAGCTTGGTGGAGCTTGGGAGTTCTGAGCTACATCAATCGAGTGTTCAAACCATGTCTAGCACCAATGTGGGGGGCTCTGAGAGTGGGAGGCCACCAAGCTGCCTAAGGAGGGACAAACTGACCCAGATTGGAAATGGAGCATCTATACTATTCAGTATTAGGATCCCTGTAAGGGGTTACTACTCTTCAGGCTTGGGCAAGATAGAAAGACCCAGTCTCAATCAGTCAATCAATCAATAGATTAAACAAATTGGACAAAGACAGATGAATGAATAAATAGATAAATGAGTTAAAATAAATACCCATCCACCCAAGTATCTCTTTTAGCTCTAATTCTATGACCCTAAATTTACCCAATTCTTCATCTATTTATTTTCTCCTGCTCTGGAAGCTTGTACTATAATCCCATGATCACATCACTTTTACTTCTCCCTCTGTGGATCCTCATTAAATTGTACTCATTGTTTCCTGCCTTTGGTTTCGGACTTTTCTTACCAGAACTTATCTTCTTGGCACAAGATAGCATTGTGTGCTGACCTCCCTCCCATCTCACCCCACCCTCCCTCCAACACCCTCCCTTCTCCCTCCTTTAGCTGTCTTTTTTTCCCTTTTAAATAAGCTACATCCTTTCAGAGCCCCATTCTAGACACAAATCTCATCCCACCAATTCTGAGTGATGCCTGGGGAGCCAAATTTGCCTCCTTGCAAATCTCCAGTTCGCCCTATTTATTACTCATATTTCAGGAATTTGTGTAAAGACAGCCAAAGCCATAGATTTTATGGCTGGCTTTTTTCTTAGATAATCTCTCCAGTTAATTATTGGTCCTATTCTCTGCTATTCTTTCACCTACTTCAAAGGGTTGTGGTAAGGATGGAAAGAGATAACATATGTAAGGCATTTTGCAAATCTTAAAATTCTATGTAAATGCTAGCTATCATTTATATCCCCAAGGCATCTAGATGGCTCAGTGATCAAACATTGGACCTGGCGTCCAGAAGATAGAAGTTCAAATCCAGCCTTACACACTTATTAGCTGTGTGATTTTGAGGTCAATTTTCTCATCTGTAGAATGGGAATAATAACGGCACCTACCTCCCAGGGTGGTTATGAGCATTTTGCTGCAAACCTCAGAGTGTTTGTACATATAACTTGAACATATAAGACATATACAGTATAAAGAAAAAGTTATTTGTCCTTTGTTCTCTAAGAAGACCATGAAATCAGGGAGGTCATGCCATGACTTGCAAGTGGATTGGATTTCGGTGAGGGAAAATGAGACTGTGGAAAGTCACCAGCCTCACTTTCTCCTCTGGAGCCATCTGGGGCCAGTGGCCAGATATAGATCAGAACAACTGGAGGTGGCCCCCAAAGGAAAAGTAATCTCATAGGGAAGGTACTGGGATGGGGAGAGGTGTAAAACTAGATGGGATTATCCAACTGTCCCTCTCAGACACTGTCTTCTTGGCCAGCTGCTGACTTCCCAAATTCTTTTTCTCTTCTGAATCTTCTACCTATAATCAGCAGGAATGATACAAACACCACCTATGCCTCTGAAATCTTCAGTTTCTTCTCCAGAGCTTCATAATCCCTAGGAATGCTTTCTAGGTTCTTTCTGGAAGTTATCATAGGTCACACATAAAGCATCAGGAATGGAGGGGCTATGACCTTCATCTTTACAAGACTCAAAAGGTTGTCACATTCTGGACAGGGGCTCTTGCCTTCTCCTGAGTCTTCCCCCTCAATTCCAAAACAGAAAAGAGGAAGGTCTTTTTATTGCTAGTTAGGTTCATGACAACAGTACATTCCAGGCTGCCCCTAGAATACTGCCCTTCCTCACATCTGCCTCTTGGAATACATAACACTTATAATTAACTCATCCCTTATTTCTATGAAAGCTTAGCTCAAATGATATCTCCTACCTAAAGTCTAGTACCTCCCTGCCCCCCAAAAATTCCCTCTATTTTTTATATATTTGTCTATCCTTGTGCATGTAAGCTCCTTGAAGGAGGAACTGTTTGATTTTTCCTAGCATCTAGTATTTGCCAGGGCACAAAGTAGGCATTTTATAAATACTTATTGATTGATTAGGTGGTCTCTGAGATCTTCAAAATCTAGAATACAAGAGGCTAGTATCCCTGGTGTCTAACACAGTGTCTGGCACAGAGGAGACAACAAATACTTGTTTATTGACTGATTTAACCCTCTTGAATTATAGAGGAGGAAACTGAGGCACCAGGCTCGCTCCATGGTACCATGCTGTCTCATGAATCCATGATTCATCTCAGGATGACGCTGTGACCTAGAACTGTTCTTGCTTGGGTTCTTAGGTTGATTTAGGCCTATGCAGGGAGTAGGGGGAGGGTGCTGGCGTTTCTACTGTCCATCTTTCAAAGTAACCTGAGGACCTCTTAGGATCAGGGAAGAAAAGAAGCACATAGTCCTAGCCCAGGGCTCCCCCAGGGTCTGCTTTCTATCTCAGTCTCCTTTATGGGTAATGAAAGTGGCCTGAACAGTTTTTTTTTTTCCTCCTGGATTCTGGCCCAGAAAATCAATGCTTTTGAAAGATATTGCTATCCACCCATACAGAAGCTGACTTAATTTTAATTCAATTCAACCAGAATCTACTAAGAACCTACTGTGTGCGCATCCCAGAGGCAGGAAGAATAATTGGGAGGCTGCTAGAATTGTCCAGACAAGAGTTGGTCTGGGAGTTAGAGCTGTCAGAGACTTTACAGAGGAGGAAACTGAAGCCCAGGGAAGGAAAGGGACTTGACCATGGTCCCATAGTAGTAAATAGTATAAATGGCTGGAGGCAGGGTCAAGATGGAGGAGTATGTAGAAGCAATACATCCTAGCTTCCCCCCAAACTTCCTCCTCAAAAGTTTAGAAAATGCACCAGATCAATTCTGATTGGAAAAGCGAAGAAAAAGTCACAGCGAGTTATTTTTTCCAATCCAAGGTGTCAGGGAGACAAAGAAGTCTGCAGACACTAGGCACGGGAACTAGGGCACTCAAGCACCTAGACGCTGAAAGAGGGCTAAGCCTGTACACCAGGACAGGAAGCCCCAGAACAATAAGAGCTCCCAGGGGATCCATGAACTAGCATGGGGTGCATGAACAGGTGACAGCTGGCTCTGTTTCCTACTATCCAGTCCTGGATCACAGATCCAGGGTGGAGCAGAGCAGCTGCAAGCATGAGTCCTTGCTATGTACTAAGAAAGGAATATATTTTGGAAAAAAATTTTACCTGTGTGGCTCTAATCCCAGAAGCAGAGCAGAGATTCACTCCTAGCCCCCACCCCAATGTGGAAACCTGCTGGAATAACCAAAGGAAAGCCTGCAGTTCAGTCACCATGACCCTGCAGAGTCTCCCAGTGGACTAAAAGTGGCTGAGTCCATCGACAGTCTCCTGAAACCAAAGAGGGACAAGTCAACAAGGCCCAAACCCAGAATGGAAACTTGCAGAGGTGTGATCAGGACAGTGACCTTGTTCCAGGTCACATAACTTTGGGAGCTCTGAAAACTTGCAGTCCTCCAGACTACAGTGAAAGCAGTGGAAGGTTATAAGATGACAGAAGCTCAGGACAGATTCACCTGCCCTCCAAAAAAAAACGTGTGCAGAACCTGGTACTAACATAAAGTCCAAAATCAAGAAGACCCAAAGAATGAGCAAACAAAAAAAGAATCCCAACACAAAGAGCTGTTTATAGTGCCAAGGAAGCTGAAGAGACAAAGCCCAAAGAAGAGGACTCAAAAACATCTAGAAGCAAAGCCTCAAAGAAAAATGACTCTTGGATACAAGTCCAACAAAAACTCCTAGAATACTTAAAGTAAGAGTTTAAATAAGAGCTAAAGGGTATTTTTAAAACCAAATGAGAGTAGTAAGGGAAAAATGGGGTGTGTGGGAAGGAAACAAAAGCTAGGGAAGAAAGATATGAAAAGAGGATTAATAGTCTGGGACAAAAAAATGTGAAACCATACCAAAGAAAATAACTCCTTGAAAACTAGAATTGGCCAAACAGAAACTAATGACTCCATGAGACATCAAAAAATAAGAAAAGAAAGTCAAAAGACTGAATTAAAAAAAAGAAAATATGAAATTCTCATAGGAAAAACAATTGACCTGGAAAACAGATTTAGGAGATATCATTTAAATATCACTGAAATGTCTGAAAAACATGAGTAAAGAAAGAGCCTAGATATCACATTTCAAGAAATCATAAGAATGCTGTCCTCATGTCTTAAAACCAGAGGGAAATATATACAAAGTGAAAAAATAAAGTGGGTACTTCCTGAAAGAAATTTCAAATTGAAGACTTCCAGGGATATTATTGCAAAAATTAGAGCTCCCAGGTCAAGGAAAAATTACTCCAAACATCCAGAAAGAAAGAATTTAAGTACCAAGAAGCCACAGTCAGCATCACATAAGATTTAGCAGCCACAACTATAAAGAAGCTAAAAGTTCAAAATATGATATTCTAGAAGGCAAAAGAACTAGGCTCACAGACAAGAATAACTTAGAAAAACTGAATGCAATTCCATGGGGGGAGTGGAGGGGCCATGAACTATTAACAGTATAGAGAACTTCTGAGCATTTCCAATGAAAAGACCAGAGATAAATAAGAAAATTAATGTACAAATATAATAGTCAAGAGAAATAAAAAAAGGAACAGAAAAGCAACAGAAGCAAGTCATCATAAGGAACTAAACAAAGCTAAACTATTTACATTCTTATATAGAAAGATGAAATATATGGTCCCTCAAAACTCTACCATCAGGGAACACAGAAAGAATCTAATTATACAGATGACCCAAGAATGATTCTGTTATGTTTGATGATCTTGAAAGAGGAATGGAAAATTTAGGGAACAAGAACATATTGGGAAGATGGAGGGAAAGAAAAAGGAAGAATGGGGGAGATGATCTCACATTAATAAGGTTTACAAGGAGAAGTCAATATAGCAAGGAGGGGGAAGTAGTGGGGAGAGCAGGTGACACTTGGATCTCATTCTCATCTGAAGTGGTCAAAGGAGGGAAGAGTATAAATATCCACAGAATTGGGTACAGAAATACATCTTGAACAATAGGGGAAAGAGTTAAGGGAAAATAGGAGAATAAGAGAGATGGTAGTTTAAGGGAGGGATTACTCAGAATCAAAACTAACTCTTAAGGAAGGAGTGGGGAGGAAAAAGAGAAAGAAAAGTGAAAGAGAATAGGATGGAGCAGAATGCACAGTTAATAGACATAGCAGTAAATGAGAATGGATTAAACTCATCCATAAAACAGAAGAGGAAAGTAAAATGGATTAGAAATCAGAATTCAGCAATATGTTGTTTACAAGCAATACGCTGGAAATAGAAAGATAAAGAGCTCTCAAACACGGGACTGGAGAAGAATCTATTATGTTTCAGCTGAAGTAGAAAAAGCAGGGATAACAATCATGATCTCAGACAAAACAAAGGCAAAAAATAGAGATAAACAGGGAATTTTACTAAAAGGTACAAAAGACAATGAATTAATATCAATACT
Organism: Notamacropus eugenii; assembly: GCF_028372415.1. Taxonomy (NCBI): domain Eukaryota; kingdom Metazoa; phylum Chordata; class Mammalia; order Diprotodontia; family Macropodidae; genus Notamacropus; species Notamacropus eugenii. The sequence continues at coordinate 128,032,760 of NC_092876.1, forward strand.
AAACATATGTGCACCAAATGGCATAGTATCTAAATTCTTAAATGAAAAGTTAAATGATTTAGAGGGAGAAAAAGACAATAAAACGAAAAGTAGGGGACTTCAATTAACTCTTCTCAAATCTAGATAAATCTAGCCAAAAACAAACAAACAAAGAACCTGAATAGTATTTTAGAAAAGTTAGCTATGATAGTTGAATGGGAATAGAAAGAAGCATACTTATATCTCAACCTTGCGTGTCACTTTCACAACAACTGAACATGTGTTGGGGCATGAAACTCCCACAAATAAATGCAGAAAAAATTAAATGAATCTTCAACCTACTATAACACAATGGGAATTACATTCAATGTACAACCTCTGAAGCAAAGATTAAACTAAATTACATAATCCTAAAGAATGGTTGGGTGAAAGGACCAAATCATAGAAGCAATAAATAATTTCATTAAAGGTAATGACCACAATCAGATAATATACCCAAATTTGTGGGATACAGCCAAATCAGTACTTGGGAGGGAGAGGGGGGAGAATATCTCTAAATGTTTTCTCAATAAAAAAAGAGAAAGAATAGATCAATGATTTGGTCATGCAAGTAAAAAATCCCTAGAAAACCAAGAAATTAACCCTCCCTCCAGTTAAATAACAAAATAAAAATTCCAAAAATTAAACAAAAGATTAACAGAATTGGAAGATTTTGACCACCAAATTAATAGGTAAAACTTGGGGCAAGTTCTAATGATTTTTCAAAGAAGAAAGATAAAAACCAAATTACCAGTATAAAAATGAAAAAAGGCAAATTCACAGCTCTGAGGAAGAAATAGAAACAATTATTATGATTTATTTTACTCAAGTTAATAAAACTGATGATATAAATTAAATGTTCAAATGTTTACAAAATATTTTACAAAACTTTTTACAATAACATAAATTGCCTAGATTAACAGACGCAATAGTATACTTAACTCTGTCTTAGAAAAAGAAATTGAACAAGCCATAAATGGACTCCCAAATTAAAGAAAAAAACCCTTCAAAACTAGATGAATTTACAAGTTATCAAGAACAGTTAATTACAATACTGCATAAAATGTTTGGGAAAGAAGAGTTCCCCCCAAATTCCTGTTTTGACACAAATAGGGTTCCTAAATCAGGAAGAGTCAAAACAGAGAAATCAGGCTATATAGAGATTAATATCTTTAATAAATATTGATGCAAAAATGTTAAATAAAAATATTATCAGCAAAGATCACATTCTATGACAAGGATAGAATTATTCCAGGTATGTAGGGCTGGTTCAGTATTCAAAGATCACATTCTATGACAAGGATAGAATTATTCCAGGTATGTAGGGCTGGTTCAGTATTGGAAAACTTTCAACACAGATCATATTAATAATGAAAACAAAAATCATATGATTATTTCAGTAGATGATGCAGAAAAAGTTTTTTGACAAAAGGCAACAAACATTCCTGTTTAAAAAAAAAATAGAAAGGATAGTACTAAGCAGAGCTTTCTTTAAAATGATAAGTAGTATCTGTCTAAACCAAAAGCCAGATTATCCATATTGGGGATAAATGAGAAATTTTTCCAATAAGATCAGTGCTAAAGGAAGAATATCCATTATCACTATTATTATTCAACATTGTTCTAGAATTGCTAGTTATAGCAATAACACAAGAAAAATTCAAGAAATAAGCACAGGCAAAGAGGAAAGAAATGATCACTTTTTATAGACAGTATGATGGTTTAATTAGAAAACTCTAGAAAGTTAGCTAAAACATCAGTTGAAACAATGAAAAACTTCAACAAAGTTGCAGGATACAAAATAAACGCACAAAATAATCATTTTTCTATATATTACTGACAAAATCCAGAGAAAAATCTATTTAAAATGACTGTTCAAAATGACTGTGGACAGTATAAAACATTTGGGAGTCTACTTGCCAGACATACACAGGAACTATCAACACACAATTACAAAACATTCTTTATACAAATAAAGATAGATCTAAACACCTAGAGAAGTATTCATTGCTCATGGATAGTCTGAGCTAATATAACAATAAAAATAACACACTTTTCATTTCCCAGCTAGCTATACTCTTTGGAAAATAAAAATAATACACTTTTCATTTCCCAGCTAGCTGTACTCTTTGGAATTCTTCATCATATCCCGGGAATATCTTAATCTTATAAGATTACATCTACTCTGGTATTCACATTTTATCACTACTATCTGCCCTGGAATTGGAGGGAGAAAAAGAAAGCTCCTTCCAGAATCTCCATCTAAGGAAGATGTCCAGACCAGCCGTCTCTTCATTTCTTAGTCAGCTGTACTCTTTGGACTTCATCATTCTTTCTCTTCACTTTTCAGCTTGCTTTTGTATGTCATCTTCCCCCATTAGATTGTAATCTTGAAGGAAGGGACTATCTTTTTCCTTTTGTATCCCTGGTGCTTAGCACGGTGCCTGGCACATATTATATATGTTTATTGACAGAACTAGATTAATCAGTGGAACATGTTAGTTACACAATATAAGGAAACAAAAGAACATAGTAACCTAGTGTGTGATAAATCTCAAAATTTTAACAATTGGGGAAAGAACAAAACTATTGGGAAAACTAGAAAGTAGTTTAGCAGGAACTAAGTATAGATTAACATCTCACACTGTATACTAAAATTAAGTTACAAATGGGCATATGATTTAGACATAAAGGGTGACATCATAAACAAATTAATGAAAAAGAAAAAAATTATCTGTCAGATCTATGGATGAAGGAAGAGCTCATGACTCAATGGGATAGAGAGGTTCATAGGAGGTAAAATGGATCATTATGATTATATAAAACTAAAAAGTTGTTTACAAAAACAAAACCTTACAAGATACTTTGGAGTTTACTTGTGGTTTATAGGCTAGATTTCTTTTTTTAAGGATCATGCCTTAAATCCAAATCACTCTGACTCTCATTGATTGGTCAGTAATAGGTCCCAGTCCAAGCCTCATTTGGTCATTGTTTGGGCTCCAATGGTCAGTGTAAATAGCAATTGTGAATAAACAACTTTGAAAGACTTATGAACAATGATCACCCACAGTTCTGAAGAACTTATGATGAAACATGCTGTCCACCTCCCTATAGAGAGCTAGTGAACTGAGTACAAATTGAAGCATATTTTCTTTTCTTTTCTTTCTTTTTTTTGGCATGACTAATTGTTTTTGACATAGAATTCATTTTTCTTAACTATACATATTTGCAATAAGCCTTCTCAAAGGGCAGAGGAGATGTTGGGAAGAGAATTTGGAACTGAAAATAAAATATAGTTGAATTTTTAAAATTAGAAGGTGGGGCAATGATGGTAGGGGCAAGAGAAGTCAGGAAGGGGTAGGACTGAAGATAAATACAGAGATTGGACTGCCTAGGAAAAGGGCCACTTCTTTTTCAGAGGTTATACTAATGGAAGCAATAGTGGGGGATTATATCATTGTCAAGTGAGATAAGGAGACAGGGAGAAGAAGGAGCTCATGGCAAATGGTCCCAGTGTTTTCCGTGAAATTCCCAGGCAAAATCCTTAGCTGAAAGGACAATGGAGGGGTGATGTGGGAGTTTTACAGACAGAAGAGACAGTTTGGTACAGTGACTCAAATCAGTGAGAACAGAGAATCAGAGAATAAGTAGAAAATTGCTTTGCTGCAGTTAGGGCCCACTAGAAATTAGATAAGATAAATTCAAAGAGGACCCAGTCCAGGAGAACAAACCAAATGCATCGTTCACCTGCAAACCCTTTAAGTACTTGAAGATGACTTGCATGTCCTTGGAATCTTCTCTTAGTTAAACCTACCAAGGTCCTTTAACAAATCTAAATATGGTATAGACTCTAGGTCCTTCCCCAACCTGATTGCCCTCCTCTGGTTAATCTATAGTTTATGAACGTCTTTCTCAACTGAATACAGTACTCTGGATGAGGTCTGATGAGGGCAGAGCACAGTGGGACTGCAATCATTGAACACTTCATGTCTCTTAACATAGTCCAAGAGTTGAATGACCATTTTTGGCCACCATGTCACACTGCTGTCTGATAATGACCTTGCAATTCATTAAAACTCCAAATGGAGGTTTCAATGAGAGCCATACCTCTCTCATCTGTTACTTGTAAAATTGGTGGAGTTTTTGTGCCTACATTCAAGACTTTACATTTGTCTCAAATAAATTTATTTTTATATGATTCAGCCTCCACCAGCCTCCCCCAAAAAACAATATAATTGAGATTTGAATCCAAATCCTCTGAATCCTGTCTCTTTCCTGTACTATCCCTCAGTGAAAGGGGTCTGAAGTAAGGTGGTCACAGAATGAGTATAGAGCAGGCATCAGATGTTAAGATATTACAGCATCAGAATGAATAAGACTCTGCAGCAGCTTGGATGTGAACGGGAAAGGACAGGAGACATGAAGGTGACTTGAAAGTTTCAGGCTTGAGTGGCTAAGAGCTTAGCAGTGTGCTCTACAGAATAAGGGATGTTGGAAGGAATGCAGAACTAGTGAAGATGGTGAGTTCCCTCATGAACAGAGGGACTTCAGATAAAGACGTCTAGAAGGCAACTGAAACTGGAATTCTGAACAGAGTTCAGGGGCTGATTATATAGATTTGGGAATCATGTGCCTACATGTGATAACTGATGCCATGGAAGTGAATGAGATAGCCAAGGGGGAAAAAGGACAAAGAGAATAGAAGAGAAGCCAAGACAGAACCTTGGGGTATGCCCACACTTATGGGATCAGATAAAAATGATAAATAAATTTGTTGTTCAGTTGTTTTTCAGTTGTGTCTGACTCTTTGTGACCCCATTTGGGGGTTTTCTTGGCAAAGATACTGGTGTGGTTTGCCATTTCCTTCTCCGTCCTATTTTATAGATGAGGAAACTGAGGCAAACAGGGTCACATGACTTGCCCAGGGTCACACACAGCTAGTAAGTATCTGAAGCCAGATTTGAACTCAGAAAGATAAGTCTTCCTGACTCCAGATCGGGCATCCTATCCACTTTACCACTTAGCTGATTAACTTGATTGTTGCGTTTGTCCTTCCTTCTCAAAGAGGACCATGACATCAGGGAGATGATGACATGACTTGCAAATGACTTTAATTTCAGTGAAGGAGGGCTGTGCAAAGTCACCACCCTCACTTTCTCCTCCAGAGCCATCTGAGTCCAGTGGCCAGATATTTATCAAGATGATGGAGAAGACCCAGGACGCAGGGTGAGACCCTGGCCCTTTCAGGTTAAAATCTTATCACATTCTCACTTTGAGTGAGATACACCCATTCAATAAATAGGCTTCTTTAAGTAGCTACTGGGGGATGGCCCCTTTAAACAAACAAACAAAAAAATCAAACTGGGAGGGGAGGACCCTCAGGATTCATAGGTACCAGAGAAACAGCTACTATTTAGTAATTACATTGATAAACAACTTAATAAAAAGCAATTAGACAGGTGGGAAGAAGGCCCAAGAGAGATCAATACCATGAAAGTCAATGGAGAAGAGATTATCTAAAGAAGGGGAGAGTCCACTTCTTGATGTTAACCTTACACAACACTGCATCTCTCAATTCTCCCATCTTCCTTTGCCTTTGCGCAGGTTGATCCTTATGACTAAAACACACTCCTTCCCTCCTTTTTCCTCACAGAATCCCTAACTTCCATCAAACTCAGTTAAAATTCCATCTCCTACAAGATGCCTTTCCAAATCTGCTCCCCCTCCACTCCAAGATGACTTTGTATGGATTTTATTAATATCTTGAATTTATTTATCTGGGCATGTTTTGTTCCCTCCCTACTCACCCCCCCTCCCCCAAGAGAATATAAGCTCCTTGAGGACAAGGATTACTTTGTTTTTGTCTTTGTATCCTCAGGACCTAGCACAGGCCCAGCACATGTGGGATGCTTCATAAATATTGGTTGAATTGAATTAAGTCAATCATGTGTCAAATGCTACAGAGAGGTCAAGGAGGATGAGGAATGAAAAACAAAAGGTCACTGGATTGGGCAGTTAGGAAGTCATCAGTAACAGTTTATCAATGGAGTGATGGGGAAAAAGACCAAGGGAACTGTGGAGGGCAGAGAAGTGGGTATGGTGAGTGAGGAAGTGAGGCATCAGATGTAGACAACTTTTTCCAAGATATTTAGCAAGAAGGGGAGAAGAAAGATGGGATGGTAGCTGGGTGAGCTAGAAAGGAAGGATTTTTTAGGATTGGCAAGACCTGAGTATGGGCATCAGAGGTCCTGTTGGGATCGGAGTTTAGTCTGTAAGTAGAGTCAGAGCTCGGGCTGAAACTGTGGACAGTTTCACCTGGGCCGCAATGTGTAGATGGTACATTCTATCACTTTCCTTTCCTTTTGGCAACAGGAGTAGGGCTTAGATGCCATCTCTCTCTCTCTCTCTCTCTCCCCCCAACCCCAGAAAAAAAAAAAAACCACAGCAAAACCCAATGCAAAAAGGTTTCTCTTTATTTCTCTTCTTTGGGGTCCTGCTTGTGCCTTATCATGTTATTACATTCACTTCTGATGTTTTGGGCATGTGGTTGTCCTTTCCATTTACATGGTTGTATATGCATAATTATTTGCCTGGTGTCTCCCCCATTAGACTATACACTCCTTTAGAGCAGAGACCATGCTGGCTTTTAGGGTACTGTTTCTCCTCTTCTTAGTACCTCCAACACTTAGCACTGCTCCTGGTACAAAGCAAGTTCTTCAGCAATGTCTGTTGCCTGACTGACTTCTCCTCACATCATGCACCTTCTATAAGGCAATGGTTCTACAGGATAACACCATCGGTGTTTCCCTATCCCCACTCCCCAAAAAAGGATCAAATGAGCACTTCTGCTTGCCACACCATACTGCCAGAGCTGCCAGGATTTGGTGCCTCCCAGCCCCTGGCAAGTGGAGAGGAACCTGGGACAACAGCAAACCTGATAGAGGCAGACAGAGAAGGGGAAGCGGGGAGGATTGCAAGCCAGCCCTCTCCAAGCTTCCTCTTTTAATCAATTTTTCTTCTTAACTAGAGACTACACTTGAGATGCTGTCTACACTTACTAATACTTTCTACCCTGAAGCAAAGGTTAGGTAGGGAGCTTTCAGTTAGGGCTGTGAATTCTGGGGCTTGTACTGAGTTTGTAATCCTCTGAGACCCCCTTTTCTTTTTCTGGTTCATTGCTTACATAAGAAATGTGAGAGCTTACAATGAAAGTTATTATTATTGCTGGGTGTGAGGGAGGGAATGGGGGTGAAGAGGTGAGCATGGAGGTCCCATGGTCCCTGCCTTCTGGGTTAATTCGGCTAACTCATTTACCTGTTTCTACACCCACCCAAACTCATATCTCCAAATTACTTCCTCCACTGAAATTTCATCTTCTGCCAATGAAATTATCATACTAGTAGAGGCCAGGTCATATAGATGGGTCCCTCAGGCCTAACATGGACCTGCCAATTTACCCAGTTCCTTCCTGACTCTTCTGACCACAAGGTCATCTACACCATCTCCACCCCACCCCCCATCTTGGCTCCAGGGAGTCTGGAGTCTGGAGATCCCAAGGAATTTCCTTGGTTGTTTAGGTCTTCTAATCAAGCAGCCCAGAACCAGCTCAGACCTGTGTTTCTGAGATGCTTCCATGATAGCTGCAGTTGGTGCTGGGGCTGAACCCTGTCTTCTTTATGACGCTTTAGTGCTGGAGAAACTGGAAAGGACAACTCATGACCTGGGGTAGGAGGAAACACCTTCAATTTCAAGTCAGGAAACTTGGGTTTAAATCCTAAGTCTGACACCTATTACCTATGCAAATAAATTCCTTTTCTCTGGGCCTCAGTTTCCCCTTTGTAAAATGAAAGGGCTGGATTTGATGACCTCTAAAATCCTTTGTAGCCCTAAATACTATGATCTTATGAATTCTCAGAATTGAAATCATTCATTAGATGTTATTGTGGAAAACACTCTAGGCCTAGCATAGGGATACCTGGGTTCCAATCCTGGACTCCACACTTCCTAGCTGTATGGCCACTTCCCGTCTGAACCTCACTTTCTTCTACAAAACTGGGCTGATAATCTTGAACTGCCCACCTGGAGGTAACATGGCATGTGGTGTGGACTCTAAAGTGTGGAGGACCTGGGTCTACACTTACCCTCTGACCTTTACTGACTGTGTCACCATAGGCAAGTCAATTAACCTTTCTGAGCCTCAGTTTCTCAATCTGTAAAATAATGGCCCCTAAAGACTTCCAACTTTAAATTTATGACCGCCCTACAATATAGATTTCAATCCCAGCTCTTCCATTCGCTACTCACGGGACATTAGACAAATGTCCACCCTCTCTGGGCCACAGTTTCCACCTCTCTGAAATGAAGGATCTGGACTAAATGGTCTCAGACTTACACCCTTCCAACTGTAAATCTAAACCCTACTTTTGCTTCTCATCCTCCAGATTGCCCTTCCTTTCTGTGTCTTTGCATTGTCAAGCGGAGTTGTTCTCTTATTTCTTTGGTGAGATTTGCCAATGTGGATTCAGGTTTTTCTATCATGATGATGACTTGTGCTATGTAGGCCACAGATTCTCAGTTCTCTCTTGAACTATTCATGAACATCCTGCTGTGATTCATAGCAGTCACATGGCCCTCTGCCTCATCAGGTGTTAATTCATTTTCCTTTGTCTTACAATATTTATTCAGAAATGTTTGGGCTCATTTGGATTATCTGGAGGGAGGTCATATTCCCCTCTGTTATTAATATCATCCTTAGTGGTTTATCTCATTCTCTAGGTTGTTCTCAACTGAATTTTCTTCCTCTCAAGATCTTTGATCACATATCACTCTTTTTCACTTGTATCTTAGACTGTGAAGATGGCTATAACAATCTGATCTCAGGTGCCTAATTCTTGTTCTGGGAAGGTCTGAGGGGTCATGAGGAGTGCAAAATATGTCTAGTCTTCCATATTGTTGATCGCAGGTTCTGAACTTCCTATGATAAGCATTGAATAAAGACTAGTCCACCTTGAGTGTGTCTATTGGATAATAATGACAAAAATAGCAAAACTGACAATTTAGCAAGTTGACAAATTAGCAATAGTATGAGGATTATCATTCCTCATTTTCCAGAGGGAACTAAATCTCAGAGAAGAGACATCAGCTGTAACTCATCAGCCCAGAATGGAGGGTCACGAGAAGGCAGTATGGCGTAGGTGGGTTTGGAGCAGTGGGTTTAGAGCCAGGGTCCCTGAGCTCCTCTCTGACCTAAGCACCTTTCCAGCTCTCAGGATGTCCTGCCATCACTCAAAATCCTACAGTGGCTCTTACTTGCCTCTGGGATAAAATTCAGACTCTTCAGCTTTGTATTTAAGATGCTTCACAGATGGACTCCAACCTATCTTTTCAGTTATCCTAATTCTACATGTGTCTCTCTGACAAATTCTACTTTCCAGTCAAACTAAAGCTTCCCAGTTTCTTCCCCATATTCAATATTCAACACTCCCTCTCCCACCTGCATACAATTGTATAGGATCATAGAATTAGAACCAAAAGGAACCTCAGAGGCCATCTCCTCCTGAGAAAACCAAGGAAGAGAGGTTATAACTTACCCAAGACCACACAGAGGCAGGACTTGAACTCAAGTCCTCACTGCAGCACAATTTAAGCCTCTTATGGCAGGAATGCAGCAGATAGGTATTGCAGTGGATGGAGTGTTGGGCTTGGAATCAGGGAGATCATCTTTGTGAGTTCAAATTTAACCACTGACACTTACTAACTGACCCTGGGCAAGTCACTTAACCCTGTTTACCTTAGTTTCCTCATCTGTAACATGAACTAGAGAAGGAAATGGCGAACCACTCTAGAATCTTTGCCAAGAAAACCCCAAATGGGGTCACAAAGAGTAGACAAAACCCAATAATAACATATCAGGAATGAACTCTCTCTTTCTTCTTTCAGGTCTTGACTCCAGGGCTACTTACACCTGAAATATCCCTCTTGCTAAAGTTCTTGCCCTCAAGTTGCTTGTATTTATTTATTAATCTATATGCATGTTAATAATAACAACATTTACACAGCACTTTAAGATTTGCAAAGCATTTCTCAGATGTCCATTTGATCACCACAACAGCTTTGGGAGGTAAATTCCATTATGATCTCCATTTCACAGATGAGGAAACTGAGGCAGATGAAGACAATCAGCTTTGTCTAAGGTCACATAGCTAGGGTTCTACCTCCCTGCTCCCCCTCCCCCCACTTGACTGGAAGACCCTGGAGGGCAGAGATTTTCATTTTTTTTGCCTTTGTATCCCTGGGCTTTGGAGCACAGAGTTTTTCTGGGTCTTGAATTGTTGGAATCCTATGAACTGAACTGAAGGTCCCTGCACATGGTCTGCCACATGGGCACAGAACTAAAGGAAACTGATTACTTCTCTCCTCTGTAGTTAGGGAAGGCTTCTTGGAGGAAGTGCTCAATCAGAAACTGCTTGAAAAAAAAAAGAAGTAATGGGTGAAGGAGCAGTTTGGTGGGGAAAGGGTTCACGAAGTCAGGAAGGGGGAGAAATGAATGAAAGACATCTTTGGCAAGTTTGCCTTCACCAAGCTGGGAGTTGGGGGAGGGGAGGGTGGAGTTCAATTTTTCATTGTTTATAGCAGCGTTAAATGTTCACCTTAAACATGATCATAAAACAGCCCCAGAATCCGGAGTCCATCCATGAGTTACTTTCTGAATGTTCAAGCTTAAATTCAAAACCTTAAACTAGGCCCTTGCTGGGGCAATCTGGAGTCATTTCATTCTCAGGAGCACATCAGGAACGCGTCAGAAAGTAATGAGGCCAGAAGAGCTTTTTTTGGAGGGAATAACTTTTAAAGAGACATAAAACCAGAAGTTTTAATATTTTGAAAATTAAATTTACATCTGGAAAACAGAAGCAAATATCAGTATGATAGAAATATAGCTGTCTGACTATAATCCATAATGTATGTGAGGCGTTTTTATCCTCAGACCATGAGAGTGGAGTAGTCAGGTCGGAAAGGATGCAGTTCTCCTAAACAAATGGACAACTTAGGCTAATAGAATTACAGATATAAACCTGGAAGGGACCTTAGAGGCCATCTGGTCTGATGGCCCTCATTTTGACGATGAAAAAACTGAGGCCCAGAGACTTAGCTGGAATTTGAACTCATGACCTCTGCTTCCAAATTCATTAGTTTCCACTAAACCACACAACTTCTTAGAAAATTGCCAAGGAGGCTGAGAGGAAAGGTGATTTGCTCACGAGCACACAATTATTATGCTTCAGAAGCAAGACTTGAACCCAGGCCTTCCTGATCCCAAATTTCTTTTATATTTTTACTGATGACATCTTTCGCTGTCTTTTTGGACATCACTGATATTTCCTGATAAACCGACCAGCATTGCCTTTCCTGAAACCAAGAAAACCTTTTATGCAAAAATGACCACAAAGCAACCATGACTGACAACGCATACAGCATTCAACCCTCCTAGTTGTCTAGTGTCTCCTGAGAGGATTCTGTAGAGCTGATTAGATGATCATTCTTTTGATCTTGATTTCCTTTACACTTTTCTGGTCAGTGTCAATATTGTTCACTGTTTTCTTCACTCTGCATCAGTTCATATAAATCTTCCAGGTTTCTCTCAATCCCTGATATTCATCTACCTTTACAGCACAATAGAATGCCATGGGTAGATTCCTAGGTGACACAGAGGATAGGGTACCAGACCTGGAGTCAGGAAGACTCATCTGTGTGAGTTCAAACCTAGCTTCTGACACTTAATAGCTGTGTGACCACAGGCAAATTACTTTAACTTGCTTGCCTCAGTTTCTTCACCTGTAAAATGATCTGGAGGAGGAAATGACTAAACCACTTCCAGCATCTTTGTCAACAAAACCCCTAATGGGGTCACAAAGAGTCAAACACGACTGAACATTCAAACAGGACTCCATTACGTTCACAGGATACAACTCATTTAGCCCTTTCCCAGTCTACAGGTCTCTGCTTGGGTTCCAGTTTTTTCTATTTCAGGGAACGATGTTATCATCTTCCTGACTCCAGGTGCAGTGTCTAACCTTTCCCCTACCTGACTATTTCTGTAAACACAGATCCAACATTGGATCCCTTCACAGGGATACTTCCCAGCTTTGACCACATCTATTTCCTATCTTTAATAAAGTGTCCTGTCCTTGATCATATGCTATCTTGAATTATTACTGTATAGCCATGTTTTTGTCATCTAATTCACTCTCCTATGCCCTCTCCCCAGGCTAGACTGCTCCACTTGAGATAGAAGGGTTTTTCATGCCTCTCCCACTCCACCCCACCCCATCCCTTATCAGGCTGCTCCTGCTTCCTTCAATCCCAGCTAATGCCCCACCTTCTGCAAGAAGCCTTTCCCCCTCCTCAATCTCAGTGACTTCCCTCTGAACCTCCTCCCAGCTTACCCTGTCTGTATCTTGTTCCTACAAAGTTATTTGCACGTGGTCTCCCCTATCAGATTCTTGTGCTCCTGAGAGCAGGAACTAGGTTTTCATGCCTTTCTAAGAATCCCCAGCTTTTAGCACCGAGTGTGTCACATAATAGGTGCTTAATAAATGGCATTTAATAAATACCATTGGCTGATGGCTGATTCTTTTCCATACTTGATTTCCCTCACAGCCCTGCCCAGGGTGGGGCCCTGATCACGGCCAGCAACCGCTGCTGTAATACATTGTTTTATTCTTTGAGCCCCTCACTTAAGAGCCACCAACAGATCATAGGTTCCCCAATGCTGGTGGACTACATGAATGTGGTGCAGGGGGCAGGGGTGGGGGGATATCCTGGCACTTAGGTGACCCTGGACAAGTCGCTCAGGAGATGGTTTCCAAGGCCCCTGCCAGCTCGGACACCTGTGTGGTAGAGACCCTCCCACGTGAGCGCTTAGTTTTTGCCAGACCGTTTCCCAGTTTTCCCAACAGTTTTTGTCAGGTGGTGAGTTCTTGTCTCAGAAGCTGCAATCTTGGGGTTCACCAGACAACAGATCACAGCGGTCTTCTCAGAAGCTGCAATCTTGGGGTTCACCAGACAACAGATCACAGCGGTCTTCTCAGAAGCTGCAATCTTGGGGTTCACCAGACAACAGATCACAGCGGTCTTCTCAGAAGCTGCAATCTTCGGGTTCACCAGACAACAGATCACAGCGGTCTTCTCAGAAGCTGCAATCTTCGGGTTCACCAGACGACAGATCACAGCGGTCTTCTCAGAAGCTGCAATCTTCGGGTTCACCAGACGACAGATCACAGCGATCTTCTCAGAAGCTGCAATCTCGGGGTTCACCAGACAACAGATCACAGCGGTCTTCTCAGAAGCTGCAATCTTCGGGTTCACCAGACAACAGATCACAGCGGTCTTCTCAGAAGCTGCAATCTCGGGGTTCACCAGACAACAGATCACAGCGGTCTTCTCAGAAGCTGCAATCTCGGGGTTCACCAGACAACAGATCCCAGCGGTCTTCTCAGAAGCTGCAATCTTGGGGTTCACCAGACAACAGATCACAGCGGTCTTCTCAGAAGCTGCAATCTTGGGGTTCACCAGACGACAGATCACAGCGATCTTCTCAGAAGCTGCAATCTTGGGGTTCACCAGACAACAGATCACAGCGGTCTTCTCAGAAGCTGCAATCTTGGGGTTCACCAGACAACAGATCACAGCGGTCTTCTCAGAAGCTGCAATCTCGGGGTTCACCAGACAACAGATCACAGTGGTCTTCGCCTGCTGTGTCTCCTACACCTACCCCTCCAACTCACTCACCCCTGGATCTCTCAGCTAGGATCCAGCAGT